>NC_139145.1:99418611-99913611 GCF_964270905.1 Leucopleurus acutus
ATCGTATTTATTCATTCAGTAAATATTTGTTAAACTGCTATGTGTCAAGCAGTGTCCTTGGCAGTGGCAATTTAGCAGTGAGTTAAAACAAACACAGGCTCAGTTTTCATGGAGCTCATGTTCTGGTGGAGGGGAGGTGCATTCTAATAAACATCTGTGATGGTAACAATTGCTAGGAAAGAAAATCGAAGTAAAGGGCTAGACACTAGAGAGGCAAGCAGCAAATTTGAGATAGGTTTAAGAGGTAGGTTTCCTAAGGAGGCAATTAAGGCCTGACCTGAATGAAGCGAAGCCACAAGCCATTTGGTTATCAGGGAAAGAGCATTCCAGGCAGAAGGAACAGCAAGAACAAGTGCTCTGAAGCAGGAGTGGACTTGGTATATTGAAGAAACAAGGACAGCGTGCTTGAGTGAGATGACCAGCCGGGAGAGTGAGAGGAAATGAAATCAACTTGAAGTTTTATTCTCTACAAATTAATTGATCTGTGGGGCTTCCCTGGTGACGCAGTGGTTAAGAATCTGCCTGCCAATGCAGGGGACACAGGTTCGAGCCCTGGTCCGGGAAGATCCCACATGCCGTAGAGCAGCTAAGCCCGTCCGCCACAACTACTGAGCCTTCGCTCTAGAGCCCGTGAGCCACAACTACTGATCCCGCATGCCAGAACTACAGAAGCCCATGCACCTAGAGTCTGTGCTCCACAACAAGAGAAGCCACTGTAATGAGAAGCCCATGCAATGCAACAAAGAGTAGCCCCCGCTTGCCACAACTAGAGAAAGCCCGTGCGCACCAACGAAGACCCAACGCTGCCAAAAATAAATAAAAATTTAAAAAAAAATTAATCGATCTGTGGATAAGAAAATCACTGTTGATCTCATGAGTACTAGACGAAAAGTTAAAAGACCTGATTGCCTAACCTCTGAGGCACATCACTGCCCTAAATCTAAATAAACAGATGTTTAGAAGAAGCCTTGTCAGAGAATAAATAATCGAGGTGTCCCAAATGCTTTGCCATCCTTGGATGGATCTCTCTGTAGTTAAAGAAGTAATCACTAGATGGTACTGGAGGCTGTATAATCAAGAAGTTATTTTGCCAGGTGTACGTGGAGAGAGGTTTATGAAAACGCACAATTCTATTTCTTTCAACGTTACAATAAAGTTACCAATAAAGAAAATAGAAATTTGATAGGATACAACAGTGAGCAGGATTTTTAAACAGAGAAAACTAGGCAGCTTTAGAATGCCTGCTACTTTTTTTGGTATACATTATAATCACAAATATTGTGAGTGCAACACTGGTTATACCTTTGCTTAAAATGGCAACTCTATAGTCACTTGGGTATACACCACTCTTTCTTGACTGATCACCACTGTTGTTTTCTCCTTAAACAAGTATTTGAGACTTGAAATTACAAATTAGGTATAAATCTAACCACAGGTACAGTCTTTAATATGATACTGTTTCTGTAATACTGTCTTTTAGACTTCTCTGACAAATTTTTGTTTTTCATGTAACATCAGGGGCATTAAAAGCTTTTCTTGGCTATTTCTCCCTGGCTAATCTTTAACAGAAAAAAAAAAGTCATTAAATATCCAACTGCTTTGGTTGTTGAGACATTTCCCTGCTTGCCCAAAGGGGACTGAGCATGAGAAGGTAAAAATATGGGCTGTCAGCATGTTGTTGTATTTAGTCTAAGCCTCTTGGGACCCTGATGACTCATTCCCTTCTCTGAATTCATTATTGCCTAAATATCTTTCTGTATGTAGCAGGAAAACGCACATGAAAGCACTCAATTTCCTGTCTTCCTACCTCAAACTTCTAGTATATAAATAATTTTAAGAGTGTACTATGTACTTCAAATTCTGTATACTTCAAATATGTCAAAACTTTAAAACATCAACCCAGTTGTTCCCCATGTTTAGATTAAAATCTTTGGAGTATTTAAAGCTCAAGTATGGTAAGTAATTTCTCTTATTAAGAGGTCACTTTTTATTATTTTCCTGACAATCTAAAATCTATTAAGTGCTTTTGTGGTACCAGTTTAATAAAATATAAATAAGCTGTTATGGAACTAGTTAAATAATTAGTAGAATTAAATGAAGAAAACAAAAATCTGTAGATTCAGTTAAGGAGGAAGAGGAAAAGAATGCTATTGCACGTAGATAATTTAAAATACCTTGTCCTTTTTTTAAAGGGCAATTTTGTTGTTACAGACTGCAGAAGACAGAGATGCTTATAATGTTACAATAAGAAATTATGGCAGATTGTTATGGTAAGCATATTTTTTCCCATTAATTCCATGAACCTAACAGGTTTTTCTGGTGAAAGCTGTGGGGCTAGTGAGGTGATGACCAGTTTCCAGAGTAGCGGGTTGTGTATGAATGAGTACGATGATGACATTCCCCCAGGATACATCATTCCCACTGTACCAAGCTGTGTTAATCGTTTACTGTCCCTGTAATGACCCCTAGTCCCAGTGTCCTTTGTGAGGACCAGGTTTAGAACTGATGTTTGTGAACTAGACAGGAGAGTTAGTTACTGTTTCTAATAGTAGAAGCCTAGTTAATTGGAAGAGGATTCGATTTATTCTGATTTGATGTATATTCTTAAACTGGGGGTGGGATTAAGGGTCCAGAAACCCTTTTGAGATAGTACACAAAAATTTTTGTATGTGTGCATTTTGGGGGTGGGGAGGGAGCAATATCACTTTCTTCAGAGTCTCGAAGACTTCCGACTTCAAAAAAAAGATTGAAAAAAAAAGAGGCTGGAAACCAATTGTTTCAGAGGATAGGACTCGGTTGGGACAGTAGGAGTGTTAATGGGAGGAAGACTTTTGGCTCAAGGAGGCATTCCTCAAATTGAGAGCTGCCCCAAAATTGAATGTTCCAGTTTGAAACACATTATTAGAACTATAGTTTGATGTTTTGGGATTAGTACCTACATCTTTTAAGGAGCTACATAGTAGAAATCGGAGGTAGCCAGTTCGTTTCTTTTATAACCGTGTAACTGAATCATATCTACAGACAGAAAATTTTCCCTGTTTTGATTGCTTCTCCTTTTAATTCTTTTAAATCGTTGTGTTTAGGAGTTGATAGAGCTCTGTCAGTTCCAACATTTTGTTGTAAGAAACTGTATGGAGCAAAGTATCTGTTCTCTTTAGTTAGATGTTTCATATAATGTAACTGTTTTAGAAGAAAATTTATACCTCCCATTGAAAATAGGTCATCTGATTTCTTTTTAATTTGTTTTTATTATGAAATATATTAAACATGCAAAACATAGCAATAGAGTATGGAGCATAATTTAGTGAATAGTCACCATTCAGATATAACAGATCTTAAAATTCTGCTAATAGGTTTCAGGTTTCTTTTTCAAAAAAAAAGTTACAAATAAAGTTGAAGCCCTTTGTGCCCTTCTCTAGTTCCATTCTTTTCTCTACAAAAGTTATCAAATGTTTGAAGATAGTGTTCATTAAAAAAAATACTTTAAAAATACATGTATGGGGGGCTTCCCTGGTGGCACAGTGGTTATCTGCCTGCCAATGCAGGGGACACGGGTTCGAGCCCTGGTCTGGGAAGATCCCACATGCCGCAGAGCAGCTAAGCCCGTGTACTACAACTACTGAACCTGTGGTCTAGAGCCCGCATGCCACAACTACTGAAGCCTGTGCGCCTAGAGCTGGTGTTCCACAACAAGAGAAGCCACTGCAGTGAGAGGGATGTGCATCACAACGTAGAGTAACCCCCGCTCACCACAACTAGAGAAAGCCCATGCGCAGCAACAAAGACCCAGTGCAGCCAAAAATAAACAAATTAGATTAATTAATTAAAAAAATACATGTATGTATCCATAAACAATCTAAGGTAGTCCTCTTCCCTTCATTAAATATTTATCAAAAGTTGAGTTAATGGATTTTTAAATTCTTTCACCTTCATAAAATTAATTTTAGAAGCAAATATTGCCTATATTTTTAGCTCCCACCCACACCTCCAAGATTAAAAAGATTTTATGAAAAGATTTCTCATAACACATTAAAAATAGAAGCAGTTTCTGATTATAGTGATAGATACCAGAAATCAGAGTCTCAGAGGTTCAGTGAGTCTGTTCCAGGTGGTGGCAGCCTCTCTTCATTTTTAAGTAAACAAAACATGTTTTTTTATTTTGTTGTTATTAAAAAGCATTCTACTTTAGTATCATGCATAACAATTTTTACTTTTATTCCTATTAAATGCCGAAAAGATAATGTATAGTTTTGTCTGTGGGATTTTAGTGTATCTACATGCCCTCCAAAAAAACGGATGTGCAGATAAACAGTTTACATGGAGGCTGGGTTTGGTTATGACTTGCTAAGCTTGTCAAAGATGCTCATAGGGTAATATTTAACTAACATATTAAGCTTAAAAAATTAGAGTTCTATATCAAAGTCAACTTGAAATTATTTTTATAACAGAGTTTAATTCAAGTTTGTTAAAAAAAAAGGCAGTTTGTAATTCAGCAGAACTGTTCATTTTCACACATAATTTAGAAGTGTGAAGTTAAATCCCCCTAGTGCATCTTGTTTGAAATAAGTGATAACGCCTTCTATTTTAATATACGGCTTTTCTACAGCTTTAACACTGGTAGATGAAGTAGGTTAAGTTGTTAAAAGAGCTTTAGTATAATAATATTTCTGAATTTTGATGATATAAGCCAAAATGATTTTTGATATTAAAAGTAAGTTATGTTTTGCTTCTTAGTTCTATTGGTGAATATGATAAAGCTATCCAGGCTTTTAAGTCAACACCCCTTGAGGAGTTAGAAGACATCATAGGTTTTGGATTGGCTTTATTTATGAAGGGTCTGTATAAAGAGAGCAGCAAAGGTAAGTGCGTTGCTTAAAGGATACTTTCTACTTTTCCAGAGCTGAGAAGAATTTAATCATGATGAGCTTACATACAGAAAGATGTAATATTAAGATGGGGGTAGGGGTTGCAGTGTTTACTAAAAATCTGACTAAAAGTCAGGAACGTTAAGAGGTACTTTTTTTTTTTTTAAGAGGTACTTTTTAACTGTTCCTTCCTTTAGTACATTATTATGATGAATAGTCTTTTTAGCAGTGTTGCGAACTGAATTTTATCTTTATTATTTAGATGAGGAAACAGACCCAAGATCACTTAGGGTACATGTATAAGGTAGCATTTGAAAGCAAGTATTTACTACTCCACAGTGTTTCAATATACATTTCTGATAAATGAAGGCCTCAACCATTGTTAGTAATAATACATTTTGGTTTCTCCAAAAATGCTTATTGAGTGCATTTCCACATATATGGCCCAGCCTATGTGTGTGCAGCTCATTTTAAGTACTGCTTAATGGAGTTGCTGGTCTGTACATGGGAATCTGGGTGATACCTCAATGGCTCTAGACCTCCACTTCTTTTGAAGATAGTAATTCAAACCTGCCTATAGATTCTAAAGAAGGAAATTGAGAAATATCACATAATAACCCAAATGATATTCCCAGAATCACCTTGGAACAGCTAAACCAAGTTAGATATTCTAAATTTTTATTCCATTCACTTGAGAGCAAGGGAACAATAAGATGTAATTTTAGTTAGACCCTTTTAAAAAATAGGATTAGGTGGGCTTCCCTGGTGGCGCAGTGGTTGAGAGTCCGCCTGCCGATGCAGGGGACACGGGTGCGTGCCCCGGTCCGGGAACATCCCACATGCCGCAGAGCGGCTAGGCCCATGAGCCATGGCCGCTGAGCCTGTGCGTCCGGAGCCTGTGCTCCGCAATGGGAGAGGCCACAACAGTGAGAGGCCCGCGTACTGCAAAAAAAAAAAAAAAAATAGTATTAGGAAAGGAAATATCCCATCATTTGTCAGTCAGAATTGCTTTTATATTGTTTTGTTTTTGTTTCCAACTCTATGTAACAGCCTATGAGAGAGCCTTGTCTACTGTTGAATCAGAGCAAGACAAAGCTCATATCTTGACAGCTCTGGCAATAGCGGAGTATAAACAAGGAAAAATGGACGTAGCCAAGACACTGTTATTTAAATGGTATGTATAGTTGACATCAACACTCGACATGACCAGATACTTAAATATTGGGTTAAAATTTGGAGGAACATAAAATGAAGTTCTTAATGTTTCAGGAACATTTTTGTGAACAAAAGGGATTGGACCCACCTGGTTCTGAACTGACAGTCACAGGTGGAGCTAGAGATCATGGCTTAATTTTAAATTCTGGATTCATCCAATCCTTCAAAACCATCCTGTACTCTGTGTGTATTATTTATTTTTTAGAAACAGTAATTGATCAGCTGATCTCTTCGGATCATAAAAGTTTAATGAAGGCAGTCATTAACTGGCTTGTTTTTGGCCCCGTAAGTTCCCAAAGAGACTTTTTTTCCTCTTTCATATTCAGGTTAGCCTGATAAAGTTCATTTAAAGTTGAGTCTTTAAAAATGTGTATATACACCAATATAAATTGTAACTGTTTCTTTATTTTTGGAATAACTTAATAAAATAACAGTCTCTGATATCTGTGATTACTTATATGGTATTCTTTAAAAAATAATTTATTTTTTATTTTTGGCTGCGTTGGGTCTTGGTTGTTGTGCATGGGCTTTTCTCTGGTTGCAGTGAGCGGGGGCTACTCTTCATTGTGTGCAGGCTTCTTTTTCTTTTTCTTTAATTTTTAAATTTTATTGTATTTATTTTTTTATACAGCAGGTTCTTATTAGTCATCAATTTTATACACATCAGTATATACCTGTCAATGCCAATCGCCCAGTTCATCACACCACCATCCCCACACCCCGGCCGCTTTCCCTGCTTGCTGTCCATACCTTTGTTCTCTACATCTGTGTCTCAGTTTCTGCCCTGCAAACCGGTTCATCTGTACCATTTTTCTAGGTTCCACATATATGCGTTAATATATGATATTTGTTTTTCTCTTTCTGACTTACTTCACTCTGTATGACAGTCTCTACATCCATCCACGTCTAAACAAATGACCCAATTTCGTTCCTTTTTATGGCTCAGTACTATTCCATTGTATATATGTACCACACCTTCTTTATCCATTCATCGGTCTCTGGACATTTAAGTTGCTTCCATGACCTGACTATAAATAGTAAATAGTAAATAGTAAATAGTGCTGCAGTAAATAGTTCTGCAATGAACATTGGGGTGCATCTGTCTTTTTGAATTATGGTTTTCTGTGGGTATATGCCTAGTAGTGGGATTGCTGAATCATATGGTAATTCTATTTTTAGTTTTTTAAGGAACCTCCATACTGTTCTCCATAGTGGCTGTATCAATTTACATTCCCACCAACAGTGCAAGAGGGTTTCCTTTTCTCCACACCCTCTCCAGCATTTGTTGTTTGTAGATTTTCTGATGATGCCCATTCTAACTGGTGTGAGGTGATACCTCATTGTAGTTTTGATTTGCATTTCTCTAATAATTAGTGATGTTGAGCAGCTTTTCATGTGCTTCTTCACCACCTGTATGTCTCCTTTGGAGAAATGTCTATTTAGGTCTTCTGCCCATTTTTGGATTGGGTTGTTTGTTTTTTTAATATTGAGCTGCATGAGCTGTTTATATATTTTGGGGATTGATCCTTTGTCCGTTGATTCGTTTGCAAATATGTTGTCCCATTCTGAGGGTTGTCTTTTCATCTTGTTTATGGTTTCCTTTGCTGTGCAAAAGCTTTTAAGTTTCATTAGGTCCCATTTGTTTATTTTTGTTTTTATTTCCATTACTCTAAGAGGTGGATCAAAAAAGATCTTGCTGTGATTTATGTCAAAGAGTGTTCTTCCTGTGTTTTCCTCTAAGAGTTTTATAGTGTCCGGTCTTACATTTAGGTCTCTAATCCGTTTTGAGTTTATTTTTGTATATGGTGTTAGGGAGTGTTCTAATTTCATTCTTTTACATGTAGCTGTCCAGTTTTCCCAGCACCACTTATTGAAGAGACTGTCTTTTCTCCATTGTGTATCTTTGCCTCCTTTGTCATAGATTAGTTGACCATAGGTGCGTGGGTTTATCTCTGGGCTTTCTATCTTGTTCCATTTATCTATATTTCTGTTTTTGTGCCAGTACCATATTGTCTTGATTACTGTAACTTTATAGTACAGTTTGAAGTCAGGGAGTCTGATTCCTCCAGCTCCGTTTTTTTCCCTCAAGATTGGCTATTTGGGGTCTTTTGTGTCTCCATACAAATTTTAAGATTTTTTGTTCTAGTTCCGTAAAAAATGCCATTAGTAATTTCATAGGGATAGCATTGAATCTGTAGATTGCTTTGGGTACTATAGTCATTTTCACAATATTGATTCTTCTAATCCAAGAACATGGTATATCTCTCCATCTGTTGGTATCATCTTTAATTTCTTTCATCAGTGTCTTATAGATTTCTGCATACAGGTCTTTTGTCTCCCTAGGTAGGTTTATTCCTAGGTATTTTATTCTTTTTGCTGCAATGGTAAATGGGAGTATTTCCTTAATTTCTCTTTCAGATTTTTCATCATTAGTGTATAGAAATGCAAGAGATTTCTGTATATTAATTTTGTATCCTGCAATTTTACCAGATTCACTGATTAGCTCTAGTAGTTTTCTGGTGGCATCTTTAGCATTCTCTACGTATAGCATCATGTCATCTGCAAACAGTGACAGTTTTACTTCTTCTTTTCCAATTTGTATTCCTTTTATGTCTTTCTTCTCTGATTTCCACGGTTAGGACTTCCATAACTATGTTGAATAATAGTGGTGAGAGTGGACATCCTTGTTCCTGATCTTAGAGGAAATGCTTTCAGTTTTTCACCACTGAGAATGATGTTTACTGTGGGTTTGTTGTATATGGACTTTATTATGTTGAGGTAGGTTCCCTCTCTACCCACTTTCTGGAGAGTTTTTATCATAAATTGGTGTTGAATTTTGTCAAAAGCTTTTTCTGCATCTATTGAGATGATCATATGGTTTTTCTTCTTCAATTTGTTAATATGGTGTATCACATTGGTTGATTTGCGTATATTGAACAATCCTTGCATCCCTGGGATAAATCCCACTTGATTATGGTGTATGATCCTTTTAATGTGTTGCTGGATTGTGTTTGCTAATATTTTGTTGAGGATTTTTGCATCTATATTCATCAGTGATATTGGTCTGTAATTTTCTTTTCTTGTAGCATCTTTGTCTGGTTTTAGTATCAGGGTGATGGTGGCCTCATAGAATGAGTTTGGGAGTTTTCCTTCCTCTGCAATATTTTGGAAGAGTTTGAGAAGGATGAGTGTTAGCTCTTCTCTAAATGTTTGATAGAATTCATGTATGAAGCTATCTGGTCCTGGACTTTTGTTTGTTGGAAGATTTTTAATCACAGTTTCAATTTCATTACTTGTGATTGGTCTGTTCATATTTTCTATTTCTTCTTGGTTCAGTCTTGGAAGGTTATACCTTTCTAAGAATTTTTCCATTTCTTCCAGGTTGTCCATTTTATTGGCATAGAGTTGCTTGTAGTAGTTTCTTAGGATACTTTGTATTTCTGTGGTGTCTATTGTTACTTCTCCTTTTTCATTTCTAATTCTATTGATTTGAGTCCTCTCCCTCTTTTTCTTGATGAGTCTGGCTAATGGTTTATCAATTTTGTTTTTCTTCTCCAAGAACCAGCTTTTAGTTTTATTGATCGTTGCTATTGTTTTCTTTGTTTCTATTTCATTTATTTCTGCTCTGAT
Source organism: Leucopleurus acutus (assembly GCF_964270905.1). NCBI lineage: Eukaryota > Metazoa > Chordata > Mammalia > Artiodactyla > Delphinidae > Leucopleurus > Leucopleurus acutus. The sequence continues at coordinate 99,428,322 of NC_139145.1, forward strand.
CTTTATGATTTCTTTCCTTCTGCTAACTTTGAGTTTTGTTTGTTCTTCTTTCTCTAGTTCCTTTAGGTGTAAGGTTCGATTGTTTATTTGAGATTTTTGTTTCTTGAGGTAGGCTTGTATAGCTATAAACATCCCTCTTAGAACTGCTTTTGCTGCATCCTATAGGTTTTGGATCGTCATGTTTTCATTGTCATTTTTCTCTTGGTATTTTTTGATTTCCTCTTCGATTTCTTCAGTGATCTCTTGGTTATTTAGTAACATATTGTTCAGCCTCCATGTGTTTGTGTTTTTTATGTTTTTTTCCCATAATTGATTTCTAATCTCATAGCATTGTGGTCAGAAAAGATGCTTGATATGATTTCAGTTTTCTTAAATTTACTGAGGCTTGATTTGTGACCCAAGATGTGATCTATCCTGGAGAATGTTCTGTGTGCACTTGAGAAGAAAGTGTAATCTGCTGTTTTTGGATGGAATGTCCTATAAATATCAGTTAAATCTGTCTTGTCTATTGTGTCATTTAAAGCTTGTGTTTCCTTATTTATTTTCAATTTGGGTGATCTGTCCATTGGTGTAAGTGAGGTGTTAAAGTCCCCCACTATTATTGTGTTACTGTCGATTTCCTCTTTTATAGCTGTTAGCAGTTGCTTTATGTATTGAGAAGCTCCAATGTTGCATGCATATGTATTTATAATTGTTATATCTTCTTCTTGGATTGATCCCTTGATCATTATGTAGTGTCGTTCCTTGTCTCTTGTAACATTCTTTATTTTAAAGTCTATTTTATCTGATATGAGTATTGCTACTCTGGCTTTCTTTTGATTTCCATTTGCATGGAATATCTTTTTCCATCCCCTCACTTTCAGTCTGAATGTGTCCCTAGGTCTGAAGTGGTTCTCTTGTAGACAGCATATATATGGGTCTTGTTTTTGTATCCATTCAGCAAGCCTGTGTCTTTTCGTTGGAGCATTTAATCCATTTATGTTTAATTTAGTTATCGATATGTATGTTCCTGTTACCATTTTCTTAATTGTTTTGGGTTTGTTTTTGTAGGTCCTTTTCTTCTCTTGTGTTTCCCACTTAGAGAAGTTCCTTTAGCATTTGTTGTAGAGCTGGTTTGGTGGTGCTGAATTCTCTTAGCTTTTGCTTGTCTGTAAATCTTTTGATTTCTCCATCGAATCTGAATGAGATCCTTGCTGGGTAGAGTAATCTTGGTTGTGGGGTCTTAACCTTTCATCACTTTAAGTATATCATGCCACTCCCTTCTGGCTTGTAGAGTTTCTGCTGAGAAATCAGCTGTTAACCTTATGGGAGTTCCCTTGTATGTTATTTTTTGTTTTTGCCTTGCTGCTTTCAATAATTTTTCTTTGTCTTTAATTTTTGCCAATTTGATTACTATGTGTCTTGGCGTGTTTCTCCTTGGGTTTATCATGTATGGGACTCTCTGCACTTCCTGGACTTGAATGGCTATTTCCTTTCCCATGTTAGGGAAGTTTTCAACTATAATCTCTTCAGATATTTTCTCTGATCCTTTCTCTTTCTCTTCTCCTTCTGGGACCCCTATAATGCAAATGTTGTTGCATTTAATGTTGTCCCAGAGGTCTCTTAGGCTGTCTTCATTTCTTTTCATTCTTTTTTCTTTATTCTGTTCCACAGCAGTGAATTCCACCATTCTGTCTTCCAGGTCACTTATCCGTTCTTCTGCCTCAGTTATTCTGCTATTGACTCCTTCTAGTGTATTTTTCATTTCAGTTATTGTATTGTTCATCTCTGTTTGTTCGTTTTTTAATTCTTCTTGGTCTTTGTTAAACATTTCTTGCATCTTCTCGATCTTTGCCTCCATTCATTTTCTGAGGTCCTGGATCATCTTCACTATCATTATTCTGAATTCTTTTTCTAGAAGGTTGCCTATCTCCACTTCATTTAGTTGTTTTTCTGGGGTTTTATCTTATTTCTGCATCTGGTACATAGCCCTGTGGCTTTTCATCTTGTCTGTCTTTGAATGTGGTTTTTGTTCCACAGGCTGCAGGATTGTAGTTCTTCTTGCTTCTGCTGTCTGCCCTCTGGTGGATGAGGCTATCTAAGAGGCTTGTTCAAGTTTTCTGATGGGAGGGACTGGTAGTGGGTAGAGCTGTGTGTTGCTCTTGTGGGCAGAGCTCAGTAAAACCTTAATCCACTTGACTGCTGATGGGTGTGGCTGGGTTCCCTCCCTGTTGGTTGTTTGGCCTGAGGCAACCCAACACTGGAGCCTACCTGGGCTCTTTGGTGGGGCTAATAACAGACTCTGGGAGGGCTCATGCCAAGGAGTACTTCCCAGAACTTCTGCTGCCAGTGTCCTTGTCCTCACGGTGAGACAGAGCCATCCTCCACCTCTACAGTAGACCTTCCTACACTAGAAGGTAGTTCTGGTTCAGTCTCCCCTGGGGTCACTGCTCCTTACCCTGGGTCCTAATGTGCACACTACTTTGTGTGTGCCCTCCAAGAGTGGAGTCTCTCTTTCCCCCAGTCCTGTCAAAGTCCTGCAATCAAATCCCACTAGGTTTCAAAGTCTGATTTTCTAGGAATTCATCCTCCCGTTGCCAGACCCCCAGGTTGGGAAGCCTGACATGGGGCTCAGAACCTTCACTCCAGTGGGTGGACTTCTGTGGTGTAAGTGTTCTCCAGTCTGTGAGTCACCCACCCACCAGTTATGAGATTTGATTTTACTGTGATTATGCCCCTCCTGCCGTCTCATTGTGGCTTCTCCTTTGTCTTTGAATGTGGGGTATCTTTTTTGGTGAGTTCCAGTGTCTTCCTGTTGATGATTGTCCAGCAGCTAGTTGTGATTCTGGTGTTCTCACAAGCGGAAGTGGGAGCACGTCCTTCTACTCCACCATCTTTGTTCCCATCTCTGCAGGCTTCTTATCGCAGTGGCTTCTTTTGTTGTGCAGCATGGGCTCGAGGCACATGGGCTTCATAGTTGTGGCACACAAGCTCAGTAGTTGTGGCTCATGGGCTCTAGAGCACAGGCCCAGTTGTTGTGTCTCACGGGCTTAGTTGCTCTACAGCATGTGGGATCTTCCCAGATCAGGGCTCAAACCCATGACCCCTGCATTGGCAGGTGGATTCCTAACCACTGTGCCACCAGGGAGGCCATATATGGTATTTTTTGACTTTTCGAAATATTTGGGGGGGGGGATGTTGAACTTATTAATTCCTTAAAAAGCAGGAGATGATTAATGGATGCTATTGGACAGTGGTTATCAGTGAGTGCTCTGTTGGCATTTTCAGTGGTACAGATCTTCATAGTACAGAATTGTTTCCCCCATTGCAGGAAGATCTTATCCTTGTCCCCCATCTGTTAGATGCTAACAGCACTCCTCAATCATTGTGGAAATGAAAGAAGTGCCTCCACATCTCCAAATTATGCTCCTGTGCCAAAGGTTAGGGGGATGGAGATGACTAGATGGTACTAGTTGAGAATGGCTTCTATACGATAAGCTTTGGTTTTGTTTATTCATGGTGATACTTTTGTTCCATCCTGATTAAAGTAATTTTCCTGTATAATAAATAAGCAGTTCTTTCTCCTCTTAGCTATTTTGAGAAGACCAATCAGAATTTTAAAAATCTTGTCACTTTACATGGATATACTCATGTAACGTGAATATATGTTCAGAATATCCAAATTTGCAAATAGCTTGAGAAAAAGAATCATAGATGCTAATATGTTGCTGCAGTAATCAAGAGAAAAAGTAACACCAAATTAGTTATGATTAGATTAGTCTTGGGTTACTGTTTAAAACAGTAAATGAAACTGTTTTGAACATTAGTAGAAGTGGGGAAAAATAGTAGAATATTTTCTTGTTCTTTTCTCCTCTTATGAGGGAAAACCTTTACCTCCTTTTTTTTGCGTTGTTGGATCCAGGGCTAGGTATTTTATCTGATCTATGTTTTTTTCTTTGCTTTTGGTTCTCTGCATGTCATCTTTCAAACTTAACACTGCAGACTGCTCCCTTTCCTGCCCCTTGGCATTCTTTTCTTTGACTTCCTTTCTATGAATAATTCAGTTACCTGTTCTTTATTCATCTTGTTTGGCATTCTCATGTTGGGAACAAAGCAGTGTCCTCCGTGCTTAGGCGGAGTGTGAATAAGTTCAATACATAAGGGGAAAAAAATCTGGTTACCAGCATCATAGAATTTTTGATATAAATAACTATACGTAAAATTCTAGCACGTGGTACAGGACAACATGCAGGTACCGTGCATTCAGCATGTGTTAGCTTAATGGGATATAGTCATTTCAGTAATAATTTAGATTTTTTGTTTGTTTGTTTGTTTGTTTTGGCTGCGTTGGGTCTTCGTTGCGGTGCGCGGGCTTCTCATTTGTGGTGGCTTCTCATTGCAGAGCACAGGCTGTAGATGTGTGGGCTTCAGTAGTTGCGGCATGCTGGCTCAGTAGTTGTGGCTCGTGGGCTCTAGAGTGCAGGCTCAGTAGCTGTGGTGCATGGGCTTAGTTGCTCTGCAGCATGTGGGATCTTCCTGGACCAGGGCTCAAACCTGTGTCCTCTGCATTGGCAGGCGGATTCTGAACCACCGTTCCACCAGGGAAGTCCCTAGATTTTGTATATTAATACATATTAGAGTATATGTTTGTTCTCTTTTGAACCAAGGCACAAATTAGAATTTCTTCTTTTGTTGTTAGTATTGGAATTTATATTTTACTATTTGCTTTTTTTAGTTACAACTTACGGTGTGGTTTATTTATATTGATGGAAATGACTGTAACTAATTGATATTCTTCCATATTTGGATGCCTCCATCTATTAACCCTTATCGTAAAAAGAGTTACTATGGATGCTTTAAGTTTACTCCAGAGCTGCCCATGAAAATTCATGACTTTGTAGCTGTTTGTCAAAATAAAATTCTAAACAGCTTGTTGTCTCCTCCCCCAAAATAATAGAAAGACGTAGTGGTAGGTATGTGATATTTTATAATGTTACAGCTATTTATATTATATTTTAATGAACTTTGTTTAAAATTTTCAGAGTTCCTATGTTTTGTTACAGTACAACATTCATAATTATTATTAGAAGTACTGTTAAGTTTATAAAGAGCTCAGGTTTTCTTCATTTTAATTAATAAGGATTCCTAAACATTATTGACTTTTACCTCCATAAGCTTAAATCAGATTTCACGGCTGAAGAAGGAAAAGAAAAAAGCTGGATGTTTACATACAAAATTTAAATTCTCCTTCAATTATAAATGTGCTCACGTGGAATATGGCGGATATAGACAGTTTTTATAATTATTATATATTGCTCTTGTTTCAAATACCACAGAACAGTAAGACAAAAGCTTTTTGCGAATGATAAAAATCAGAACTTAGGTTAAGGATTTTTCTTTATTATTCATACCTTTTAGGATTTTATTGGAACTAAAGATTTTAGCGAAATTATTCTAATTATTTACCTAGAACTGTGACCCAAAGAGACTGTGCTGTATATTTGTTTCTAAACGTAGATAAAATGACCAGAAAGGAAATTTGGCTATTGATGCTCTGCAAAGGCCATTGGTACTTTTAACTGCTTCAGAAATTCAGGGAAACGGGACTTCCCTGGTGGTCCAGTGGTAAAGAATCTATTCTGCAATGCAGGTGACATGGGTTTGATCCCTGGTTGGGGAACTAAGATCCCACATGCCATGGGGCAACTAAGCCACGTGCCACAGCTACTGAGCCTGCGTGCCGCAAACTACAGAGCCCACGCGCCATAACTAAAGACCTGACACAGCCAAAAAAAAAAAGAAATTCAGGGAAATTACTGTTCCTAGAAACCATGGAACTTAGTTTTATAGTTATTTTAAGCTGGACTGTAGTTTGGTGAATCTATAAGTAAATTGTTTTTTCTACCAACTGTTAAGTATGTTTTAATAGTTACAGACTATTGTACTCATGGCTAATAGGCAATTAAAAATATATTTACAGCTCTATCTTAAAAGAACCAACCACGGAAAGCCTTCAAGCCCTGTGTGCTCTAGGATTGGCAATGCAGGATGCAACACTGTCCAAAGCTGCACTTAATGAGTTACTGAAGCACTGCAAACAGAAAGACAATGATTATCAGAGGTGCCTTCTTACTTCAGCGATCTATGCACTGCAAGGTCGCACTGTGGCAGTGCAGAGACAAGCATCTAAAGCTGTTCACAGGTAAATTCTGTACTTGTGAACTTGGGGTCTAGTTATACTTGAAGTTGTCTTTGATGTTTGGACCTTATTAAGATTATATAATGAGGTAAGCATATATATTTGGAAACCAAGTTGTGGTTTTATGAAACTGTACATAGGATCAGGTAACTGACTCCACATTATTTCACCTCTAACAATTTAAATAAAAAATTCAGTTGGTAAAGAGAGAACAGAAAATCTTTCAGATTAAGCCCCAAATCTCGTTTTTTTTTTTTTTAAGAACATGAAAAGTTTATTCACAAATGAAGGAATAAAAATGGTTAATATACAAGAAAATATCTGAAACTTCGTTAATAATACAATAAATGCAAATTTTAAGATATAATTTTTGACAAAGATTTTTAAGCTTTTTAAAAAAGTTAGAAATACTGAGTAAAGGCAGTTTATACATGGAGGACTCATACGGGACCTGTAACTGGCCACAAATCATTTTCGCCAAATTCTCCTGAACCAAATCTTGTTTTAATATGAAAGCCCTTACAAATTCTCAGGTTTGTGTTATTGTCAGTTTGTTATATGATACCGTCCAGTTTGATGGTTTTAGGAATTTTTTGGCCACTCAAACATTCATTAATATTCAAAATTTGGAAAATAGAAACCTGTTATCACTAGCAACAGCAGTTATTTATTAGATTTATTTTTAGCAGTAAAGTGTTACATCTGTAGTTTATTTTCCTTCCACAGTTCTCATCTCTGTGTTTTCTTTGAACACTATTAAAATTTCCTTCACCTTTCCTAATTGGATCTCATGGCTCTGTAATCATCACATTGCTGATTTTTCTTTCTTATTTTAATAAAAACTGTAGGTGTATATAGGAGATATAAAGTATGTTTCTAAAAATTCAGTCACTTTTAACCACATGTAGAGAATTAATTTGAACTTGTTTTAGATGTCTAAAAGATTTTTAACTTAGATACTAAATAAAATGTTGATTTGGGGGGGTACTTTTTGTGATTAAAGTAACTACCATCTCTAAGCCCTCTGCTTTTGATGATCATTATAGTAACCCAGCTGATCCTGCTCTTTGGTCTTTGTTGTCCCGAGTAGTTGCTCAGTATACTCAACGAAATGCAAAGGTGAGTAATGTTCTAAATTCTAGCAAAAGACAAAATAACTTATGATGTGGTATATAATATAATTTTAAAGTATCAATATTAACATTATCATTCTGGAAAATAATTAACTAATAGAGCAAGGGAGTTCTGTTATTTAGTGCAGTTTTTCATTAGTCATTCAACAAGTAGTACACGGAGTTTCTTCCATGTACTGTTGTACTGCTCTGGGTGTTATGGAAGATACAAAGAAGGAGGTGGACTTTTTGAACATGTATAGATTGTTATGTTATTCTTATAATTCACTTTCTTTTCCAGGTAAAATGTCCAATTGAATTTTTTTACATTAAGGATTTCAGATCGACTTTATGAAAACTATCGTGCTGCATATATTTTCCTTACATTTAGTACTGAGTTGAATATTGAGGTGGTGGTGGTGAGGTTCATGATGCTCTGAACTTTAGTTACTTATTTTACTGGGGACTGTGGACATTTTAAAAATACTTAATTTTCATGGAGTAAAACTATGTTAGTTTATCTTAAAATAAGTTTTGTGGTCTCTCTTTTTTTTCTGTCAGACTTCATTTCACAATCTTGTATATTGTTATAAAATTGTATATTTGTTTGTTACTACTGTAAAGTCATGTAACTTTTGGACCTTTAATGAATATTTTAAAAGAGCAGAGTTGAACTGATCATAGGAGAAAAGATTTTCTTTTATAAAAATATTAAACTGCTTTTTTAAAGTTGGTACTTAAGGAGTTTAAAAGTTACAAATGTGATAAAGCTGAACCTTTCAAATGACTTAATGTAAAGATTTTATCAGTCTTAATTTTTACTTTTTTGTGAAAGTTTATGCATTTATATAAGTAATAATTTGCTTACTATTATAGGGAGGTGCGGTAGCAGGAAATGTGGCTTATATTCTGGACTCAAATCATGGAAAGGTTAGTTTGCCCCAATTCAAAGGAAATGTTAAATAATATTATTATTATTTAACATTGGAAATGTTAAATAATATTATTTACTGTTAAATAATATTGTTAAATAATATTATTGATGAATAATTTTTCTTCTTAGGCTTAGGGGTCACACAATATCCAATATAGTACTACTTTTAGTCACTTTGAAAGTCAGGGAGCTATAAAGAGAATTGATTAACACCCTTCCTTTCTCTTTGTAGAAGGCACTACTATACACTGCAGTAAATCAGTTGGCTGTGGGAAGCAGTTCAGCAGATGGTGAGAAAAATACTGCACTAAAAGCCATTCAGAAGGCAGCTCTCCTTTCTCCAGGTGAATATAATGTGATCCATTTCATTATTTAGGATTCCGTCCATCTTGCATTTGTGTTAAAGAAGCAAAGTTTGTATTTTTATGAAATAAGAAGGGAATTTTAAAATATTTTAAGATCTTGCATATTATTTGATTACTGCATTCAGCTACTGATATTTAAGAGATAATCAGTTATTGAAGCAGGCTCAAAGGAATATCTGTATAAAGATACTTCATTAACCATTATCGAAACTCTGCATTATATATTTTCAAAAAGTGGTTTTATTTCTGTTTTCCATCAGTCTTGTTTAACGAGGTTTATTTATAGCTACTAAATTATTTAATAAACATGGTTAGTTATTTTTATGTGTAGTTAACTTCTTGAAGAGTGGAGATATGTCTTCTGTGGTAACTGTTAGAACTGCCAAGGTGCTGGCCTCACATGAACTAATTTCTTAGTTCTAACCAGAGTCGTATGTATGCCATTGGTCACAAAATGCACTGAGGAACTGCATGTAACCTGCATCAGCATGCTTCCGTTACCACGGCTGGAGAAGTGCTATAGAGGATTGGAATGTCTAACAAAGTAGGGTTATGGGATGTATTTTTACATAACATTATTTTTAACATGAAATATAGCTTTAAACAGTATATTCCCCCAGAGCACTTCAAACATTTGCTGGATCAGAATGCTATTGCTTTTGGCCAGGGACTGTGGGGAAACATACAAAGAACAGGTTCAGTACTGTCTTCACAATAAATGATAAGGATCCTAACTAAACTTCAGAGATTATTTTATAAAACAAGTAAACAGACCAATATCCTGTTGTTTATTCTTTCTTTCATTTTTGAACTAGAACAAAAAGAAATCCTAAACATTTGCTTTTATCTATGTTCTATGTTAGGTAAGTTTCTGATTTTTAAAGGTGTTCCCAAACAAGTATTAGATATAGAATTACTCTCAAGAATTCTTACTGTGGATCTAGAATGATAGATGTTAGCCTCTGATTGTGTACATGGCATACACTTTAGAAAGGTGAGACTGCCCAGCTAAGATCTTCTCTAATCATTTTTTCTGATTTTCCCATTTTATCTGGAGAAATTCATAAACAAGGAAGCAGAGTCATATAGGAAGCTTAAAACAAGGACTGACTGATGAAGCTGAGTGCTTATTTGAGACTTGTTTGGAGTCCAGTGAAAGTGAATGTAATTGTAGTTATGTGTAGTAGCTGTACATCTAACCTTTGTAGATCTTTAGTTAGACAAAGTACAATTTTGATAGATGGTAATCCAAGGAATCTTTTCAGAAATTTAAATATAATCCCAGGAATTTAGAATTGAATGGAAAGAAATCCAATGTCTGTTAGATTAGTACTTCTGTGATATTAAAAGGTATTTTTAGCAAACCATATTAATTTTTTTAGGTTTCTAGTATATATATAGTATAAATTATATATATGTGTATATACATATATATGTATAAATTATATATATATACACATATATATGTATAATATTTATATTATCACTTTGTTTCATAGGGAATTTGAGTTGCTGGTTATCTGTAGAAGAGTTCATGAAGACAGCAATTCTTTTGAATTGTGACAAAAGAAATTGCTGCCAGCTAATGTCCATCCCCCTCCCCAAATCTAAACTATAGAATACCCTAAGATCCTTAAATGAGTTGTTCACTTAATCTTACAAACACAAAAATTGAGTCCACTTCAACTGGAATTATAGGATTTTAGACCTGAGGGCACCTGAGCCATCATCTGATTTAGATGCCTTATTTTGTAGAACTATGTGTTCCAAAGGAAGAGCGGCTGCACAGTTAATTAGTGGTATTGTTAGACCTAAAATCCAGATCTAAGATTCAGTCATCTGCCTTTCATTAAATAGTATTCAGATCTCACCATAAATTGTAGGAAATGGTCCCTATTTTCTTATTCTGGATTTGATTATGTCTTATGATATTTAAAAGAAGGTAGGCATTATCTGGGCAGAAATTATTTTATAATATCAAGGTATGTATTTAATTTTTTATAAACATTTTTGGTCTACATAAGATTTCTAATGATTCTTGTACAATCAGCAGTAATACTGACTGTCTATAAATGAAATACATGTATTTCAGCCATTTGATAGGAGATATATATTGAATGGGGCAGTTAGGTAAGAAAAAAATTAAAAACTAGAGCTAAGAAATATGTTTAAATGACTGTATTGTTAACTGGAACCCCTTGTAGGATTTAAAAATTATCCATTTGTTTTTTTAAGGGTAATAGGACTGAAAATATTAACCATGTAAATATTAACCTGCAAAATATGATTTGTGAAACAAAAGACCAAGCAAATTAAAAAGCCTAAGTTCCAAATCCCGATCCAGCTTTCTCTTTTCACAATTAACTTTCTTGAAAAAAGTCTATACTCATAATCTCTTTTATTACCTTCTCAACCCACTGCTGTTGGGCTTTCCCTCTTCCCCTGAAGCTATGTCAAGGTGTGAAGGAAGGAAGGAAAGATCAAATGGATGAAGGGATACATCAGTGTAATCATAATTGCTTCCTTGGAATGATAAAGTGACTTTTATGCTTGGCTGTTAGAACATAGGTAAAATGGAGTTGTCTTGAGCTTTTCCTTTGTCTCAGACTTTTCTTAAGAGCTGAGAAATTGTGTTGTCTTCCTTTTCCTATGACTGAGCCTTTAATATAGGGACAGTGATGAACACAAGTGTCTCTGTGAGACTTGCCCTTGGTATTCAGTGAAAGTAAATATAATTGACCTTTCCACAACAGCGTAGTACTCTAGGCAACTCACGTAACCAACCATGGAAGAAGAGTTAAACAAGATATTTTTTATCCTCTGATGTGTTTGGAAAAAATGGCAAATCTGTTTTTTTTTTTTTTTTGCGGTACGTGGGCCTCTCACTGTTGTGGCCTCTCGCATTGCGGAGCACAGGCTCCGGACGCGCAGGCTCAGCGGCCATGGCTCACGGGCCCAGCCGCTCCACGGCATGTGGGATCTTCCCGGACCGGGGACGAACCTGTGTCCCCTGCATCGGCAGGCGGACTCTCAACCACTGCGCCACCAGGGAAGCCCCAAAATAGCAAATCTTAAAGGATGAATATAGTAACGTGCCTTATGAACTAGTTTTTCTTTAAGAAAATGGAATTTTTCTGGAGATACTATTTTATTTCATTTGTTGGTATTTGTAAAGTCTTACTTTCATTTTTGGTAGTTTTTCAGCAACGTGTTGGTATTGACAGCCTCCTAACTGTATTTCCTGTGTTTAGGTGATCCTGCTGTCTGGGCTGGGCTAATGGCAGCTTGTCATGCTGATGCTAAACTGGCCCTAGTGAAGAACACTCAGCCAAAGAGGATGGATTTACACTTGGCACTGTTATCTGCTGTTTCTGCTTCAAGTAAGTTTAAAGAAGCATTTCATACATGATATATTCAAGATAAAGAATTCAGAAGGATATTGCCAGAAGGTAGTAGGCAGAATTAGCCCTACATGAAAGGCTATTATATTCTCATCTAACAAAGCTTAAAAACAAGGCTTAAGGAGTTTACCTGCATACAGAACAAAGCTCAAGAACATTACAGGAATACAGAAATATCCAGCATTCAGCAAGGTAAAATTCACAATGTCTGGTATCCAGTTAAAGCTTAATAGGCATGCAAATAAGCAGGAAAATACCACTCATAATGAGAAGAATCAACCAATAGAAACAGATCCACAAGTGACACACGATAGAAATCTCTTTAACATGTAATTTACTGTTTAATGCACATATGACAATAGCACAGAGGCCAGGAGGGGAAAATGGAAGTATTTTGTTGTAAAGTTTTTATACTGTAAGTGAAGTGGTATAATATTACAGTCATCCGTAAGGATTTGTGGGGGATTTGTTTCATGACCCTCCTCAGATACCAAAATCTACCGATGCACAACTCGCTTACATAAAATGATGTAGTAATAGTTGACTCTGCATATCCATGGGTTCCACATCCATAGATACAGAGGGTCAACTGTACTTAAAGGTAGACTGTGACACGTTAAAGATGAATACTCTAAACCTTAAAGTAGACAGTAAAGAAAAAATGGAATTATATAATACAAAAAGGAGGAAAAGGGAACATAGAATAAAGAGAAAGCAACACAATAGAGTTAAACCCAACCATATCAATAATCAAGTATAATGGTCTAAATACCCCAGTTAAAAGGCACAGATTGACAGACTGGATAAAAAAGCAAGAGCTAACTATATACTGCTTAAAAGAAACATAAACAAAATATAAATCTATATTTAAAGACCAAAATAACCTCAGAGTACTATATATAAGATAGAAGAACAGCAAGGACCTACTTTATAGCACAGGGAACTACATTCAGTATCTTGTAATAACTTATAATGGAAAAGAATCTAAAAAAGAATCTATATGTATATATTTATATATATGTATAACTGAATCACTTTGCTGTACACCTGAAACATTGTAAATCAGCTATACGTCAATTTTAAAAAGATGCAAATAAAAAGACAAAAATGACCTAAAAAGTAAAAGAATGGAAAAAGATATACCATGCCAACACTAATCAAAAGAAAGCTGGAGTGGCCACGTTAATTTCCTACAAATTAAGATTTCAGAGCAAAGAATGTTTCCAGTGATAAGGGGGGTCATTTCACATTGGAATCAATTCATCAAGAGGACAATTTAGGCACCCAGTAGCAAAGCTTCAAAACACATAAAATCTGTGTTGTATTTCCCAATAAAATAGGTAGAAAAAATGAAAAATGATGGAAAAATACATGAAACAAACTTATAGAACTGAAAGGAGAGAGAGATAAATTCATAATTATAGAGATTCAACACTCTTCTTTTGATAATTGATAGAACAATTGGACAGAAAATTAGTAAAGATATAATTAAAAACTTGAAAAACACTATCAACTAACTTGACCTAGTTAGAACTTATAGAACAGTTCTCCTAACAACAACAGAATGCATATTTTTGTCAAGTGTACACAGACTATTTACCCATATATATCATATTATGAGCCATAAAACAGGTCTAAGTAAATTTAAAAGGATTCACATCATACAAAGTATGTTACCTTAATACAATGGAATTAATTTAAAAATCAATAACCAAAAAATCTGGAAAATTCTCAAATATTTGAAAACTTAATAACATACTTCTAAATAATCCAGGTCAAAGAATATGGCAGAAGGGAAATTAGAAAATATTTTGAACTTCATGAAAATGAAAAAACAACATATAAAATTCTATAATACTCCTAAAACACTGCTTATATGAAAATATTAGCATTATATATCCACATTAGAAAATAAGGAAGGCCCCAAATCGATGATCTCAGCTGTGCCTTGAGAAATTAGAAAAAGGAAGGGGAAATTAAATCCAAAGTAAGCAGAAGAAAAGAAAATAGAGTAGAGATCAATGAAATAGAAAACAGAAAATCAACAAAAGCAAAATCTAGTTCTTTGAGAAGATCAATGAAATTGATAAACCTAGCCAGGCATCAGGAAAAAAACAGAGAGTACCATTGTCAGGATTGAAAGAAGGTACAACACTATAGCTATTAAAAGGCTCATAAGAGAATCTTAAGAAGAACTTTATGCCGTTAAATTTGGCGATGTAGATACAATGGATAAATTCCTTAAAAGATACAGAGCTCACTTAAGAAGAAATAAACTGAATAGCTTTATATCTATTAAAGACACAGAATTTATAGTTAAAAATCTTCTTATAAAGAAAACTCCAGGACCAGATGGATTCTACCAAACATTTAAGTAAGAAATAATACCAGTTCTATACAAACTCTTCCAGAAAATTGAAAAGGTGGTAACACTTCCTGACTTCTTCTGTGAGATCAGCATTATGCAGATACCAAAACCAGACAAAGACATTACAAGAAAACTACAGATGTAGAAATTTATAACAAAACTTTAGCAATTCAAATCCAGTAACACATAAAAAAGATAGTAATACTTAATGATCAAGTGAGGTTTATTCTAGGAATGCAAGGTTGCTTTAATATTTGAAAATGAATGTAATTTACCACGTTAGCTTCTATGAAAGATGCCAGAGTTTATATTTTATGATTCCATTTATATGAAATTTTAGGTAATGCAAACTGATCTATTGTGAGTGAAAATGATTAGTGATTGGGGACAGAGGAAAGGAGGAGAGATGGGTTGGAGACAGAAGTGATTACAAAGTAGTAGGAGGAAACTTTTCATGATGATGGGTATGTGTATTATCTTGATAGTAGTGATGGTTCACAGATATATTCTTATGTCAAAAGTCATCAGATTTACAGCTTGAATATGTGGATATGTGCAGTTTGTCATAAGTCAATTATATTGCAATAAATCTTTACTTTTTTTCAATGAAGTATTTTCAGTTTTACTGAAGATAGTGATGTTTTTTAATGTAAGTCACAAGTATATAAAGTCTTAAGTTATTCAGCTGTAAATGTTCCTGCTATGAAACTTTGCAGAAACCTGTCTCATGTTGAGATAGTCTATGGTATTCCAGTGGTATGTGTAAAAGTTGTATATGCATGGTAATTTAATTTTAATACTTCTTAACAACTGATTACTTCTCTGAGAACACATTATAAATTGCAGAAAAAAGTAACATTGACTTTTTTTTTAATAAAGACAAAGAATTCTTTGAAAATTACAACCAATCTCTTGAAAAGTGGTCTCTCTCCCAAGCTGTCACTGGTCTAATAGACACAAGAAGAATAGCTGAAGCTGAAGCCCTCTGCACAAAGGTATTGTTATGGAATTGAGATTCATGGATTCTTATCCTACTTGGAAAATAACTTCAAAAATAGAATGCACATTATTTAAAGAGCATTTGGTGGTGGTGGTGGTGGTGGTGGTGGTGGTGATGATGATGATAATAATACCCAATATTAACTGAGTACTTACTGTAAGCTAGTTAATACATTTAGTACTTCGTATTTGACCTTCACAACAATCCTATGACATAGGTATTTATTATTATCCCCATTTTTACAAGTGAGAAAACTAAGGCTTAAAGAGGGTAAGTAATTTGCACAGGAGTTCACAGGTAGAAATTGATGGAGTTGCTGTTTGAGCTCACATTTTTCTGACTCTTAAGACTCAAGGTTTTAATCTTTTTTTTTTTTTTGGCCACCATTATGGAAGCAGTATTTTCCTTTGATTTCTAGTTACTTTCTTCAGAATGCTATGTTTTCCAGTATCCCTACATTTTTCCAAAGTTCTGAACAATGTAGAATGACTGTGGGGATTGTTAAGTGGGTGACAGGAACTATTGAGTAGTCAGTTTTTACCTACCTGGATTGTAGGCTGTGTGAATAAATTCTTACACCTTGCCTAACCCATAGTAGGGTCTCAGTAAATATTTATTGAATGAACAAATCAGTTTCATAAACCAACTCAAAAATAATTTAATGAATAAGGGGAGTTTCAAACATCATTTTTTCCTGAAAACATCTGTTTTCATAAATGCTTACCAGGGAGAAGGTGGTGTCTTTCTAGAAATGTGTTTTGAAAGATCAATATAAATTTTACAGAGAGGGAAGAATGGATCTTTGAAGATCCCTTTGGTCCTTGAATTCTCTGAAAATCAGAATAATACATTTTCTCTTTTATTTAAGAAATTCCATCTAGGTTCAGGACAGTTTAGTATAATACAGTGAATGTTTAGTAAGCATAAATTGACAGTTGCTTCGTGCTCCCTCTGACAGAATAAGGGATACTTTTATGAACCTTTCCATGTCATTTTAATGTCCCAGTCTCTTACTTAGAAGAAAGCAGTCACATTTCAGAAATAAGGACATTTAGGACTATGACCTAATAATAGAAAATAAAGAATTATGTCATTGAGAGACAAGCAATAAAGAAAGAAATGTTTAAAACAATAGTGGAAGGACTTGTTTAGAGAATCTCCTTAACTTCTTCTTGTATGTGTATATTGTATGTATATATGTATATACATATAGAATATATACACGCACATATACACATATACAACATACACATATTGTGTATGTGTATATATATATATACACACACACACACACACATACAATACATTTGTATGTGTGTGTATGTGTTTTAAGGTATAAATAAATGGTCTGGGTAAGTGGGTCATTTCTCTTACTCCCAGTGTGTAAGAAGTCTGTGCCTGGAGGAAGGACAATGAGTATCTTTGTTAAGAAGTTGAGAAAGGAAAAAATTTATAACTCTTTCCCTCTTAAAAAAGTTAAGTTTGGGCTTCCCTGGTGGCACAGTGGTTGAGAGTCTGCCTGCCAATGCAGGGGACACGGGTTCGAGCCCTGGTCTGGGAAGATCCCACATGCCGCGGAGCAACTAAGCCCGTGTGCCACAACTACTGAGGCTGCGCCTCTGGAGCTTGTGTTCCGCAACAAGAGAGGCCGCGACAGTGAGAGGCCCGTGCATGACAATGAAGAGTGGCCCTCACTTGCCGCAACTAGAGAAAGCCCTCGCACAGAAATGAAGACCCAACACAGCCAAAAATAAATTAATTAATTAAAAAAAAAAGTTAAGTTTCTTCCAATAAGGATTAGTTTTAGCTTTCACTGTTAATTTTATGTTTTCTTAGTTCAGCTGTTTATATGTAGTACCTAAATTTTTCAAGATATCACTTAAGAATAAACCAAGTCAAAGGGACATACTAAATCTAAGATTAACAACTTATAAACTACAGTAATAGCATTACTGATTTTAGAGCTTATTTAAGTGTAGAGTTTGGTATTCCCAAGATGTTCAGTGTTCTGTTGACTTTTGCTGTTGTTTACTTTTTAATAAGAAAAGGTTAAAGTCAGGGGTTTTTTTTCAATATGGAGAATAGCTTATTTGCCTTTTACATTTAACACTTAAGAACCTGTTTGATGTATTTCTGTTTGGGGTTTGATTTTTAGAATTTAAAAAGTAACCCTGATCAGCCAGCTGTTATCTTACTTTTGAGACAAGTTCAATGTAAACCACTCCTAGAGTCACAAAAACCTCTCCCAGATGCTGTACTTGAAGAGCTGCAAAAAACAGTCATGTCCAACTCAACCTCTGTTCCAGCTTGGCAGGTAAATAAATTCTCTCTTTTCTTATGTGAGTCTGGAATTAAAATGCTCTGTGATATTAAATGAGGTCAGGGGTATGCTACATTTTTGTCTTGCCTTTAGATTCACTGTATATCTCTCATTTTCAGGATTTAAAGGGTATTGTGGTTAGAGAAACTAAAGAAGTTGAATATTCATTTAGGATCTGCTGCTGCACGGCTTCGAAGCTTTTAACATTGTTGATTGTAAATTTTCTCCATTTAAAATAGTGTTGAAAATACTGTCTTTTACATAGGATTGGTGTAAGAGAGCTAAGTGTTACAAACATTTTATAATAAAGTTACCATAATGGTGTTTAACTCTGTCTTTAGAGGGGATGTGTGTAGTTTTTCCTTAGCTACTTTACAGGTAACCTATATCCAAGATTTTAATGGGTTTTTAGTGCCTTTAGAAATAGTTCTTTTCAGAACTGATGCCTCAATCAATAGACTGTCTGCCCTTTTAGCTGGCTCTGCTTACCACAAGGACAAATACATAATGATCACTGTGTACTTTATTCTAATTGATAGTAAAATACAAAAAGCATATAATTACTTTACTCAATTTGTTATAGTTCTTTCTGTACCACAAGATAGTATCAAGGGACTTTTTGATATAGGTTTTACAGAAACTTATTTTACTACAGTTCTTCATTTTGATCTTTTGTTATGTCAACAGTTTTGATGTCCTGCTTAAAAAGATTATCTAATGGTGTAAAATAGTTGGATTATGCAAGTTAAGCCACTTTGTTTACTCTAATCCTTGAAGAAATATGGTGCTTTTTTCCCTCTCAGAGTAAATTTGCCATATGAGAGTTAAGATACTTTAATTCTAAGGTCAACTGGATATTGATGATCTCATGTTCTTTATCAAGGGGAAAAACACCTTGTCAAACTAAAAGGGAAAATTAAAGGATACATTATACAGTAGGTAAAGTCTTAGAGATAGTATATGTGTTTTCTTTTATACTGTGATATAATTCACAAAGAAAAGAGTGTAAAAATCTTATACTCATTATATGTATGTACCTTTTTAACCACGACCTATATCAAGATATAGAACATTTTCTGCAGCCTAGCTGCCTTCCCCATGCTCTCCCTTTGTGATCGCCCCCTACGTCCAAAAGAAAAGGGGAACACTATTCTGTCTTCTATCACTTCTATCTAATTTTGCCTGTTTTTGAACTTGATATAAATGGAGTATCACTTTGTATCTGGTTTCACTCAACATCACGTCAGTGAAATTCATTTAGTTGTTTCATTTAGTTGAAATTCATGAAGCCATAGTTTTTTTTCATTTATTTTTATGAATATACTGTAAAATATCCCTTTTACTGTTTGGATTACAGTTGACCCTTGAACATAATGGGTTTGAACTGCACGACTGCACGGATCAACTAATAAATGGATATTTTTCAATAGTCCATGGTTGGTTCAATCCTCGGAACCATGGATATGGAGGTTGACTATAAGTTACATCCGTGTTGTTCATGGGTCAACTGTGTTTCCAGGTTTTGGCTATTATGATTAATGGTGCTGTGTCCATTCTGGGATATGCCTTTTGTTGGGTGATAGAGTATGTGTATATTGACTTTAGTAGATTCTGTCAAATGTTTTTTTTAAATGGATGTCCAGTTTATGTTCCCACCAGCAAATTATGAACATTCCAATTGCTGATATTGCCAGATTGTGGTTATTGTTTTCCCTTTCCAAAGGATATGTAGGTAATAGTATCTTGTGGTGGTTTTAACTTGAATTTACCTGATGACAAATGCTGTTGAGCCACTTTTCATATACTTATTGGATCTTTGGATTTCCTCTTTTAAATTACCTTTTCTTTACTGTAGTTTTTCATATGCTGTTTTCTTACTGAATTGTTGGAATCATATTTTCTGGATACAGACACATTTTTGGATATCTGTATTGCAGATATTTTCTCACATCTGCACCTTGGCCTAACATTTTCTTAATATTATTTTTTGATGAATAGTTCTTAATCTTAATGAAGTCTAATTTATCATTTTTTAATGGCTAATGCGTTATTGAGGTGTTCTACTCAAGAACTCTTACTCCAAGTTCCTGAAGATATTTTTCTGTTTTTCTTTAGAAACTGTTGTTTTACCTTTCACATGTAGGTCTATGATCCGTACTGGATTAATTTTTGTGAGTGTTGCAGGGTCAGGGTTCATATGGATGTGTAATTGTCCATATGGATGTGGACATATGGATGTCCATATGTCCATATGGACATGTGTAATGTCCATATGGATGTGTAATTTTTTTTTTTTTTCCATATGGATGTGTAATTGTCCCAGTACCATCCTTTGAAAAGACCATTATGTCCCCACTAAATTGTAGTGATGCTTTTTTTTTTTATATGGATGTGTAATTGTCCCAGTACCATCCTTTGAAAAGGATGTGTAATTTTTCCATATGGATGTGTAATTGTCCCAGTACCATCCTTTGAAAAGACCATTATGTCCCCACTAAATTGTAGTGATGCTTTTGTCATAAATCAGGTGACTGAGTCTTTTAAGTCTCCCTGTTCTTTTCCTTCTTTTTCATTGATCTATTTGTTTATTCTTGCTTATAGTTTTATAAGTAGTTTTGGTATGTGGAAGTAATATTAAGACCTCCAACTTTCTAGTTTTCCTTCAAGTGTGTCTCAGTCACTTTAGGTGTTTTGCATTTACATGTGAATTGTCAATTACCCTTACTCTCCCCGCCAAACAAAAGTCCTACAGAGATCTTGATTGGAATTACATGAATCTATAGTTTAATTTGAGGAGAATTGACGAAGTATGACTATTGAGTTTCTCTATCCATAAATGTGTTATATTCCTCCTTGTTTAAGCTCTGAATTTCTCTCAGCAGTGTTTTAAAATTTTTGCAATAGAGGTCTTTTACATTTTTGTGTTAAATTTATTTCCGGGTAGTTGATTTTTTTTGTTGTTCCATTGCAAGTGGTATTTTTTTCTGTATGTTGGTGTCAAACATTTAGAAATACCATTGATTTTTATATACTGACCTTCCAGAAACCTTGCTAAATTCACTTATTCTTTTGAAATGGTTTTGGGTTTTCTGTATACACAATTACGTCCTTTAGAAATAATGAAGTTTTACTTTGTTTTTCTAATATTTTTATGTTAAATTTTTTTCTTGCCTTATTGCACTGTTTATAGAGCCTCAATTACAGTGTTAAGCAGAGTGGTGATAAGGGAACATTCTTGTCTTATTCTCTACCTCAGATAGAAAACATTTGTAATTTCATAATTATAATTTTTGCTTTAGGTTTTTGTAGGTATTTATCAGATTCTAAAATGGCTGTCCAAATTATGTTTCAGATTAAGGAAATCCTTTTCTGAGTTTGTCAAGAGAGATTTGTTTTTTATCATGAATGAGTGGATTTGGGGTGGGGGCCATCTATGAGAATGCTTCTTTGTCTTTATTCTGTTAATGTGGTAGATTGCATTGATTTTCAAATGTTAAATGTTACATCTGTAATGTATAAAAAATTATATTGCACTTTGATTTTGTTCCTGACTTGCCATCTTGGGAGACTTTTTAAGGCTTCAGACTGGATGTGGCTGTTGCCAGTAGAATGGGCAACATGGCTACCCCTTTTTTGACCTGTGATTTTTGTTTTGGAGGCACAAAATTTATCAATAATTAAGTTAAAAATTTAGTTTCATCAAAGTTTATTGCATTTGTTGGAAGTAGACTGTGTACGAAACTAAAATCTTTTGGGTCCTTTTCTCTTGCTGTTCCTCAGTGGCTGGCACACATATATCAGTCCCAAGGAATGATGGGTGCTGCAGAGATGTGTTATAGGAAGAGTCTACAAGTAGCATCCCAACAGGGTAGCTGGAGTGGGAAACTCTCAAGCCTGTTGAGACTAGCACTGCTTGCATTAGAAGTCTGCATGGTAAGATCATGTTATAATTATGATGTGAAAAATTGATTCTTTTATTTTTCTCTAAGATAAAAGTTTTTTACATAGTGATATTCCATTGAGTTCCTATAGTTTCATCACCTTCTAGTGTGGTCTCCTCATAGACTTTGTATTTGGGCTTTTTGATGGACATAAGAGTAACATAACATAAACCTATAGACTCTAGCAGGACACTGTCAGTGTTTAGGGGGAAAAAACAAAGATTGCAATTTTAAAAGTTGAATTATGGCAGAATATACATTTTTGTTTCTTGGTGATTTAAGTTAGAATTAACCCAGCTACTCATCAGTGACAAAGATACCAATAATTAACATTTTAGTCATTTCTTAGTTCAATTTGACATTCTGTAAGAGGGATTTCTAGTAATTTTTGACTTGATATGTTTTCTGATACCAAGGTAGGTATATTAATCTAGAAGTCTTATATACTAGTGTGGAAAACTTTTCAAGATAAATATTTAAGTGGCTGCATGGAGGAGCAAACTCCAGAACAGTGTGTATGATATGCTATTCGAGTGTATATGTGTGTGGTATGAATTTTTAAGAATATATATCTCTACATCGTGTGTGTGTGTGTGTGTGTGTGTGTGTGTGTACATGTGTGCACGCTAATAGGCACATGGAAAGATACAAGAAGATACAAAGGAAATTTAATGGCAGTTATTCTGGAGGATAGTACCTAGGGGTCTTTAAGGGATAGTGGAGGAGAATTTTTCATTTTATATCCTTTGATAGTGTTTGAATTTTTTATCATATGCATGTTATTTCTGTAATTAAAAGATAAAATGTCATTTTTTGTTTTGGAAGAAATTTCCTAGACAGGCCTGAATTAACTCATGCTTTTGCCATAGTAGTTCATTGCCAACGTTATTTACTTGCTTTAACTAGACATTTTGCCAAAGAAATATAAGAATTAGGAAATTTATTCAGCTTTGGTGCTATTACTGTGGAGCACGTTTCAGAGTACCTTAGGTTGGGGCCATGTTTTGTTCATCTTTGCATCTTTGCTTTACCACTCTGCCTTATATATAGGAGCTCCTCCACCAATGGTTTTTGAATGACTAGACTAATAGTAATGGTAGTCAAATTTGAGATGATTTGGCTGTAAAGAAATGGTGGTTAATGGTAATTCTAGATCACCAAACATTTTGTTTTGTTTGTCTCATATTTATATTTAACAAAAGTCTTTGTGACATTGGCAGTCGGTGGGCTATGGAAGCCACATGTAGCACCTATAAATGCTCTTGAATATGTGAACTGGAGAAGTCGATACCCTTTTAGTCTAACTTATTATTTGTTAGTTAAATATTATTAGTGATGTGGTTTTTTGTTTGTTTGTTCTTCATGCTGGGAAATTAAATCTGCCCTGAAATAAAATAAAAATAGCAATAATAATAGCAAACATACAGAACACTTAGCCTGTGCTAGGTTCTGTTACAGTGCTTTATACATATTAACTTCATTAATATTCATAAGAACCTTATTTTACAGATGGGAAAATTAGCTTACAATTTAGTAATACCCAGGTATACCTGCCCCCATTGCCCCACCACTACTACCACCACAAAAGTGTTTTCTATAAGAGCCTTGGTTCTGGTTCTACCAGTTACAACCTGTGAAAACTTCAGCCAATTAAGCTGTCTAGAGCTCCCCCAACCTTTTTTGGTAATAGTGGAGGTAGTAATACCTACTTTGCCTAGGTATTAGGAATATCAAATGAAGTTAACATTACAAATGCCTTTGTAAACTTTAAAGCACCATCCACATCTAATTTGCTTGTTATAAGATTTGATACCCAGCAGTTATTATAAAGAGATGTCATATTTCTCTGGTAAAGAGCTGGCAGTGTGCAGAGGATGGGTATATTAAAATTAGACTGTTTTAAGAGAAGCTATTGTATGTGTAATAATATATGAAAAGGCTATTAAACTGAAAGTTTCCCCTGAGATATTAAATATCAGATTCCAAAGAGAAATATCAGACCAAGATACAGATTTCTGAAGTGTGTAGAAGAGTAACCTATAAGGAAGCTATAAAAGGATTAGAAGAGCAGAGTTGGAGGATTGTGAAGAAATCTCTCTGGAGAAAGCTGTTGCCTCCCCTGTCGTCCCCCTGGCACGTTTCCACACACAGGTGCCCACCAGAGGAAGGGAGTCTCGCTGCCAGAGAGAGCGAGGCTTTGATGTGTGACCTCTGAGGTCCGGGAGGCACACGTCTAGAAGCACATGGACAGGTGTCTGACACATGCCTCGGAAGCTTTGGCTCTCCACCTGCTGGGAAGAGTTGCTCATGTTTTAGAAAGTGACTGCATGCTTCTGGGACAGAGTGGTCAGCAGTGGGTGAATCCCAGAAGTGGGTAGGAGTGTATGTTTGGGAACAAGATGCCCTCCATCTTGTGAAGGAGGGTTGCTGCAGCGTGGGGTCAGCAGTGCTCCTAGAGCTTGTTAGGGCCAGGAATGAGTGATGCCAGCTGAGATAGTGGACTGCCATGGGAATTATCTTAGATCCTGACATGTAGAGCCACCTAGAGGAATGATGGGATCTAGCAGAAAGGAAGCTAAAGGTTTCCAGATTGCCATAGCATGTGAGGAGAGTAAGTGGAATAGTTCATTCACCCAGGTTAGTGGAACTGCAGCTGAGCAGGACTGCTTCGTGGGTGTGCATCCTATCCTGTGCACCTGCATGGGCCTCCACACTGGGTTTAACGCTCTGCAACCGCCATCTTGAAATTCTTAATCATTTTGTAACAAAGGGCCCTGCATGTTTTTGTTTTTGTTTTTGTTTTTTGACATTGAGCCCCGCAGATTTCATAGCTGGTCCTGCAATAAGAAACTATGTGTAAAGTTGAGAGTCTCTGATAAAGCTAGGAAAGTCTGGATGAGAAAAAGATCTTTAAATATCTGTCAGGCCTAAAGAGCATCAACTTATGATGGCATCAGTCAAACTTCTGATATTTCAGTTGGTTCCTGAAACTACAGTTAGTAAGAAAAGGTGGGAGTGTTGGGCGGAGGAACAAGCCATGTGCTGCTCCCTGTAAGCATACCCTAGCTGGGAGCTGAGGAGATGGGAGTGGGATGTAAATATTACCTTTGAATGAAGATTGAAGTATTGAAAAGAGAACATTTTAATTAAGACCGTGTTTGTGAATGGATGTCAGAGTCATGGGACCTACTGTAATTTACATCCTTATTATATGAGGAAAAGTCTCCCTCATATAATAAATTTTAAAAACATAATGGGAGACAAAAATATACTTATTTTTCTAATCACATTGTTTAGTATACCAGTTACATATAGAAACTATTATATCATAATATGGGCTAAACTTACGGAATACTTTATATGAATTCTTGGAATTTAAAGAGTGCATTATAAAAGCAACCAGTGAGAGTTTTGTGTTATTAGTTTTTAAAAATATATTAGGAGTAATTTTATTAGTATGGGCTTTACCTTACATTCTTTTCCAGATGTACCCAAGGTGCCATTGCTCCCGTCTTTATGGAGGATGCCTCATTATCCCTGATCTCTGTTTTCATATTCATTATCCCTATGGCTTCCTCTTCCTTGATTACACAAATTACTCTTGCCTGTGCTGAACTCAGAGTTTATTGCTCTAACATTTAAAAAAATAATTTAGTGTTTGAAAGTGACTGTGTATTCACTCATTATATTGACTTTATTAAAATGTGTATTCTAGATACCTGTAATTATGAATTCTTGGTTACAATTTGAGGTTTTCAATGAAAGATTTTAAATACATTGTTTTCCTTATGTAATTCAGTAGAGTGTTCACCATTTTATTTGCAGTTACTGTTTCTTTGGAACTACTTATCTATGTTATTTCTGAGTCAGTACATACTATAACAAACTAAAGTTTGCAACCTAAGTAAAGTATAGATATCTTAACATTTTCCCCATAAAGTGAAATTCTTAAAATGTTTTTCAGAATCGATGACTTTGATTTATCTCTGATCTGCTTTGCACCTTTTTTCCTATATTGGGATTTTATTAACATATTTCATTTCAGTCTTTCTTCTCTCCTTAGATAATTTTTGAAATGTGGAACTTATACACTACCAGTTAAAGAATCACGTTAAATTGAGTTTTGTATATTTGGTAGACCAGAGGCTCAGTAATTGATAGATTTCATTCACCCATGTAATAGAATAGTGCATTTTCTTTTAGCAAATATTTTAGTGTTTTTAAAGTGAGATCTTCTTTTTGAAACCTTCCTTAATCCCTGTCAGCCTTGTTTTGTAGTTCCATAAGGGCAGGAATCAGATTTTAATCATTTTGAAGAATTTTTATCCCTGTAGCATTTACATGGCAACTTAGACAAGTAGGCAGTCAACAAATAAGAGCTGATAACATTTTTTAAAGTAAACATGTCAGAACTTCCCTGGTGGCACAGTGGTTAAGAATCCACTTGCCAGTGCAGGGGACATGGGTTCGATCCCTGGTCCGGAAAGATCCCACATGCTGCAGAGCAACTGAGCCTGTGAGCCACAACTACTGAGTCTGTGTGCCACAACTACTGAAGCCTGTGCTCCTTGAGCCTGTGCTCCACAACAGGAGAAGCCACCGCAATGAGAAGCCCATGCACCGCAGCAAAGAGTAGCCCCTGCTCACTGCAACTAGAGAAAACCTGCATGCAGCAACGAAGACCCAGTGCGGCCAAAAATAAATAAATAAATTTATTTAAAAAATAAACGTGTCAAATGTTTAATGATTTAATATTTGTATTTTATTTTTATAGGCTAATATTTCCAGTGATCACTGGCCATCCTTGGTTCAGGAAGCTACAACTGAGGCCTTGAAACTTTGCTTTTGTCCGCTTGCTGTCCTTTTACAAGCTTTGTTACAATTCAAACGCAAAATGGGAGCAAGGTATGAAGAATCTTTGTTCACTTTTTTCTTCAAAGTGTTTCTTCACTTTTAATCCTTCTACAAAACAAAGGTTTAAAAAAAAACAAAAAAACCCCACAAAGGTTTAGAATTAGTTTAACAAACTTTGATGTTATTCATATATATGTTTCTACTTTGGAAAGGCTGGTTCTAGTAACCCAATAAGGAAGAAAATAAAGTCTTACTTAAAAAAAGTGATTTGGTACCCAGATATAGAATATGAGAGATTTGCATGACAGCATTTTGAGTGAAGAAGGCCTTGGAATTTTTGCTCTTCACTGTTTTAGGATGAGCCAACAATGTAAATGTGGATTCTAGAAACAAACAAAACCCAAAAGGCTCAAGTTGAAGGCTAGATTGACATAAATTCCTGCAAGGCAATAAGCTATGAAAAAAAGTAATAAATATTAAAAAGGCAGAGATATTATAAATAATGTGGTTTTTATATCTAGAAAATCTAGACGCTTCACAGATTTAAATATAAAAATTTTAAGTTATAAAATTTAAATTTTAACAGTCTCTTTATTGGAAGCAGAGATGAGGTCAGAAATAAATTTGAAGAAAATTACTTAAAAGTCATATGGATGAAAAAACAGGCAAGAATATTTTTAAATTCTGAGAATATTTAGCTCTAATGGATATCACACGTAATACAAAGCATAAGTGAAACAATGGTTTAGGAGCATATATTACTGAAACAGAATAAGAATTGTAGGCATAGAGCTTAACACATATAAATGTGTGGCAAAGGTCACATCAGTACCACAAAATAGGAGTGAAGGAAGAGATAAGACCTATGACTAATTAGCAATTCCAGCATCATTTACTGATATTTATTTATTTTTGCCACTTCTTATATGACTAATTTCACCAAGAAATGTTTTAGGCTATAATGTGAACTTCCTAATGAACTCTTCCTGCCGAAGCTCAGTATACATGACTTAGAGAGCCTTAACCCCCAATTGCCTGTAATCTCTGTTAGCACCTCCCATAATTTTTATCACCACCCCAAATCAGCTCAAATAAACATACCGCCTAAGAGAAAGCAGTGTGCTTTACTATGTGATTCCTATGTAAAAGCATGTTCGGGGCATGTTCTTCTTTAGCTCCTACTTCAAACCAGTTGCTACCTACAAAATCTTCCTATTCAGCAGTTCTGAAGTTACCACAATTTGTGTTGTTTCTACCCATACAGAAGTGTTTAGAGCCATAGATGTTAGTAAATTTGGAAAGAAAAAATTAGAACACAACTGTAAATCAGCCTGTTATTACATAGGTTCATATATTGTACACGTTCTTAAAAATATATACTAAAAGCCTGATATTATACACTTAGCCTCTAGTGTAGATGTTAAATATTTCTTCTTTTTCCACTCTGTATTATCTTTGCATTATTTATTTTCTGTCTACCTTCAAGAGGGATTAGAAGTAGAGTAGTCAGAAGTGCTCATGAAATAGGGGTCATTTTCCCATTCTATTTGGAAAGAGCCTTAATTTACTTATTTGTAAAATGAGAATAATAGCAGCAACCTACATTATAAGGTTGTGAATGTTAAATGTGACCATATGAGTAAAACACTTGGCATACTACGTAGCACATAATAAATACTTAGTAAATGTTAACCATTATTACTATCTTTTTCGTTACATGGATGAAAGAATTCATGAAGTAATCAGCACGTTGTCAGCAAAAGAATGAGAAAGATAATGTGTGTTTGAGGCTAGTATATGAAATATCTTATATTAATTTATATGCTTTGGACTGAAAGTAAATATCTTTTCCCCAGAGAGACACGGCGACTTTTAGAGAGAGTGGTGTATCAGCCTGGGTATCCCAAATCTATTGTTTCAACAGCACGTTGGTACCTTCTGAGACACTTACATGCCAAAAATGACTACGAGCTCATTGATGTAAGGCATTGATTTTATTAAAGTTATTCATCTTAGACCTTTGTTGGGTGAGGGCTAAGGGTTGCTTTCCTGTGCATTATAAGATGTCTAATAGCATCCCTAACCACTCTTAACCACTAGATGCCAGTAGCATTATCCTCCTCCCTCCGCCCCACTTATAACAACTGAAAATGTCTTCTAGACATTGCGAAATAATATCTGAGGTGTAATCACCCCTGGTTGAGAACCACTGATTTAACCTGTAGGAAATATATTCTCCTGATGTGCTATGTAGCATAAGAAAAGATAGATGAAGGCTCTGGGTTCTGGTTGTAGTATTTCTTATGACCATTGCAGTGGAGGCAAATAGGTAGATAGGATAGGTTTAGAAGTAGCAGAAATTAATGGGATGTTCATATTATCTTTGGAAAGATTATTTTACTTCTTATTGTCTTTTCTGTAAAATTCATATGACAATTTCTACTCCACTTCTCGTGGGATGGGTCTGGTTTCTAAATATATAAACATGTACAGTTGACTCTTGAAGAATGCAGGTTTGAATAAATGGTGTGGGTCCCCTTACACTTGGATTTTTTTTTGATAGTAAATACTACAGTACTACACGATCCTTGATTAGTTGAATCCATGGATACCAAGGAACTGCCTATTTGGGTGGCTGACTATAAGTTATATGTGGATTTTTGAGCATGTAGAGGGTCTTCATCCCTAATCCGCATGTTGTTCAAGGGTCAAATGTATGTATGTGTGTGTGTGTGTATTCTTTTTAAAAAGGTAGAGTCTGTATGACATGTACTGAGTTAAAATTCTTATAACTTCAGCCAAGAATTTTAAAAACAATGAAAATTAATGAGAAGCCTTTTTTAAACACCTCCAGCCTTGGGAGATGGAGATAAGTGTCTCCCTCCAGAGCAAGGAATAGGCATGTTTACTGCCAGTTATAAAAGATTCAAGTCTCCTAGGTGCCTAGGCTTAAATCTAAGGTTCCCCTTTTGTCAACCCACTGTGTATGTGGGAAACTATATGCATCCATCCATGTCACCCCTTTGAGACTTAGGAGGGGAACAGATGCAAATATGTTGATGCTCATATCGTTTGCTACACCATGAATGATAAAGACATTTGTCTCTGACCCAGGTGTCCCATCATGAAACTGTGACAGGCTAACTTGTTAGCTTGCAGATAGAGCAACATCTCGGATCCTTTACGGTGTTTGAAAATGAACAACCAAAAAATGTTTTAGTAATCAAATGATAAACTAAAATTAAAGCTTCTAGTTTGTGGAATTGATGAAACTTATGGAAAGGTTCTTAATAGAGCTTAGAACCCAAGCCTTGATCCTAAGCTGTGGTTTTAAAGGAGAACAATGTCATTTGAACAATTCTATGCATAAAATGGTCTTTGGGGTAAGGGTTTAAACGTGACAGTATTGTAAACCAAAGCCTCCAGACAAAACCTTTAACTTTATGCAGTGCTGGCGGTGGTAACAATCAAAATGTTGACATCTGTACTGTTGAGCATTTGAGTAAATTGTGCTTATCTCTGATGTTAGCTTTGTTAGAACAGTTTATTTCAGCAAAAATGACAGAAAGTTTGCACATAGTCACTTTTGTGTAGTTTGATATTGCCTGCTGCCCTTTGGCTTAGTTGACTTCTATGACTCTAAATGTAGGTATTGTTAATAAAGAAAATACTAACATTTCCTGTATATAATTTCCCACAGGTGCTGGTAAACAATGCCAAAACTCATGGAGATACAAGAGCACTGGAACTGAATCAGAAATTGTCCTCACAATAACAATGCTTTATTTTATAGTAAGCAAGCAAAGAAAAAGCTATTAGAGAGAATGAAACAAAGAATCAAGACTTTTCCCCAAAGCAACATTTAAAAAACTATAGTTATAATCATCCATTCCTTTTTTAAATCTAAAGATGTTTAAGTTCTTAAGCTAGGGGTATAATTTTCCATAAACTCTTAATATAACTTTAATTTGAAAAATACCTTTGATTTTGAGAAGTCTATAATGAAAGGAAAAACCATGGTTCCCTTAGTTGTTCATTAGTTATTTGTAAATCATTATTTTCTCTATCTTGCATGGTTCACCATTGGACTGTTTTTTGGTAATCCCTTACAATAAAGCCTTAATAGCCATTTGCTAAATAATATGCAGAAGGAGATTAGCACAATGCAGAATTGTATTTGTTAAACAACAAATTCAAAGATTTAATTCCTTCTGTGAATTCTAGAGTTCAGCAGACCAACTCATCTAAAATCCAGATAATCTTATAATCTGTTTTACTAGTGGTTCATCTTGGATTCTGTTGAAGAAGATGTTAGGTGAATCTTAGACTGCTAATGGATATGTTTATGTAATTCAAAACACTCAGGTGTAAGGTTGCATGTAAAACATTAATGAAAAATTTGGGGAAATAATGCTGACAATATTTAACTGGTCATGCAGTTCCTTCAATCATGATGAAAAGATGAACTTCCTTAAATAAAAAAAAAAGAAATGGCTGTTTTGTTTTCTTTATAGTATCGATATCAGGTATAATTTCAGAATTTCAGATTTTAAGACATGAAAGCACATTTTCCTATTTTATTTTAATTTACAAAATGCCCTTTATGGAGTGTTCTAATTTCATTCTTTTACACGTAGCTGTCCAGTTTTCCCAGCACCACTTATTGAAGAGGCTGTCTGTTCTCCATTGTATATTCTCGCCTTCTTTATCAAAGATAAGGTGACCATATGTGCATGGGTTTATCTCTGGGCTTTCTATCCTGTTCCATTGATCTATATTTCTGTTTTTGTGGCAGTACCATACTGTCTTGATTACTGTAGCTTTGTAGTATAATCTGAAGTCAGGGAGCCTGATTCCTCCAGCTCCGTTTTTCTTTCTCAAGATTGCTTTGGCTCTTCGGGGTCTTTTGTGTTTCCATACAAATTGTGAATTTTTTTGTTCTAGTTCTGTGGAAAATGCCATTGGTAATTTGATAGGGATTGCATTGAATCTGTAGATTGCTTTGGGTAGTAGAGTCATTTTCACAATGTTGATTCTTCCAATCCAAGAACATGGTATATCTCTCCATCTATTTGTATCACCTTTAATTTCTTTTCATCAGTGTCTTATAGTTTTCTGCATACAGGTCTTTTGTCTCCCTAGGTAGGTTTTTTCCTAGGTATTTTATTCTTTTTGTTGCAGGCCCAAGTTCCTCAACACGAGTTAACACAGCTCTTTGTGATCAGATACCCCACTCCCCTAAAGTCTCCAGTGTTCTCTTTCCTGCTGACCCCCCTCCCCTGGCCCCCACCTCCAGCCACACACACTTTAGGTTCTGACTGTGTTGAATTTCTTCAGCTCCTGGCATGGGCCCCATTCTTTTGGTCTCCAGGCCTTTGCTCAGGCTGCACCATCTGCCTGAGCCCCGACCTTTACCAATCAAGCCCCTTCCCCTCGGCTAACGTCTCTTTATACTTTAGAGGTCTTGATTTAGATACCCCTTCTTCTGGAAGACCCCTATGCCTGATTGCCCATGTTCATGCTGAATGCCTCTCCCACGTGCTCCCATCACACCCTTTACTTGCCCAAGTATTTGCAAGTTTGATTGTTGGTCTTTTCCACTAGACTATAAGTTCCCTAAGGGCAGGGTCCATGATTATTTTGTTCTGTATTGTATCCCCAGTGCCTAGCACGTGAATGAATGAAAATATAAAAAGTAATATCTCAAAAAAGTTCAGAGGCCCCATTTATAAGGGAAAAACATGTATATTATAGATCAAGTTTTTCCTTCTTGGTGTTTTTGGATGCTACTTGCTGATATTATTGGTGACACCATAGAAGTGAGATGATGTTTCTGAGTTTCTGCAGAAAAGGGGAGAGCTGATCGTGTCCAGAGCACTCTGGGAATGCTATTTCTTTGACCTTGAGCCTTATTGCTGTCCTGGCTCACAGGTGGTGAGCACATCCACCTCACAATGGGGCCAAGAAGGAAGTTACCTGGGTAACATAAGGTGAGGGATTTGTCCTTCATCTTCAATAGGGAAGCAAAATACTTTGAACATGCTCAGACATTCTCCTGTATTTGTGGGGAGAGAAGTCTCACATTTCCCAGAGGATTAAGTATTGGTGTTTGATAAAGAATAAAGCGCAATGTATATTGAGCTTCTCAAGGGGAATTGTTCATTTTTATCATCTTTTTGGATCTGTGGCAAAATAAATGTAAAAGGAGGGAAACCCAGTGCTCAGCTGGTCCTCCAAGCAGAGGTGAATTTATTGTGAAATGATGGCTCTTGAGTTCCAGGGTCCCTCACTTACATGAGCTTTACGTGTTGTAAAATTTGTATTTTAACTTCAGTAAGTCCATTGATTAAGACCACTCTTTCCACTCCCACTTCTGCTGATGTCAGTTGACCCTGGAGTGGCGGTGGACATCTTTGGATCCAACTGAAGGGAAGTTCAGTTGGGGATACATTTGGGTTAGAGGGTTATATAGATTAATATGTTGTTCACAGTCACTTCTGTTTGGAGTTAAGTTGTTGCTGTCCTGAGGTAGCAATGGCTTCCAGGAATATTCCTACATACTACTGTGCCCACTCATCAGGACAGGATATCAGCAACAAATTAAAACTGTATAGGCTTTAGGCGCTACAAAATGTGTCTCCACCTTCTCACTAGGCATAGTTCTCAGGCCATCTAGAGTCTGCAAACCTCTGAACACCCCAACTTGGGATCCCAAGCAAGAGAATTCTAGCAGAGGATCCTTTGAGCCCCTACTCGCTTGCATTACATTCAGTTCTACATGGTTTTACCCTGTCAACACCAATACAAAATAACCATTCTAGGAAAGCTTTTGCCTTGATCTTGCGCTATTATTTGAATTACGAGTTAGAGCATTTTTGCTTACAAGGAAAAGAAATGCATCAACATCTTTTTTTTTGTCCTATCTGTGGTATATCATCACAGCTTTTGTTGCTAAATGGGTAGAATAAAATGTGGGTCTGAGTGAGATGACTTGGCTCTTGATCTGTGTGAATTTCTAATTTAACCCTTCCTGCAACCACTTACTTGGTTTATTATAAAGAGTTACTCTTTGAGCCGTGTAGTATATTTGTTGTTGTGGTTGTTTTCTAAAACATATTTTTACTGGAAACATATTATATTGTAATAATATAAAAGCATTAATAATTGCTTAATGTAGAAAACAAAATTCTTAATTCAGTCACTGCTAGTCTGTTGTAAAGTCTTACTTTTTATTTTGCATACTGTAGTATGTGTATTTTAACTTATTTTAAAATATTTTTGACACAGGTGGGATCACATCCATTTAGCTTTGCAACTTGCTTTATTCTCTTAACAGCATATCTTGGATATCTTTCTGTGTTCTTTTTAAGTGTTGGATAGCATTTTTTGTTGGTGATATCATTAATTTAGTCAATCAGTTCCTATTAACTCAGTAGTTTTCGGTTTTTTTACTATAAGAAATGGTGTTATAATGAGCATCCTTGTTCATATATCTTTCCACATTTTGGAATTCTTTTCTCCCCTGCTATATATATTTCTAGCAGTAGAATTCCAGGGTCAAAGGTTATATACATTTTAAAATGTTAATAGATGTTTCCAAATTGCCCTTTAAATTATTGTACCAATTTGTAGACTCCAATAATATAAGAGAGTACACATTTCTCTACAAAGTGCAAGACATGAATATTTTATTTTTCATGATTTTACTGCCCAATACCAGGCTCTCAATTTAACATTTATATCTACAAAAGTTAGATATATTTTAATTTTATGGGAAACTAATTAGTGTTTTTGAAGTGCTTCTGAGTTTAGCACCAAGATGAAATTATGTTGGATGTTTTTCATGGAAACTGTTGTATTCTTTTATATTGTTAACTCTTACTTGCTCATAATTCTGATACATATTGAGTACAATGAATCAATATTTTAAATATGCATAAGTTAGACTTGCTATAAATATTGAGATTGTTAGAAAACTAAAACCTCTGGATCAGAAGTTGCAGTCTGACAGTTCATTTGACTGTATCTGCCCTACAGACATTCCCTCAGAGTTTAAGAACTATTTTGCACTAGTTGCTAATGCTTATAAATGGTTTCATATAAAATCAGATTTCTGGTTTCTTTTGAAAACTAAAATTTTTGGCAATAATGGATTTTATGCATGTAAATAATGGACTGGAACTGCATAGTTGCTATTATTTTTAGACAGGTAAGTGGTCTCCAATTTTCCACAGTTTCCGCCATTCTTTAATATATTACACCAGGCCTGCTTCACTCATTTATGTACAACATTCAGATTTGTGGGCAAATAAAAATATAAAACGCATGTATGGAAAGCAATTCCTTAATTTTTTCACTAATAAATTAATGAAGACATAATAAAGCTTCTTTGCTTTATTGGGTTTCCTGGTGCATTCATCTCCTTAAAAGGGTGGTAAGAAATAGAAGCAGTAAACATCCCAGAGATACTAGCTTTCTTCTTCCCAACTTTTGCCAACAAACCACTCCACTGGCTGGTGTAAAGGAAGATGACTGGAAAGTTTATGCTTCCTGGAGTTCCACTATCTTACGCTGCAATTTCTTTAGGTCTTTCTGTACTTTATATTTCTCTAAATCCATCTTTGTTTTCTGTATTCGTTGGAGGGAGTTGAGAGAGTCATGAATCGATTTAAATCCTAGAAGAGGATATGAAAATAGGTATACTGAAACTAAACAATGCATTGGAACTTTTAAACGTTTTAACAAAAGTTGCTAATCAGCAGTCCTGCCATAATTGATCATTGTTTAATTCAAAGCATATTAAATTCCATTAAGACCAGTCTAAAAATGTACAATAATTTATTTCTTGTATGTCATGAAGATGCATTAGCAACAGTGTTTCAACTTATATCTGGCTTCATTGTGAAAATTCAATTCCTGTCCTTCCCCTCCATCCCAATATATTGCATAATGAAATAATTCTATATTTCAAGAGAGAAAATTAAAATATCTTCTTTCTATACACTTTAACAAGAAATTTGGATGATCTTTTTCTTCTTGTTACCAAATTGAAGGTAAAGGCCACAGATGAGATTTTAAACCTGAAAGCAACCTGTTTGAAGGACCTAAGGAATGGTCCCTCGCCGGCTGCTGCCCTGCCCCTGGCGCCAGCACTTTGTATCTGTCTTATGCAAGTCTAGCCACTCATGATCACAGCCTACCAGACCTCAAGCTTCGTAGGGTACAGCCCATATCTTATTCACTGGAGGCTTTCACGGGGTCATTTCTCAACACATTTTTATTGAAGGCATAAAAGAGCAAACTATTAGTTGGGAGTCCTCATTTGCTAAACTCACAGTAAAACGCAGAAACATGTAGATTGCAAATTGATCTTCAGTTCATCCTGGGGTTGTACTAGAATGAGTAAATTCAACTTCTGGTAGCTAAGTAACAAGCAGGGCCCTGAAAGAATGGTAAGTTTGGGGCAGGATTCCTGGCCAGATAATTCATTCTTTTGATTTGGTGGTGGAAGTTGGTGGGGAAGGGTGGCGAGGGTCTGATTTCTAGGCAGGAAATGTTCCTTATATGTTTGGAACATCTGGCAGATTGAGACCATATCTTTCTAAGTCACCTCCAAGACATCTCCATGCAGGACCATTTCCATGAATTTTTCTGAGATCTAGAGGACAGAGAGTGAGTTGGGGCTGTCTCTCATAAAGGAACCTTCTGATTCGTGGTAATTCTCTCAGAATTGTGGCTCGGGACACATGGTTGCTCCACAGCACTTGTCCCCCCCACCCTCTCCAACCCCCATCCTTCCCTTTGACAAATTAGATGAGCCTTTCAAATTAATCCTCTTTGATGTTAGCTCAGCTTGACAATGCTGCCATTAGCCTCTTTAAGAAGAAAAGCAGTCATTATACTGGACTTTGTTCATTCATCTCTCTTTCTTACTTCTAAAGGTCAGGTCTCCAGTTTGACAACTATCCAGGCTCATTACCTGCAGTTCAATGAGGGACATTTGATTTAGGCTCCTAATATCATGATATACCCACAAATCAGGTCTTGATGATCTCCAAAGACTTTCCAAGTCTAACAGTTTCATGATTCTATGATCTTGGTTAAAAAAAAAATCTCACAGCAATGGCAAGCCTGTGACACTGCCAAGTGTGAATGAGAAAGGGAATCTACATATTCACCCACCTTCTGGTGGTGTGCTGACATTCTATGGGATATTTAGGAAAGCTGGATTAAATACAAAGGATGTCACTTCGCTAATGACAAGATTGCTCCCTGGCCATTAGCTCAAAGTAGAAAACCCTGAGGGACTGGATAGGAAAGGACTGACGTTCTTTACTTAATCAAAGGTATCTGCTCACCTGATTGATATTCATTCTGCATTTTCTCTAATTCACCCCAGATGTGCTTTTCCAGTTGGTTCATCTTTTTGGACAGTTCATTTTCTATATGCTTTACTTTGTTTAGATCTGCTTCCTGTTTCTGCCTGTTAATGAAATTCTCTAATTTGCTTGAAAGCTTCAGTAATTTTTCTTCCATTTTTTTTTCAGACATATCCTACAAAAGATATCATGTGATAAAGCTTCAGAACACCTTTGTGGATTTGACTTTCAGCTTAGAGAATGCTTTTTAACAAGTTTGGATTTCTGTGCTAAACATGAGAATTCAAACCAAGTTCCCTTGTATCTAAAGCTATTCACAAGCGGAAGTTTGGCCTTTGTT
The DNA here is from genome assembly GCF_964270905.1 of Leucopleurus acutus. NCBI lineage: Eukaryota > Metazoa > Chordata > Mammalia > Artiodactyla > Delphinidae > Leucopleurus > Leucopleurus acutus. The sequence continues at coordinate 99,465,514 of NC_139145.1, forward strand.
TGGCCTTGTTAGTTTCTGGAATTCTACATGCTATGGGAGAAAAGAAAGGGCTGTGGTATTTATGAAATGCCTGAGGATTTGGAATTTTAGCGTTTAAAGAAGTGTAGCCAAGGAAGGCGTTTTAGATACTGCTTGACCAGAGCTCCTTGGACGTGCTTGTGTGTTAGACATCCTTTTTCCCTCAAGCTGCCTATCTCTACGTGGACAGGCTTCAGGTAGAAGTGCTTCTCTTAACCCTGCTGTCTATTAGAATCACCTGGCCCATAACTCCCCTACCAGCCCCTCCCCACCTCCACAATTCTGATTTAATTGGTCTGCGATGGAGCCCGGGGAATCGATGGCATTTAAAAGCTCCCCAGATGATTCTGATGGGCAGCAGGTTGGGGGCTGTAGAGGCGGCCTGACGCTAATTAGCTTCTTTGCTCCTCCTGGCTCCTGTGCGGGCAATTTACCAGCAGGGCCTCTGACTTGGCCCCTTTGATCCTCTTTGGTCCCACCTGCCTGAAGAACGGTGGATTCCGGTCTCTCTCTTCCTTGTGATGAGCGGCTTCTGCCTGCAGATGACCCTGTGGTCACCTAGGTCTGCCTAGAACTGGTGGAGGAGTCTGCCTAAATCCGGAGCAGGACCGACAGGCCCACTTGGCTGCAGATCTGACCACACATACTTCAACAGCCTGTCAGTGAGAAAGCTGTAACGTTTACCTCCCTCTCTTGGACTCCTGCTTCTATCAGTTTGAACAAACTCAGGTGGGGTAACTGAAGCGTCGTTTACTGGCTGCCTAAAGCCCCTCTACTGAAGTTCCAGAAACATCTAAATCATCTGCAAGACTGGCAGCCACTGGTGAGACTCATGGCCCTGTGCTGTCCTGCCATCAGGGCTCAGCAGCGTGCTGGCTGTGCTGGCTGGCGTGGGAGAAGGGAGCCTGCGACAGGTCTCCTGTATGTCCCGTTCACCTCACCCCAAAGCGTGGGGGCGTCTCTACAAGGTCTGACCTGGAAAAGGAGTTTGGATGAACCTTTGATCTACCATGGATCTCTGGAGAGGTAAAACGACTTGTTTAAGGCAGTTTTCAGGCTTTATTGTATCTAAGCATCACCCAGGGAGCTTGTCCGGGAGCACAGATTCCCAGGGAAGGCCCTGGAGGGTCTGATGCTTCACCTCTGGGTTGGGACCAGGACTCTGTACTTTTAAAAACTCTCTTTGGGTTATTCTGGTACAGGCAGAGCCCGTTCTGAGAAGTGTGGGTTCACAGAGCTGGGGAGTAGCAAACAGGACCAGAAGACAGGCCTCTGGATTCCTATTTCAGTGCTAAGAAATCAGTGACTGGCGCAGGGAGGGTCACTGTGAATTTTTAAGTGTGGCTTTCGAGACTGACTCGTGGCTCACATCTAGACAGTGGCCGTGCGGCTGTTAACTTCATGAGCAACACAACCCCTTACCAGTTTCTCCTGCAGGAGCTTCAGACACTGATTTATGTGGCCAAGGTGGTCTTCATATCTGATGGACTGGTTTTCTGTCCACTTTTGATGGTTCTCCATTTCCTTATATAGGCTCGTTGAAAGGGCATTAAATCTAGGGGGAAAAGTGGTTTGTTCTATTTTAATAAGTAAATTTAAACCTAAACCCAAAATTTATTGAAAAGTCTGCAGTTTTTTCAGATGAAGGTCCATGTGCCCAGCAAGCACTTATGGGGTGAAGGGGGGATGAGGGAGCACATGCTGTGTCCCTGCCCCAAGCTGGTGTTCAGCCCACCTGCTGACGACACCCATCTGCACCACCCAAAATGCAAGTCCACACAGTGGCAGGAGCACGCGCACGCAGAAAGGCCTGTGTCATCCACGCAGGCTTCCTCTCGGGGCCCAGGGCGCAGTGAGTGTGTGTGCAGAAAACTTACTTCGACAAGTCACTTAGCATGGTGTTACTCTATGGTAGAGGTTAGCACGCTTTTTCTGTAAGGGTTAGATAGTAAATAGTTGAGGCTTTTCAGGCCATGTAGTCTCTTTTGCAACCCCTCCACTGCCAGTGTAGTGGGAAAGCAGCCACAGATGACACAAATTAGCCTGGCTTGTTTATAAAGAAACAATGAGCATGGCTGTGGCAGTGTACAAACTTTATGTACACTGAAATTTAAATTTCATATAATATTCACATGTCATGAGGTATAATTTTCTTTTCTTTAAAAAATGATTAGAAAGTGTAAAAGACATTCTTAGCTACGGGAAGACTGGCTAAGGGCGGTAGTTTGCCGAATCTTTGCTCTACAAGGGCCACTATGAGGTTGGGGAGGAGCTAGGCCAGAGAGGACTTGCGTTGTCCAGTAAAGGAGAGAACAGTCAGAGGGAGAAGCGGGGAGGGGAGAAAGAAGAGAGCCCCAGAAGGAATCTGGGGAAGCAGAGTGTCCAAGGGAGACACTTCTTGGCTGTCATCTCTGCTTTAGGCAAAATCTTCAGTAAAGTCCCCACGGTCACCAATGGATCTCTGTGAGTGGATTCTTTTGGGGGTGTTGGGGGGACTTAAAGAGATGCTGAGTTACTCATGTGAGGCAAAATCAGAAATAACAAGAGGTGTGCAGGAAGGTGCCGCTGGCATCAAGTTGATGCACCCTAGGAGTGTTAAATAACAGAGAATGAAGGATTCTCAACAACAGAGGTAGATGGTATTACAGAGGTTAAAATGAGTGGAATCATGTATCAGCAATTTGAAAATTCACTGTGGAGGGGTTGAGAGTGTGAGAGGGGAATCCTCATCTGCAATGACAGAAATACGGGATTGAGAAGAGGTCGGGGGGTGGGGGGGACTGGCAAATAGTTTCTGTGTATGTTTTCTGCTTGGGACCTGCTCTTGGTAAGAAGTTAATTTCAGACTCCCTTTTAGACTCGGCTAAATATTAGATTGGCAGGAACAATGCATGTTGTTTGTTGTTGAAAATATTCAGGACTCCCTTACAATGTGGGGTGACTTGAAATAATTTACTCTAATGATCAGGAAAAGTTACATGCAGCTAATTTAACTTGTGATATTTATCACTGGAAACTGCCTAAGGCATGCTGGACATATACTGCATGGATACACTTCTTTAGCTCTCCTGAAAAAGTGTTTGGACTAATAGTTGGAAAAGACAAGTGATGTGAGGCCACTTCCATTTTTATTTAGACTCTGGGTCGCTCTGCAGTGTCTGCAGACATTTTTGGTTGTCACAAATAGGAGGTGCTACTGACCTGGGGTGGGTAGAGGCCAGGATGCTGCTAAACATCCTACAGTGCACAGGGCAGCTCCACAACTAAGAATTATCCAGCCCAAATGCTAATAGTGCCAAGGTTGAGAAACTGGGATTTGGATGATGAAAGCAAGGAATGGAAAGGTAGTTACTTTTCCAATACTTATATTTGTTGTAGTATGATAGTTAAATTCCGATCTTCATTTTTCACCTAGGAGGCATACCTGATGCAGATGAGTATCTCAACATTGAAGAAGATGAAGTTGGTTACTCTTCCTTTTCTTAGTCTAATCATGACTTTTAAACACTTGTGCTGCTGGCTGACAACAGGTGTTGGATCTCAGACAAATAAGCCCCTGGCTGATAGGTGGGCAACCTCTTTTTAGCCAACGGTTACCTCTATCTGGAACATTCTTCTTTGGAATATACAATGGTTCCTGCCCTAATTTCATTCAGATTTATAGTCAAGCACCACCTTATCACAGAAGCTTTTCTTGTTTTTGACAACATTAAAAAAAAAAAAAATGTGTCCAACCTGACACTCCCTATTCCTTTATCCTTCTTTATTTTTCTCCAAAATGCTCATCATCCTGTGATATATATTATATATATATCTTCTCCACTAGCACATGAAAGCAAGGATTTTGCTTTGTTCATGGCTGTGACTAATGCCTGGAATATAGAAAGTGCTCAGTTAAGTAGAGGTTGAATAAATGATTTATTATTTTTCATTGAATACCTTTTATTAGGGCCGTTCACAAATAACAAATCATAGACTTGTCAAGCTATTTAGAGATGTAATCTTTGATTTTCATCTTCCCTGGTCTCTGGTGGAAGAATTAATTAATAGTGATGGTTAAGGGGGACAGTAAATCTCCAGATCTCTAAGAGGTGGCTTTACAATCAAGAATCCGTCCTTCAGTGCTCACCTTCACTGTGTAAATAAATGAGAGCATTTACTCTCATCACTGATAAAACATTAAAATGCCTCTGAAAATCAAGGAACCATTAAATGTACCCAGGTAATGTCTCTAGAAGGACATGGCAGTAATTGAAACTCTGAAATTAAAATAAACCATAAAGACTGAATTACTTCTTATGATCCTTATTACAAGGTTTTGCCTGCAATTGGAGACTCACTTTGCTGATGACAATCAGAAGTCAGATTCTGTCTGCTGGTAGTTTATTAAAATATGAAAGCATTATTTAAAAAGCATTCTCCTTGAAAGGTATAAAGCATAAAAACAGAGGTTTATGTAAATCTTTGTCTCTCTTTATACTTTTTCCTAACATAGTGGACATGATTTACTAGGTAAGAATGATTTTTCTGTTAATTATAACATACAGTTATTGTGTTAATTGTATGTTAATTTTAACATACAGTTAAAATCTCAATAGGATGAATTTATCTAGTATGACGCTCACATTTTAGTTCCCAAATCTCCTATACAAGTGGTTATGGGAGCACTTCAGTCAGATATAGTTAGATACAGATAGGTAGCTAGGTAGATAGATGGCTAGGTAGATAGATTGATAGATAGCTTTTTCTTTCCTTTTTCCTCTAAACACAAGTCAGACTTTTAAATTATAACCAGAGACCTCGCTAGGATAAATGTGAGATAAAGGCTGGTTTTTTTAAAAAAAATTTCATACTAATGGTATCAGGTTAAAATGTACACCAAGTTCAATTGTAAGGGAGAAAGTTACAGAAAAGTAAAAGAAAATTTAACAGGGCGCTATAGACATAACCGGAGCCCAGGGTAGAGAGCTGTGGCAAGAGTGAATGGTGAGGGCAGAGTATGGGGCTTGGAATATTCCAGTGACCTCCCTGGTTCTGGATGACATACATAAATGAGGACATAGCTCCATCCTGGGCTAGTTTTACCAGTTCACTTATGTCTCAAACCCAGTTGTCTTGCATTCAACAATCTGTTGCATGAACTTTTTTAGAACACATGAACATTTTGAATTCTTGGAAACTGTTACTATTACCAGGCTCTCAAGAATTCAGATGGTGGCTCTAACCAAATGGGAATATAAAAAGATTTAGTGCTCTTTGATGGGCTGTAAACACAGAAGATGTTTTCATTTTTTGTAATCATATCTGAAAAAGGGCTTTAGACTTGGTACTATTGCTTCTTTAGAGATTGAGTCTAAGAGTCTTAGTTTCATGTCAGAAGCAAGAAATAAATGTCAAGAAACTTTTTTCTACTAAGTTTATACCAATATATCTTAAATTAATTTCTTCTCAATGTTCTGTGATTTCTAATTAGTGAGACTAATTAAAAAGCAATTCCGACTCCACTCTGATACAAAGCCTTTTGTTAATTGTTCATTCTAAATTGTACTTGAGTTTAAATATCAGTACCTTTATAGCCTCATACCATCATGGTTTTGAGCACATGTGATTTTTCCCTTCCCTAAATTTCTGTAGCACAGTTAGTTTACTACAGTCGGTGGAATTATGAGATGGAGACATCACAAACTGACAAAAATAACCTGAGATTTGGAGTCAGAGACTTTCTAGCTGTGTGACTTTGGGTAAATTGTTTAATTTCCATGACTATAAGTTTCCTTGTCTTTAAAGATAAGACCCAGACTGCAGAGCTGGGTGTACCTGCACATCTTGAGCACTTAGGGATCGGTAGGCATTTAAAAATGGCAATGAATATTTATTATTTCTGCCTACTGATATATCTCATTTAAAACCATCTCAACTTTTTCTTTACCTGTTATGAGCGTGTCACTTATTTATGTGTTTTCTCCCCCACTGTATATGGCCATGATTATGTCTTTGGATATTCCAAAACACAACTTACATATTGTAGGTGCTCTAAACATACGTTCATTCACTGGCTTCTATTTGTGTCTGAATGTGCTGGGTGTGAAGGATACAAAGATAAATGAGACAGGTCCTTGCTCTGGTCCACTTTCTCCTGTGGTAGCATTTTCAAAGCTGTGTGGTAAGGTTTGACTCTATGCATTTGCTTCATTCACCGAATGCTTTTTCTTATAAATCGCTATCAACTGAACAGCGTCAGCAACAAGAGCTATCCAGGGAGTGACTGGTCGGTGCTGACCTGCCCACCCCTTGCTGAAAGACAGCCATAGTTCATGATGGCTGAGACTCTTGCTCTACAAGCACTCAGTTGTCAGCTTAGGACATTACTTAGCTGAACATCTGACTAAGGCCCTTCTGGAAAGAGAAGGCTCAGTGCAGGGATCCAGTTGCACAGCCTGTGCATTTTCTTTGTCAAGTCTAGTGATCAGTGCCAAAGTCCCAAAGATTCACTAGAAAACCCCAAGAGAGTATTGTGGCTTTTAAGTTCAATATAAAATATGTTCAGTTGACCATTAAACTTGAATTTGTTAAAGTTTCTAAATGGGAAAATTGCTCAGTTAAACTTACACTTTAATGTTATCAAAAGCGTTTAATCCCTTTGTTCAGAAACAGTTGTTTCTTAAAAAAGTAAAGCAAATTCTATACCCCACCCACTTTGCTTTGAGAAGTGCTCTGACTGAAAAGAAGAAAAAAAAAAAAAAAAAGAGCCCTACCTGCCTTACTTTCTCTTTGAGCAAAATACTTTGCAATACATAGCTCAGTCAAAGGGTTAATATCCCTAATGTGAAGGAATCCTACCAATTGATAAGAAAGTGATGAAGATAAATGGTAAGAATGGGCAATTCACAGAAAAGGAAATTCAAAAGGTGAAGGGAATGCAAATGAAAACAAGAGATGCTATTTTTTATCCTTTAATTGGCAAATATTAAGAAGAATATCCATTGTGGATGAGAATGTACAGAAAGGTCTTCTCATGCATTGCTGGTGTGAGTAAATTGCTACAACATTTTTAGAAAGAAATTTATAAAAATTAATAAAAACATAAACTCAGACCTAAGAATCTTGCCTGTAGAAATAAAAGCACCTATATCTAAGGAAATTTAAGGATATGCACACAATAATTTTTGTTTGTGGTAGCTATAAACTGGAAAGAATTTATTCATCAATAAGATAAATGAGTGAATTAATTATGACATATCTGTAAGTTAAAATATTATGCAGCTGTAAAAAATAATGCTAGAAAAATATTCACTGATCTAGAGAGAGATATCCAAGATGTCCTGGAAAAACACAAATTATTGAGTAATGTGTATAGGATTTATTTTAAAAACCCATGCTCTCTCTTTGTATATAATGTATGTTATATATATTATATATGTATATACATAAAATATCCCTTTTCTGTTACATATTTATATTAATAGGGGGAAAGTGAGGAAGGATACACCCCTGGTGTTAGCATTGGTTACATTACGAAGCTTGAATGGTGACCTCTATTTTCAACTTTGCCTTATTTTATCTGTTATGATGAATGCATATTACTTTCTAATTTAAAAGAGTCAATTGTGTAATTGAATTACTAGAGCTTATAAGTGTTTGCCTGGGGAAAAAAAATCTCGTTTATAAATTCACTACTACCTACTGTAATACTAATGAAATTTTAAGACTTCATTATTTAAAGTGAGAGAAAGATTCCAGTTTATACTGTTACAAAAGTGTCCAGATGCAGATTTAACTATTTAGATGATTCATCTGTAAGCCGATTTCCCACTGGACTGCAGGTGGAAAAAGTATGCAGCATCTGCAGTGAAGCAGTCAGCCCTAGATCTCAAACATTTCCTTTTCCCCTCTTTTCTATTTGTTAATATTCTTGATCCCTTTAAGCCAGTCTTCCACTCCAGATTATAAGTCCCTTTCCTCCCCCAGTAAAATCCCTTCTTAAATTATACTTCTAGAAACAGTTTTCTATTTCCCCTTTGGACACTTTTCTCTGTCTTAATTCTAAGCTAAAGGGATTAGATCAATCATGACACAGATATTTACTGAGCACCCTCATTGTGCTAGAATTTAAGAACCTGCTTTTTTAGAATATGAAGAAAGTAGGTATTTTCTGTTTACCCAAGACACCTACTTCTCTGAGTTTTAGTGATGACTACTGTTGTTCATCAATTTCTAAGACACACGTTTTTCCTAACTTAACATCTCTGAAATTGCAAGGTGTCATAAAATGATAGCATGCTATGGTTTAATTGTTAGCTTCATGTCTTCGAGGTACAAGAATGTAATGGTATATCTTATAGTCAGTGGCACTTAGATTTAATGAAATACGGTAGAGATGGGGAAAAATGGAGAAAGAATATGCTCAGAATACGATCTGACCAAGGCATTAAGCTCAAGTGATGTGGGACAGAGAGGAAAAGAACAAGAATAGAAGGAGCAGTAAGGTGGTATCATCTAAGTGCCTAGAATTTCCCTTTGCCTGAACCATGGTGTCAGGAAATGGTGGTCATTTAAATAAGAAAGGAGGATTTGAGGATAAGGAGGCCAGTAATCTGAATGTTTGTGGCATCTTGTCTCCTTAGTTGCTCTCTCCATTGTACAGGGGAAAATTCAGTGTAATGTGGGATAGAGACCAGTATTAAAATAGGGATACTGTAAAGAACTAAGGAGAGGGTCTTAGAAGAAATCATTAAAAAAAAGCTTGTGAATCAAAGTTTTTAAAAAATTATTTGATAATCTTGTGGAATCAGTGTATGTTCAATAGTGCTTTACATTGAGGCATTTTAATGTACGATTGATAAGTTAAAATTATACTCTATCAGAAAGTATCATTTTAGTTGAGATATTATACAAAAAAAGAGAATGACAAATTAATATATATATATTTTAAAATTAATAATATTGTATAAATTACTTTAGTGTAAAATATTCTCTGCATCAGTTTGTTGCTTTAATTCTTGGACAGGTTCAAATTCCTGGGATAGGATTTTATTTAACGCCAATGCTTTCATTAAGCAAAACCCTTTGGAATGCATTAAACAATTAAAAATCTTCCATTCACTTACTTGAACTCCAAAAGGTTCATTTCTTGGTGATAATCCCCCTGGACCATCTTTAAATTTGAGATTTGCTCAGAACTGGAAGCCTCTATCTTTCCTAAGAGCTGCATTACCTAATGAAAGTACAAAAGGCAGATTTTTTGTGTGTGAACAAAACCACTAGCACTTACGTTAATTATACTTTATTCCTAAAGGAGCCCAGAATAAAAGTCCAGCTTTGAGCCTAAAGCATGTCTGCATTTGAAAATTATTTTTTTCAAAGGAACGATTCAACAGTTATAGCACTATCTTCAGGGAAAGAACAATAGGGGAGTGTTCCATTCTGCTGTCTATAATATTCTTTCTGATAATAGATTACCTGATGATGTGACAAAAACATGCTATTGACATTAGCTTATCAGTTTGTTAATTTGATTATTTCTTTACTTTCTGTCTCCCCAGTTACAATGTAAGCCACTCTAGCCTGTATCACCACTGTATCCTCAGTGCACATTAGATGACCAATGGTAGATGCTCACCAAATGCTATTGAATAAATGCTTAAGTGCACAATTGCGCTCTGCAAAGAAAACACCTGAGTGGCCTAAGATCAGACCTCAGGAATTTCCAGGTAGGATTCTGACAGGAGCACAAGTAAATCCCAAGTGAAATGACTTATGGCATTTTAAACATAGGAAAAAACAAGCTCATGTTTGGAAGTTAGGGTAAAAGCGCCTTCCACATTGCTGGAAGCATTGAAGAAGTTCTTTAGGTAAAACGAATGGATTGGGAAATAGATGCATGATTATGCAGCCCATAATCATGTCAAAAGTAATCGCTGTCAAGGGGAATGAAACTACATGATTGCTTTTGGCCAAACTCAAGTGCTGAAAGAGATGGTCATGTGGGGATGAGTGGGTACTTAAAATCCAAGTTCTCTTAGAAAAGAGAGAGGTGAATAATAGAAGGATTTGAATAGGTAAATGTTGGGTGGGCAACCAACAGCACACGATTGGTTATTTATACGAGATACACGTAAAACAGGCTACTTATAGAAAGTACACTGAAAAGCAGAATTGTTAACAATGAAGCATGGGCAAATTAAGCATGGCCAAAGCAAAGGAAAAGAAAGCAGGCAGAGCAACATCATTAGATAAAATGTTATTCAAGGCAAAATACGTAAAAGGGAACAAAGATGATCATTTTATAGGTAAAAATCATTCTTTCTAAAATACACAGTGAAAAATAGTTTTGAAACTTTACCTTATATATTGAGCAGTTGTAGAGTTACAAGGATAAACTAACAGAGACAATGTATTACAGATTTTAAATGACTTCTCTTGTCAAATAAGTAAAATATAAATAAGTATATAAAAAGATAGGACAAATATAGTTTATTTATACATTTATATGCCAAACAATCAAACTTGCAAACAGAAAACACTCATTCTTTCCCAGTGCCCACTGAGCATTTACAACTAAGTACACATGTGACTACAAAGAAACTCTCAAATTATTCCAAAAAGCAGGAAAAGCAACTAACTACACTGCATTTAAACTAGAAATTAATAAGAAAAGTATAAAGAAACAAGACTCTAACCATTTGAGTAAAAAAAACTTTTAAAATTCTATTGTTTAATTCCCCAGTGTTTCACATGAAAATGCCTCTCAGGTCACCTACAATAAAGAGCATATTATGGCCAAGGGCCTTGACTGCTGTGCTCAAAACCCATCACCATCCCTTTCCCACCAAATCATCAGGCCCTGACACTTTCACAAGTAAAGCTACCAAGTCCTTAATGAATAGATAATTATAATGCTCTTTAAACTGTTACAGAGCATAGAAAAAAAAGAGAAATTTCCGAATTATCTTAATCAAATCAGAGCAACATTGATTCCAAAATCTGAAAAAGATTGCACAAAAAATGCCCCTGGAGACTAATCTCATTTGTAAACATTGATGCAAAATTCTTAAATAAAATATCAGCAAACAGTGTTCAGCAGCCCAGTGGAAAACACATCATAATCAAGTGCAACTGATTCTTTTTTTAAAGTAAGGATTGTTTAATAACAGGAAATTTAGGGCTTCCCTGGTGGCGCAGTGGTTGAGAGTCCGCCTGCCGATGCAGGGGATGCGGGTTCGTGTCACGGTCTGGGAAGATCCCACATGCCGCGGAGCGGCTGGGCCCGTGAGCCATGGCCGCTGAGCCTGCGCGTCCGGAGCCTGTGCTCCGCAACAGGAGAGGCCACAACAGTGAGAGGCCCGCATACCGCAAAATTAAAAAAAAAAAAAAAAGGAAATTTATTAATACAAATAATTATGCTAGTATAGGAGAAAACTGACGTTATTTGCACAAATGCTACAAAGTTATTTAACATAATTCATAATTACTTTTTAAAATTGAGATATGATTGACATTTAACATTGTGTTAGCTTTAGTTGTAGAGCATGATTTGATATATGTATATACTATAAAATGAGCACCGCAATAACTTAACATCCATCACCTTACAATTTTTTTTCTTGTGATGAGAACTTTGAAGATCCACTCTCTTAGCAACTTTCAAATACACAATACAGTATAGTTAACTATAGTCATTATGCTGTACATTATATCTACAAGACTAATTTATTTTTATAATCTTTCTTGATTTTCACAACCTTAGTAAAATAGGAACAATTGCGTATTAAACAGACTTATTGAGAAAACTTACTTCCTCCATCACAGGAGAGACACTAGGAACATTTCTGTTAAAGTCAGGAACAAGACCAGGATGCCCACTATCGCTGCATTACTATTTAATATTGCACCAGAGTTGTTATTCAAAACAATTAGAAAAAAGAAATTATGTGTATAAAATGGAAAAAGATGAGGTCAAATTATTATTGTTTAAAAATCATATGAATGTGTGCCTGGAAAAACCAAAACCAACTGAAAAATTATTATAATCAAGAGAATTCACTGAAGTATAAAATTAATACAGCCTTTATAACACACAACTAACAACTAGTTAGAAGGTATAATGAAACCCCCATTACAGTAAACTAAAAAAAAAGATGATGAAATCTCAAAATACATTTAAGGTGTTGCCTAACCTACATGAGGAAAATTTGAAACCACTCCTGAAGGATATAAAAGTGAACCTGAACAAACAGGAAGTATGCTGTCTGTGTTCTTGGATAAAACACTCAGCATTGTGACTATATCAGTTCTAAAATTAATTTATAAATTTAACATGATATCAATAAAAATTAAGGCAGAGTTATTTGTTGATTTATTTGCTGGAACTAGACAGGCTGATTTTAAAATCATATGCAAAAACAAATAATTATCACCAGGAAAAGGCAAAAAGGAAAGCAGTGGAAGGGACTAGCCCTACCGGATAGTAAAAATACTACAAGGTCTCAGTAATTAAAATAATAATTAAGACACATCCTATTCTAGGGAAAACTCCAAACTCCAAGAATTTAAATATAAACAATAAAGCCATGAAAGTGCTTGAAGAAAATATGAGCAATTCTTTCAAGCCTTTGTGTGGGGAAGCTCGGTCTAAATGTGACTTAAAATTCCAGAAGCCACATACACAAAAAAAGACTGATAAATTTGGCTACAAATAGAGAACATATGCATATCAAAAGTCAAAAGACGACACACTGGAAAAATGTATTTGCAGCTCATATCATCTCCCTAACATATAAAGAGCTCCTAGAAATTGAAAAGAAAAATAACCCAATAGAGAAATGAATAAAAGCTATGAACAGACAGCTCACTGGGTAAGAAATACAAATAGTTCTTGAATATATGAAAAGATGTAATAAGAAAGGCTAATTAAAATACAGAGATGCTATCTTTTTCTTTTAAAAAGGGCAAAAGTCGAACACTCATTGATGAGGCAATGGGGATATAGGACATTTTATATATTGTCGATGGATATGCAATATGGTAAAAGCCCTGCAGAGAGCAAGATCTTTCAAAATAACAAACACAGGTACCTTTGGCCCAGCAATCCCACTTCTGGGTATTTATTCTACAGACATACCTACAGACACACTAAATAACATAAGTGCAAGTTTATACATTGCAGCAATGTTTGAAAGAGCAAATTAGTGAAAAGAATCCAAATGTTCATCTATGAGAGACTGGTTAAATGAGGCATCATACACAGAGGGAGAATACACAGCTGTGACAAAGAATGAGGAAACTATGTATTGATAGGGTGGATCTCTAGGATATGTTTGTTTAGTTAAAAAAACAAACAGGTGCATAGTAATACACATATGTTTTGTGTAAAAAGGAAAAATATATATATTTGTTTTTGCTTCTGTCTTTTTAAAGGCATACTGAAAGGATTCACAACAGACTAATAAAAAATGTTACCTGTGAGGGGCATGAATGGTTGTGATAACTGGTGACAGAAGTGGGAGTGAAAATTCTTGGGGTGTATTTTCTCGTATAGTTTTGATTTTGAATCATATGTTTGTATTATCTTAGAAAAACTAAGGAGAGGGAACTAGAGTCTAATATCACCTTTGAAGTTAGATGCAAAATTAAATACTGAATTATTACAAAGACTGTATAGCTTTCATTGTAGAAATTCCAGAATGTTTCAGCATTGGGAAACGCTCTGACATAGCACATTAGAAGGCCGAAGAAATAAATAAGCTAACAAACAGAAAGCCAAACGAAAACACAACCATGCTGAGTTAGGCATTTGTTAACGTCCAAAAGGTGTTTTATAAAATTAAATGTTCAGTTCTAATAAAAACTAAGTAAAGTAGGATTGATGGATACTTCCTTAATTGTTGGATACTTACTTAATACTTCCTTAATAAGTCTGATAAAAATATATCAAACCAGTAGCCAACAGCAAACAACAAAGACATTTCCAGTGTAATCAGGAACAAGATAAGCTGCCTTCTTTGACCTCTTTTATGTAATATTATTCCGGAAGTTCTGGTCAAGGCCTTAAGAAAAAAGTCATGAAGTTTTACCAGAAAACTAGAGATAAAACTGTTATGGTTTGTTGTTGATATGATTATCTTGAAAAACTGAGGGAATCGACCCAAAAACTATTAGGACTATTGAGATGGGTTTGTAGGAGGACGGACGAGCCTGGTGGGACTGGAGTAAACTGTGTGCCCCTGGGCACCTTCCACTCTTGATAAACTGGCTCCATGAACAAATAAACAGCAAGATTTCATCTCCCCCAGTTCCCAAAGGATTTCCACTTTGTTCTGCCCAAATGACTTCAGAGGAGATGTGTCTGCCTCACGTAAAGTACGTGACAAAGTGGGGCATGGAAGAGTTTGCATTGGCTCCTTTCAGTAAACCATTGCCTGGGAAGGTGAAAAGGGGGAGAGACATTTCAGGCAAAAAGAGCACAGAGAACATGGATGCAGTGCAGTATCTTGGAGTGAGTGGGACCTACCTACAGGTAGCTCAGTGTCACTGGGTCTAAAGGGTGAGCCAGGAGGCAGGAGGGTGAGCTGTAGAGAAAAGCAGGGGCCAGTGTAGAGATGGCCTTTAAAATCCAGGCCAAAGGACTTGTGTATTATTTTGTAAGAGACGTAACCCATTGCAGGGATGTAACGTGATCAACTGACATTAATGCCGAACCTTTAATAGTATTATAATAGCTTCCATGGGAAATTCCTTTGCTTATGCTCTCTAGTTACACAGCCTTTGAGAAGAACCCAGAGAGTAAGGAAATAATGGCAACAGTGGAATCAAGTAGCATATGCTTACAAGGGGCGGCCGTTTTGGAACATCGGAGGCACTCATTCAATATTTGTTGATTACCCTGGCAGTACTCATGGTGTATATACATGAGCTGTCGTATTTAAACCTTTTGGAGGAAAAGAGTTCTTTTGAACAATTACCTCTTGACTGAGCTTTTTGATAAGCTATAATGATCTTACTTCCGGCAGTAACACGTAAGAGTTCCAAATATTTTCAGTTACCTTCATATCCAAGTTTTTAGAAACAGTTTCTAGGGCGGACATGAGCTCTTGAATTGTTTTTTCGAGTCGCCGGTGCTCGTGCCTGATGAAGTGAATGTCTCCAGAAAGCTTCATGATGCTGGAATCACATCTAGTGGCAAGATGAAAATTGGTTGTGAGATTGATAGGCTTATACAATTTTTAATACTATAGTAGAATCCGTGCATTCATTTGATGGCAAAAGTTCTAAAGTTCTTTGAACAGTGAGTTGACAGGTGTAGGAGCATATACAGAAATCTCCCTCATCTTCATCTTTTTTTCCAGAGGGAGAGAAACCAGGTTGGATAATGATACATTGGCCCAAATCAAAGCACTGAGATGGAGTAGATGAAGACTTTGGGGGAAATTGGGTAAAATTTTAGATTTGTGGCCTGATACGTTAATTCAGTCATAGGAGTTCCGACAGATTTTGATGTTTTGGGCATACTCCCTGCTGCCCATGGTTAGGCAAAATTGAAACTTTTTCCTCTTCTACATTGTGTTCTGCGTCCTCTTTCCTCGCTTTAGCCTCTTCCCTTGGCTCCCAGACTGTCAGTTCTCCTTTGGCTAAAAGAAGTGTCCCAACACACCAAAGTCTTCCAGCCCATCGTCAAAGGACAACATCCTTTCTCTTAGCCCCAGTGAAAACGCGCGCTCCTTGAGTGGTGTCAATCAAGTGTTGTCTTAGGTTAGGACAAAAATAATCCACACTAACGTGTGTATTGAGCTTTGGCCCATTAGGTGGCATTTGGTATTTCCAGGAAGGAACCCTGGTGAAATAGGGTTGGAGTTCAGATTAACAATCTTCCCAGCATGTCAGGGAACCCCACCCACTATACCAACTCACGGCCTCCCTTGGGAGAGAACAGGTTACATACTGTATTACCAGTTTCAATACACTCATATTTGCATGAAGGATAGGGCGGAGAGCGCTGTCGTGTTGTGTCTTTTGTATATGAGTCACCAGAGATCACTTTGAAGTTTGTCATTCTATAAAATAACTGTTTTGACTATCATCGAGTAATATTTATTAGGAATTATATTTTCATATTGTCATGCTAAGTGCTATAAATATTGTTTTATGACTGTCAACATGTTTTAGGCTCTAGAAGTGAATTTCTTAAGATTTTTGGTGCCAAAGTTGAGCTAAGGATGGTAATTTTCCTGAGAAACCTCTTGAAAGGGATACCAGATAAATGGTGAGGGGTGGGGAGACTGCTGGGAGGAAAAATTAGGAAGTATTCTGATAAAAAATGGGAGCACCAAAGTCATGGGCGAAAGCCATTTCACACGTTTGTATATATAAACTGTTATTGTCAGAACAACCTCTACTGTTGGTTAGAATATTCTTACGTGAGTTCACATTAAGACACCCAAAGGCTACACGGGAGTAGTTGCTGCTGTCCCCTCTCCCTGCTGCCTCTCACCCAGCGCCACCTGCTCCCACGCTCAGGGACCGCTGGTCTGTGCGTCGTAGGCTAGTGGTTGAGGATTTAGTCAGATAGATGCATCTTTGAGTCTGGCCTCTACTACTTCCTAGGTTTGTGATCTGGGACAATTTTCTTAACATCTGTAAGTTTCAGTTTTCCTTCTCTGAGAAAAAGGGATAACGATGCTGAGATCACTGCATGTAGCTGCACAATTTGTCCCCTGCACAACTCCAGGGCGTGCCAGACATATGGTGAGGGGGACAATGTGAACAATGTCTCCCGCAGTGCTGTGTGCTCAGCTTTCCAAACCATAAGCGTCTGTCTTGAAGGGTGGACCTGCCTAGGGTTATTGAAGGATGAAGGAGGTAATGAATGCAAAATGTTTAGCCAGTGGCTGGCACAGAGGAAGCACCCACACAGGATCAGCAGCTACTGTTTATTTCCTCAAATAAATAAACAGTTGAGAGTTGCCACCTTTTCATTCTCACCCCACCTCACCAGCTTAACCCCACACGTTGAAGTCAAGGGTTAGTGGTTTTTCAAAGCTGCACTCCATATTTCAAAAGGAAGTTTCTCTCTCTCTCCTTTGAAGTGATTTTATTGTTTCTTTTAAAATAACACATGCTCGTTATAAAAAAATTACACATAATACAAAAAGAAAAGAACAAAGAAGAGAGTTAACATCATCCCAAATTCCACTTTTCAGAGATAGTCATTGCTAATATTTGGTTATTATTTCATTCACCATTATACAAAATACACATATTATATAGATATGATGTGTGGTTATATGTATATATATGTATATATATTACACATGGAGAGAGGAAGAAAGAAATATAATAAATTAATTTTAGAATATTAGGATTATAGGTACCAGTTTTAGTTAAAAACCTTACATTGAATTTTTTTTTTTTTTTTTTTCGGTACACGGGCCTCTCTCACTGTTGTGGCCTCTCCGGTCGCGGAGCACAGGCTCCGGACGCGCAGGCTCAGCGGCCATGGCTCACGGGCCCAGCCGCTCCACGGCATGTGGGATCTTCCCGGACCGGGACACGAACCCGCATCCCCTGCATCGGCAGGTGGACTCTCAACCACTGCGCCACCAGGGAAGCCCCCTTACATTGAATTTTAATTTAACCTAAGGAAAGGAAACTGTAGTGAAAAATGAAGAAACTGCTGAACTTCAAATATATATATATATATATATCTCCTCACTACAAGAGCTATTTCTAAAGAATGAAGTTATAAAAAGCTAACATAGATTGGAATCATTATACTTTTTACAACTGCCATTTCAACTTTAGACATTATCTATTGGCCATATGCCAAAAAGTGAGCAACTAAATGTTTATATCTTGCTCTTTCAACAGTTTTTGTTAATACTTTTCTATTTTAAAAATAACAGTTTTTATGACATTTACAGTGCCTTCTGCAACTAAATTTCCCACTCTTATTGAATCTTCATTCTATATTTAGATTCTATGTTCAATGACAGTCCTTTAAAACTATGATTTCTTATCTGAAATCCTTATTTTGATTATTTTTTGGCTGCGTTGGTTCTTTGTTGCTGCCCGTGGGCTTTCTCTAGTTGCAGTGAGCGGGGGCTACTCTTTGTTGAGGTGCTCAGGCTTCTCATTGCAGTGGCTTCTCTTGTTGAGGAGTGTGGGCTCTAGGTGCATGGGCTTCAGTAGTTGTGGCACGCGAGCTCAGTAGTTGTGGCATGCAGGCTCTGTAGTTGTAGCGCATGGGCTTAGTTGCTCCACAGCATGTGGGATCTTCCCAGACTAGGGCTCGAACCTCTGTCCCATGCATTGGTAGGCGGATTCTTAACCACTGCGCCACCAGAGAAGTCCCCCCTTATTTTGATTTAATTCTTTGGTTGGCCAGATTTTATCATCCAGATTTCAAAAGAAGGATCCAGGAAGTATTGGAATCTTTACATTCATGAATACTTGAGAATGTCTGTTCTCTTACACTTGAAAAGTAATTTGGTTAAGAAGACATTATTGGGTCACTTTTTCTTTTGTTCAGAACATGATAGACATTGCTCCATTCTTATCTGGCACGGTTTGAGGTGGAGAAGTCTGAGATGACTATGTTTTTTCATTATTCTTTTATGTAATCTGTTTTGTCTACCTAGATGTCTAATGATTCTTTTTGGTTTTCCTTTTTTCTTCTATTGATTCTTTATCCTTGATATTCAGTAACTTCAACCAGGTATCTTGGTTTAATTGTTCTTATGTACATTTTTCTGGGGTTGCAGTTTTCCTTTTGATCTACAGATTCAAATCTCTTGTTTCAAGAAAGATTTCTCTCTTATAAGCATAAATATTTTTTTCTTCTGAAGAATTTGTTCTTTTTCTTCTTTAGGAGCTCCTCTTATGTCTCTATTGAATGAGGTCTGTGTTGTCTTCCCTGTACATCATTTCTCTAACCATTTTTATATAGAAAAGCATTTTTGTTTTGTACAGTTTGCTCATGCCTTTTTTAAAAAAAATAACTTATTTTCACTTGTATGTATCCTCTTTTGGGGACTTCTAAAGTAGATTGAACCCCTGTAATATTTTAATGTTTTCTTTCACCTATCCCTGAGCAATTCCAGTTTATCTCCTTTTGTTATTTGATAATCTCTTTTGGGGGGGGAAACCCTTTTATCTCTTATTTTTATCAAAGTAAAACATGTTTATAGTTTAAAAGTCAATAATAACAAGAAGGCTAATAACACACTGCAGTGGTTCTTGCCTCTGCCTCTCCCTACTTCTCTCAGTTCCTCTCCCAGGAGGCAAGAGCCCACCTTCACCCACACTCTCAGAGGTGCCTGGCCCAGCCCTCCTAAGCCTGTGAGAGTTCTGTGGTGTAAAACCAGGTCATTCTCAGCTTATCCCACAGCTTTAAAACTGGTCTCATTACATCTGCTCAGTCAGTTTCCACATGTCTGTCTGTCTTCTGGGTTCCAGTGTTTCTAGGCTGATATCCCCTGCCTTTGTGGGTTTATGTTTTAAAGGGAAAACTCTTTTTTACTGTAGACTTAGTGGGGCTTTTGGAAGGAGCAAAATGACATGCGACAGTTCAATCAGCAATCTTCTTTTATCTCTTTTGTTTACTCTTAATTTCTTTGAAACCAGGAGAACTTTAATTTGAACTCTTCCTCTGTTTTTCTGGGTAATTCCTGTCATGAGATATATTCATCAGTCTTACACTTTTATCTACCTACGTACCTATCTATTAATCGATCGATCGATTGACGGTGGTGGTGGTTTTCACGCACAGGCCAGATTCTTCCTAAGTCCCACTTTCACATCTTCCTGAGATTCTGGCCACTGGCCTATGAGTGAGAGTATATATATATATATATATATTTTTTTTTTTTTAAATAATTTTTATTGGAGTAGAGTTGATTTCCACTGTTGTGTTAGTTTCAGGTGTACAGCAAAGTGAGTCAGTTATACATATACATATCTCCACTCTTTTTTAGATTCTTTTTCCATATAGGTCATTACAGAGTATTGATTAGAGTTCCCTGTGCTATACCGTAGGTCCTTATTATCTATTTTATATACAGTTGTGTGTATATGTCAGTCCCAATCTCCCAGTTTATCCCTCCCTGCCCCCCTTACTGCCAGGTAACCATGAGTTTGTTTTCTACATCTGTAACTCTATTTCTGTTTTGTAGATAAATTCATTTGTAACCTTTTTTTAGATTCCACATATAAGCAATATCATATGATATTTGTTTTTCTGTCTCTGTCTGACTTACTTCACTCACTTCTTCACTCAGCATGACAATCCCTAGGTCCATCCATGTTGCTGCAAATGGCCTTGTTTCATTCCTTTTTTATGGCCGAATAATATTCCATTGCATATATGTGAGTTAGTGTGTGTTTGGTGGAGAGTAGATCACTTCCTCTACTCAGCCTTATCGTTATCAAATCTGTTGTTTCTTTAGGCCCAGGGAAGAGGGCACATCTCCCCGTTTTCTCCTCAAAAACCAGATTGGTGTATCTCACAGCAAATCATCATGATAGATTCTTTCATGTGATGTTATCGCCTCCTCTCCTTCCTCAGCCTGTTGCACCCCAGCTGGTTTCTCTCAGGCATGAAGTGGCAAGAAGGGAGGCCCCAGATGATAAATAGCATGATTGCATCTTCAGCTCTATCCACTCTGCTCTTCTGTGTTGCTGACCTGAATCTCTCAAGGGACGTTTCCTATCTCTCCTGTGACTCACCCCATCCCCTAGGTAACATTGCTATATTCAAAATATTTGGTCTATGCCTTTCTGAATTATGCCTTTTGATTTGGAGGAAATCATTATGTTTAAGGTCTAAGGAGAACACTATCAGTCCAAACATCTCAGTATTTGCTAAATGTGCTCTGTTTGTGGTTCGTGGTTATGGCAACTTCCATGTTCTAATAAAGATGAAGTTTTTTGTTTTCTTCCTTTTATTTTTACTGGCATTGAGATGTCTCAAGTGGAGTAAAAATATCTTTAACGAGAAGTCCCCACTCTTTTCAAAAGTTGACAGTATCCAAATAATATCGTTATTGTTTCTCCAAAGGACATGACTTATGCTTTTAATCCCACATCAACACAACATTTTTTTTTCATCTGCAGATCTGCCTTGGGGTCCCAAATAGTCAAGTGTGGCTAGAGGGTTGGCCTCCTCTGGCTGCTTCTACAGATTGTAAGCCGTCTGTGTGGCTGCCTTTTACATACCTGCCTTTTTCTTTCTTTGCACATGAGACTAATCTATCAAATACAGTACAGAGTGTCAAAAGCAGGCCAGACAACTTTGAGAACCTCATCTCATTGGAAGTATTTGCTTTTAAACTGCCACTATGTTGGAGTGGAAAATAAGATATAAAATTCAAAGCACATTGTTGTTATCAAATATTGAGTTTGATTTATGAAGCAGTAAAAGGTTTGCTAGGAATTATGTTCAAATAATCAACTTAGGACTTCCTTGGTGGCGCAGTGGTTGAGAGTCTGCCTGCCGATGCAGGGGACACAGGTTCGTGCCCCGGTCCGGGAGGATCCCACGTGCCGCGGAGCAGCTGGGCCCGTGAGCCATGGCCGCTGAGCCTGCGCGTCCGGAGCCTGTGCTCCGCAACGGGAGAGGCCACAGCAGTGAGAGGCCCGCGTACCGCAAAAAAAAAAAAAAAAAAAATCAACTTTGTTTCACTTATGCCAAAACGCTAACTGGAATTAAGGTCAATATATGTGGGAGAAAAGTAATTAATCTGCCAGCGCTGGTCCATGGGTCGCTTGCCTGCAAAAATACGGAAAAGAAAAAATGGAAGTGTGAATTTAAATCTCATGGGTTTTAGCCAGAATCTGTCTCAAATCACTAGATTTAAGAAAGTTTCATAAAGGGGAGACATTTCAAGGAAAAATAAGACCTTGTCCTAAAATCACTGCTTCATATTAAAGGGGAAGGTAAGTAAGCCATCAGAGAGCAAGTTGGAGGAATAGGGGGCTGTTGATTTTTCCCTCCTCCCTCAGATGCACCAAATAACCAGCAAAAGGTGGATCAAGCCCCTCTGAGTAAAATTCAGAAACTGGTTGAGAGACTTCTACACGTCAGGCAACTAATACCCACGTCAAACTGGGTGGAAAAAGTTGAGACACACACATGCCATAAGCCCCATCCCTGGTGCAGCACCTTACTGTTGGGAGGAAACCCCCAAATCCGATTCTCCATGGGGAGCAAAGGGTGTGGACCATACATCTAGCTGCCACCCAAGAGACTGGCTCCCAAATCACCTAACCCTGAGACCCGATGGGGCTCATCTGTGAGTCCCTTGGGATCACAGAAAACAAAGAGGGCGTTTTAAATGGTCACATGATTTTAAAAAATGGGCAAAATCCTGAACAGATATTTGTCCATAGATGACGTACAAATGGCCAACAGGTACATGAAAAAGAGCTCTATATTACTAATCATCAGGGAAATGCAAATGAAAACCATATCACCTCATACCTGTTAAGATGAGAATTATCAAAAAAATAAAAGATAACAAGTATTGGTGCAGATGTGGAGAAAAGGGAATCCTTCTACACTGTTAACGGGAATGTAAATTGGTATAGCCATTATACAAAACAGAATGGAGGTTCTTTTGAAAATTAAAAATAGAACTGTTATATCATCCAGAAATCCCCCCTCTGGATACATATCCAAAGGAAATGAAATGAATATCTGGAAGAAATATGTACTTTCATGTTCATTGCAGCAATATTCATAATAACCAGGATATGGAAACAACCTAAGCGTCTTTGGATGAATAGATAAAGAAATTGTGATACACACACACACACACACACACACACACACACACACAGACACACATACACTCTGAAATTTTCAGCCTCAGAAAAGGAGACATTGCCATTTGCAACAACATGGATGAACCTGGAGGACATTATGCTCAGTGAAAAAAGCCAGACACAGGAGGAAAAAACTGCATCATTTCATTCATATGTGGAACCTAAAAAAGTCAAATACATAGAAACAGAGAGAACAGTGGTTATTAGGGGTGAGGAGGTGGGGGAAATGGGGAGACGTCGATCAAGGCACAAAGTGGTCGTTCTGTAGGCTGCATAAGTCTAGAGACCTAATGCACCGTGTGATGACTATAGTGAATAATGCTGTATTGAAGAATGGAAATATGCTAAGAGAGTAGATTTCAGGTGCTCTCATCACACACACATAAAGGTAACTCTGTGAGGAGAAGATATGCTAATTAGCTTGACTATAGTAATCATTTTAGTATGTATATGTATATCAAATCATCGTGTACACCTTAAATACATACAACATTTTGTAAAAAGGAAACAAAAAAAAGAAACTGGAGCAGAACAAAAATAGTTGCACATCTTTTCCTTGATATTATTCCATTCATCTCTTGGCTTCATCTGAATCTGTTTGTGACTTTGTCTGGTACGTAAGAGAGGATTTACAAGAATGAAATGGTAGGGTCTTAAGTGGTTTGCAGAAAAAATAAATAGTTGAAGTGTCATCAGCACCAGGTTGAACCAAATTCCAAATTCCATTCAAGAGATTTTTGGTGTTTATCTTCTTTGTAAAATCATGGCACATCTAAGTAGGGTGATGGGTTTGCTGGGGTTTGTTTTATTATCTTGCTTCATAGCTTACCCAAATATTATAAAAATTCTTTTCCATGTATCAAATATTATAGAATCAAATATACAATTTTATATATTTTAAAATATGATACATATAATATATAATTATATGTATGTATGTTTATGTTTGTGTATACACACATACACACACACACATATGTACTAATCCTGTAGATTCTGTTTTCTGAATGTCTGTTATGTGCTCTGGACTTGCACGGCCAGTGCTTTAGTTTAGGCCCCTGACATTTCTCACCTTGATTGCTACAATAGCTTCCTTTCATCTTCATGCCTTCTTTCTGTACCCCACCAGTTTGGCTACTACTAGACGGTCACTAAATGTCATCCCCTTACTTAAAATCTTCCCATGGCTATTTATAACTTTCTACATAAAGTTTAAACTTTTTACCTTGGCCAAAGATCCTCATCACCCAACTCTGGACCATTTCTCTAGCTTCATCTCCCAATCTCCCATCTCTCCCTAAGTGCAAATCCAAAATAACATAACTAAAATACTCTTCTCACAGGTAGCCCCTGAACATGTCACGGTAATTTACCCCTCGGTTCTTTTGCACATATCTTGCCTCCTATGTGAAGTGCCTTTCCTTTCCTTCCCTGTCTAGTTAACTGCTACAAACCTTTCAAAATTCATGTCAAGTGTCACCTCCTCCAGGAAGCCATCTTTATGCCCCCATCTGATTTGGATATTCCCATAGCACCCCAGGCTTTCATTGTAGTGGTCACCTCATTGATTTATGTTTTCCCAGGTAGACTTTGAATTTACAGGAAAGGGACCATGTTGCTGAAACCCTGAATACTAGCACACTGCCTGCCATATAGAAGTGTTTAATACTTTTTTTGTCATTGTTGTTGAATTGAATGGACGGATACCCTAGAAGAGGTTTGTCTTAGGTGTTAATCACCTAATTATTATTGGTCATTAATAATAATTATTGATCATTAACACTTGAAAGCAGATTAATGAGATGAAGGTGGGGGTATTTCAGGAGAGAGGAGAGAGGTGCTGGCAGAAGATGTAAAGGTGGAAAGGTGTCCACGCTCAGCCACTCACAAGTCATCTTTCATGTGTCAACCAGAGCGGTCCTGCCATTGTCAATGCCTACAAATTTTTGCTGAACTGTACACCATGAATTCTTCCAACTTACAAGTCTCATACAAAGGATATCATTCAAAATTTTATTCACTTGACCATTAAATCCCTTTTGCTAGGCTTCTATATGTAATTATTGTATATTTTAAATGTTTTAATCACTAGATTTGATACATCTGGGGATTTTGTGTGTGGTTTCAAGGGTATGTCTTTGTATAGATGTTGGCATTTGGACAGCTGAGGGCTGTAAAGACAAGACTTGTCATTTGAAGATGAAACCGAACGGAGCATTCTGTATGAGAGGTCCTTTATAGAACCCTTGGATCTCACAGGGAGCATGAGGCTTTCAAATTTCATGATACACTTTCTCAGTTACTATCTCATCATTTAGCTTAAAGGCAGTATCTTGTTTTCTACAATATGGGACTTGTTTAGGGATGAGAACTCAGTGGCCAGCAACTGACCACTAAGCATTAGTTAACACGCTTCTTCTCACCTGGCTACTCTTCCTCGAAGATCTCCAACTCCTTGAAGGTGTTTGGTGTTTAGGTCCTGTACTGCAAAATTAATTCCTGTGGCTGCCACGTCTCGAGCTTTTATCTGTCCCTCCAACATCTGCAATATTTGAGTTAAAATTCCCATTAATTTCCCATCAGACATGATAAGAAAACATCATTTAAAGTAGAGGTTACAAAATCGGGTGCATTTCCTAGTTAGGCTGATAGTGTAAGTGAGTGAGAGGGTCCTGTATCAGAGAGAAGCCATCTTTGCTTTATTTGAGGGAGATAGTGATGGCGTTGAGTCCTGCCGATTGTTGCCAGGTGGGCATGATGGTTCAACGATGTCTCAACAGAAGCCAGAAATCCAGATTTTATGTTAAGTTTCTCATTTTAAAATATTGACATCTTATTTAAATTCTTTTACAGACACCATATGGGCCAAACAAAACATATTTATTGTGTTATTATGGCCATGGCCATCATCGACATAAAAGCTTTTCACAAAAACCTCTTTCAGAATTGGTGGTACAGTTTAGAAGAAGGAACATTTCATATGGCATCAAGCAAGGCCCTTTACACTGAATCAGAACCGCAATGAAGCTAATACAATTAACACAAGCAAATCTGAATCAAACTGTTTCACATACATGGAGTGAAAAACATTTATTGTTTTAGATTTTTTAGAGAACATGAGAAATGTATGGCTTGAGTGTGTTCAGATTTTGCCGAGTATCCTTTGTCATGCCTTCATTATGTCTTGGTGTTCTGAAATGAAGCTGACTGTCCTATACCACCAGGTCGGTGTTCCCCCAAACAGTGGGTTTTAATTTTTGGCACTCATACATAAAAATTAAAAAATTTTGCTTGTCTATAGAAAAAATTTATATCTTGCTTGACATTCAAACAGATTTCAAAGTAAAGACATAAAAATTAATTTATGTTTACTCAGAAAACCGTTTAGAGGATAGGAAAACACAAACAACTTTTTGATTTACCGAAACATTAAAGGTTAATTGCTATATTTTACCAAGGCCTGAACCATGTTAAATTTGTGATTATGAATTTTTGGAGGAAAAGAAGGAATTTTATAGGAAATGAATTATAGAAATTTCAAAGACTATATACAGAATCTTACTCATTTGTAAACTGGCAGATTGAGACAATCCAAGAACAAATATAGCTTTAACTGGAGACATAAAAGTGTCAAGAACACTAGCTAGAGGTGTTTTTGTTTTAGCTTGTTTGTTGGCTTTTGCATGCCTATAGGTGTTTTAGTTCGTTTGGGCCACTATGAAAAAATACCACAGACCGAGCAGCTTATAAACAACAGAGATTTATTTCTCACTATTCTGGAGGCTGGAAGTTCAAGATCGGGGTGCCCGCATGGTTGGGTTCCGGGGAGAGCCCTCTTCTGGGCTGCAGACTGCTCACTTCTTGCTGCATCTTCACATAGTGGAAGGAGCCAGGGAGCTCTGTGAGATCTCTTTTATGAAGGCACTAATCCCATTTATGAGGACTCCACTCTCATGACCCAAGTACCTCCCTAAGCCCTCCTGATACCATCACATTGGGCAGTAGGATTTCACATATGAGTTTTGAATGGGGACACAAATGTTCAGACCATAACAGCAGGTGTTGTTTTGCTTTGTTTTGTAAGGAATAGTGATAAAAAGGAACTTGCCCTATTAAATAGTAAAGCATTTTGTAAAAACGAGGATAAGTAATTCAGTGTAGCTAAATAGCTGAATGTAGCTAAATAGCTGTGTGTAGCTAAATAGCTGTGTATAGCTAAATCGATCATTGTAATTTAATGAAGATCTTTGTAAATGTAAGAAAGAAATATGCTATATATGAGACTCAAAATCCCTGGGGAAGGAATTTCACAAATGCTGTTGAGATTTTTGGTTACTTATTCAGAAAACAGTCAGTTTAGATCCTTACTTTACACCATACATGAATATAGATTTTAGAAAAAAATAGATTTAGAATATTAAAAAAGTTAAGCTATAAAACTAACAGATAATAGAGGAGATTATTTCATCTTTGAAATTTCTAAAGGAAATTTCTATTCTTGAAAGTAATGAGGGAAGTCACAAACCAAAATATTGGAACATTTAACTTTATCTAAAACTTGTAAAAAACAATATAAATATAATTAAGATATAAACAACCAACTGGAAAAACATTTATAATAAATGTTACTGCCAAGGGTTTCAATGGTGTGTTGCAATCATTTATACACCTGTCCTTGAGAGCTGATTATGCATGTACATCTCTTCCCATCTTTGTGTTTAGTAACATCAGTTGGTTTTCTAAATCAATCATAGTGAGAGTATTTACACCATGGAAATAGGCAAACACTATAAACCAGGTATTTTATCCCTCAGAAAAAAAACTGATTGCTGATTGTTAAATATTTACCAAAGCATCACTGCTTATTATTCTTTTTTAAAATAAATTTATTTATTTATTTTTGGCTACATTGGGTCTTTGTTGCTGTGCACGGGCTTTCTCTAGTTGTAGTGAGTGGGGGGCTACCTTTGTTGAGGTGCACGGGCTTCTTGTTGCGGTGGCTTCTCTTGTTGCAGAGCACAGGCTCTAGAGCGCAGGCTCAGTAGTTGTGGCACATGGGCTTAGTTGCTCCGCGGCATGTGGGATCTTCCCAGACCAGGGCTTGATCCCGTGTCCCCTGCATTGGCAGGCGGATTGTTAACAACTGTGCCACCAGAGAAGTCCCACTGCTTATTTTTCTTAATAAAAAAACTCATAAATAAAAACTAAAAAGCACTAAAATCCAAAAATACAAATTGGCAAAAGACATTAGATAGATTATTGACAGAGAAAATGTAAATTGTTATAGTCACTTTTAAAAAGTGAAAAAAAGGGAAACATCTCATTTCTATCTCATCAAATTAGCAATAATTAAAACAATAAATCTCAATGCTGGGATAGGTGCAGTGAAAAAAGCACTCTCATATAAGGCTAATGGAAGTGTAAATAGACCAATGTGGCAATATGTGTAAAGAGCTTTTATAGTGTTCTTACCCTGCTAATTCCATTTCCAAGAACGTATACAATAGGAATAATCCAAATGTGGACACATTTATGCACAGCGATATTTCAATATTAGGAGAATAATTAAGCAAACCATGATGTACACACCATGCAAAGAGCTTTTAATGACATACGAAAGGGTTTATGATATAATTTTATATTAAAAATTGTGCTTACAAATGTAGTCTCAGCTTCCTAAAGGGAATGCCTGGAAAGACCAGAGGGAGATGCATCTAGGTATTTGTAGAGAATGCCGTTTGGTGGTGAAATTGTGAGAACTTTTTTCTAGGTTTTAACATTGTTTCCTAAACTTCCAAATAATTACAGTGAACAAGTATTGCTTTTATAAGTTGGAGGAAAAAAATGCAATTAAACAATGTTGTACATGAAATGCTCTTTTCCTGAATTAAAAATAAATTAATTTTCAAACTTTAATTAGCTGCCAGCTTAAAAAATAAATATTTTGATTTAAAAAGGAACAAGCAACTTAACACAACATTGTAAAGCAACTATACTCCAACAAAAATTAATTAAAAAAAATAAAAAATAAAAAGGAACAAGAAACTTAACTGCTACAGTTATTGTTGATTAAACAAAAAAAATCTTTTTTTCATTTCTTTTAAAAACCCAAGTCAAGCTTCTGCTCACACTTGGATCTAACTTGCTGGCTAATTTACAAATGGGCTGATCTGATTAAAGAGTTTAGGTTTTTAAAAAAATACTTGGATAGCATCCATTTCTCTATAAATGCTTATTACTTTATAGTCTTAGTTATTTACTAATGGTAGTTTAATACTTTCTTCTTCATCATGTTTTAACTTCATATCTATAGTCTTTAAACACTTCCTAATTCCGTTTTCTGCACAATCAGACCAGTCCTTGTCATTTTCCCTATATATGCCAAACCCTTAACAGGATTGCAAATATTTTGAGATTTTTGTGGTATTTGGAAAATGCTTTGGCTTTGTCTTTTTTCAGCGCTAATCTATGGTAATTATTATAGGAAAAGAAGCTCTTAGCAAGATTTCAGATATCTGGAAACTTTTTTCCCCTTAAAGCTAATAGTATTTTATTGGGGTATAATTAATATGTATTAAAATATATAAATCAAAATATATCTCTGGATGGATTTTGACAAATATAATCAACTATATAACAAACACTGAAATCAAAATATAGAACATTCTAGAAGCATTTTGATATTTCTGAGAATGCTGTTCTCTTTTCAATTACCAAGAAGTTTTGACTCCTAAATTAGGATCTTATTTTAGTCCTGGTGCTGTACTTGATTTTCTCATCATCTCAGAGGCACTGAGCCATGTGTCTCTTGTCACTGTCATGAAAGTTCATTATGCCTGGAAACACCTTTGACCACTTTGAGAAGTAACATTGACTCTTTAGGTCCTGCTGTCAATTCAATATGTGCTAAATACCAAAAAAGTGCCTTTTAAAAGCTCACCAAGATTTTTTAACTTTCCACAGTCCCTCAAATGCAGTATGGCATTATGGGGTCTACAGATAGAAAATAAATTAACAATATCCGTAGCCTTAAATGTATAGTCATGAGTAAGTCATTGCTGGGTCAATCTCATGGTTTTTGTTTTTTTTTGTCTAATCCACTATTCTATCTGATAGGAGAAAAGGACATTATTGTGTGAGGGCACTGTTGTTGTCAATTCTCACAATTCCACACGTTTTGGGCCAGATTTTTAAACTGTATTCTCTGGAACTTTTGCCTGAAAGTTGCTACCCCAGAGTCATAATGCTCATTAGTACTTTAAAAACTCTGAAAGACCTGTAATAAGAATCTACTTGTCTTGGTTTAACCCAAGCATTTCATTTTTTGATCAGAAGCTCTATTTTTCCTTTAGCACCTTAAATATCATTCATTCATTCATTTATCTGTTCAAGAAATATTTACAGATTGCTGACTGCCTCTCATACACTGTCATCACTTTGATGTGGGATTTAGCAGTGAACAAAATGAAGTCCCTGTCCTCACAGAGATTATATTTTAGAAGGGAAACACACTAAACAAATAAAGACCATGGTCATTTGCAATAAGTGCTATAGATAAAAATAATGTAGGGTTTAAGGGAGGTTGTGACTGTTGGGGTGAGGAGGGGGTATTTTATGGCATGTCAAGGAACCACCCTCTGATATGATGATTTTTGAGCAGGGACTGAAGGAATGAAGAATACTTTATAGGAGCATCTAGGGGAAGATGATCCACCCAGAATACACAGCAAGTGCAAAGGCCCTGAAGCCTGAGCATGTTTGGGGTGTTCTAAGAAGAGCTGGGAGCCCAGTGTGGCCAGAGTGAAGGAGAAAGGGGTAGGAGATGGGGTCAGAGTGTGATGGGCCTATGAACTAGCATTCCCACTGCCTAATGAAGACCTCTGTTTGAAATGATTATATTAATAGAATCTTGGAGATTAAGATGAAAATAAGCACCTTAGCACAATGTCTGACATTTAATGTTAGACAGTTGCCTTTTCTGTCACAGAGACATTCAACAAACATTTTCTGAACGTAGAATTTCCACCTACTTTTTGGCAGAAATGAGAAGTTGAAATATTGACTATTTCCCTCTGAGGCAACTAAACTAAAATCATTTAAACCTAAGTAATAGTGACTCATTTCTCTAGTTGAAAAATGACACTGGTGCTTGATAAACTTTGTCAAGCAGATGCCAACATATGGGAAATAAAGAACTACCTCAATGTTCTGGCTGAGTTTTTTGACGATGCTGGTGATGGTCTGGATGTGGTTTTCCAGAAGCTTCCTGGCAAGTGACTCCTCCTTTTGAAAGCCATGCGTCCCCTGAAGACAGGCAGAGATATCCTCCTTGATGTGGAAAGCTTGTTCAAGGAGGAAAGCTATGGTGCGACCCTGGTTGTTCAGTCTGTCTTCTAGCTGACTTCTCTGGGTGTTTGGAATGGCAGGAAGAAAAGAATGACCCCTGGTCCGGAAAAGGAAACAACACCGCGGGTGTTACAAGGATGAACTGGACGAGCCAGAACCAGATCTTGCATCTGCACTCCTACTCCTGTATATATAAAATCCATATATATAAAATCCTATATTTTCTCCCCTGTGAGAAGTCTGTCTGTTAGGACTTTAAACCCTGTGTAGTTAGAATCTCGGTTTATGTCTCATCTGAGAACTGGATCTGACTTATGCCCTGATCTTGTATCATGTATTTTTCCTGTTTCCCAAGCAGGAATTGTTCTACATTTTACCCGCTATTCTAACAAGCCAAGTTGGAGCCACATAAATTTCATGCCTGATGATTCTGTACTGAGGAGAGAGCTGCTTTCCAATTGCTGGAAGAAATAATAGCTCAAAGGCAAAGATTAACAAAAGAGTCAGAAGGTCAACAAAAAGTAAAAAAAATAAATTAGAAAAGGAAAATACAAAGACTAGGGCTATTTAGTATTCGGGCAAAGAAACATGTAAAATCCCAATAGCTGCTACTGGCATTAGCAAATTACTCCTTCCCTTCACAGATGAACTTCTTGGAGAACAAGTTACTTTTGTTGTGTCTTTTTTTTATTTAATTTACTTCGCTTATTTTTGTGACCTAATCTCGAAGTCATACCCCATAACTTTTGCTTTAGTCCATTCCCTAGAAGCAAGTCACTAAGTTGTGCCTATATTCAAAGCAAGGGGAGTTAGTCTCCACTTCTTGAAAAATGGAGTGTCAGAGAATTTGTGGTCATTTAGAAACCACCACACTGTCACAGTCATCTGACTGGCTTCTCAGGAATATCAAAATGCTTCTAGAATGTTTTATATTTTGATTTGGGTGGTTGTTAATAATTGCTTATATTTGTCAAAATCCATCGAGATACATACTTTGTATATTTTAGGACATATTAATTATACCCCAATAAAATACTCCTATTATTAAAAGGAAAAAAGTTTCTGGATCTCTAGAAATCTTGCTAAGAGCTTCTTTTCCTATAATAATTGATTATCCTAGATTGGCTCTGAAAAAAGACAAAGCCAAAACATTTTCCAAATGCTATAAGATCTCACTGCATCCACATGTCCCAGGGGTGGGAAAGCAACTGCTCTGCTAGTGTTGCTTCTTCCCGAGGAGCAAAAGAAGAAGACCTGACAGGAGAGGTTATTCTGTAGGATGGGGAGTGGCTGACTACAGTTTTACTGTGTCTGGGGCTTATCCACACCCCACCTCTGAAGCTCATTGGAGCTGACAACACTTCATTGGCAACCAGGCTCTGACTGAAATCTTCAGGGAAAGATGAACTCACAGGCCAAAATATCAGGACATTTGAGGAGCACAGTCTTTTTAAAAGCAAATTAGCCAACAAATAAACAATCTATTGGATTATCAATTCCTACAAAAGAGAATTACTGAAATATATGCAATGAGAAATTTTTTAAAGAGCTAATAAAGGTATTAAAAGGGAAGCTATGGGAAGATATTAGCAAAATGAAAACAACTAGAAAACATAAACAAGTAGAAATATTAGGCATGAAAAATATAATAGTTGAAATAAAGAAACATAAAAGATGGGATAGCTATGACACAATAAATAGCTGAAGAATGAATTAGTGATTTAGGAGAGAAGATTGAGAAAATTTACCAGACAGAACAAGGAGCGGTCACACAACTTGGAGATGCCAAGAGTCAGAATTCAAAACTCATGTCTGTCTGACTCCAAAATCAAATGTTAACCTTTACTCCCATATATTCCTGTCATTCTATGAGATAATAAGCAGAAGCAGAAGACACACTTTGATTAACGCTACTGATGTGGCCTAATAGAGTGACAGCAGAAATGACAAACAGAAGTGTCCTCAGGCTTCAACGCTTCTCTTTCCATAGTTCTTTCTTCTCTTCTCGGTCCTGGCCACCGTTATCCCCTCCACTTTCGCCTTCTAACAAAGAGTGCATCTTCCACACAACAGCTAGAGTGATCTTTCTAAAAGTGTGAAGATAGAACTTGCCTACTGAAAACCCTCTGATGGCTCATCCATTCTCCGGAAATAAAATCCTGGCTCTCCTTTCCAGCCTCATCTCCTCCCACTCTTCCCTACACAGACCAATGTCTTTCTGCTCCTCAAACACGCCAAGCAGTTCCTAGCTCAGAGCCTCGGGATCTGCTGTTCCTTCTGCTTAGAGTGCAGTCTCTTCATGGCTGCCTGCTTCCCATTCTTTAAGTATCAACTTCAATATCCCCTCCTCAGGCAAACCTTCCGCTCAGTCACTTTCTATCATAATACCCCATTTCACCTTCTCTATAACATTTGTCATTACCTAAAATCATCATATTTACTTGTTTGTGTTTATTTTCTGCCCTTCATCACTAGAATGAAAGTTCCCTGCAGGCAGGCACTTTATCTAACTTGTTCTCCACGGTTTCCCCAACACTGAGAAGAGTGCCTGACACATAGCAGGTGGTCAATAAATATTTGTTGACTGACTGATGGCTGTAGCTGGACTGTTTCCTTAAGTCTCAGTTGTTAGAAAATTGGAGGAAAAAATGGTTCCACAAAGCTCCAAGTTGTTAGAGCCTGAAAGTTTTCAGTTTCCTTTCTCGAGCAGTATAAAATAGCTTCAGCCTGGGTGAGATTCATCTTTCCTATCACCTGCACATCTGAGGAACAGAGATGGCTTAGCTAAGTGTTTCAGTAGTAAGATTCCATCCACCACTCATTTGGCTCAAAAATGTTCTTTTGGAAAACTACCAAATGGAGCCTCATATATATAAAATCCATTTTTCTAAAACCCCAGCATGCTGACAGTGCTACCCTGGATGGGATGTATGAGTCACAGGCAGAAGGGAAGAGGATGTCAGGTCCTGCTGATGGTGACACGTAGCCTAGCAGTGGATTGCAGATTTACTCATTGTTTTCCTCGAGGTGGTGCTTCTTTCTGGACTCCAGACAATCTGCAGCCTGGATTTGCCAGTGAGAGAGGTCTTCATTTGTTCTGTACAGACCCTTGTAAATCATGCTGAATTCCTCTCCAAGTTTAGAATTTGTTGTCTCTTAGGTGTTCTCATTGTGGCAGACACAGTTGGTTAACTTCTTAATAGCCATCCCTGCTTCTGCCTGACTCGGTACGTCCTCCTGTCCCCCATGTCCTTCAGGGTGGGGTGGGGCGCAAGCTAACCATGGTGGTCCCATTCTTCTGGGCTGAGATGCAGTTGGTTTAGGTAGGAGCACGTGAAGCAATACTGGCCAATGAGATGCAAAGGGAAACCTACTGTGGGGCTTTTGGGTAAGGTTGCTTTGCCTTTGAGAAGACATACCCAAGGAGAACCTTCTCTCTTTTTTGCTGGATGTAGTCATGTCTGTGTGTGATGCCTGGAACTGCTGAAGCTACCTGTGATCATGAGGGGAAAGAGGATGGCTGGGAAGAAGGATAGAAAACACCTGGGTGTTTGATGATGTTGTTAAGCCTCCAAATTAACCAAATTCTAGATTTTTAATGTGAACTAATGAATGACCTTACATTTAAGCCGTTTTGGTTGGAGTTTTCATGGGTAGCTGAAAGCACTGTATCTGTAACTAGTAACTTACCAACGAAAATGTCAGTTGAAATAGAAATGGATCAGTAAATATTTACTAAATGTCTACTCTAGTCCGTGTACAATGTATAAAGGTCCTGTCCCTCCAGTAACTTAGTCTGATTCAGTGTTTCTTGTGAAGAAACTTGCATTAGTATCATGGGGGTGGAGAAGGGAGGGAAGTCGCTAAAATGCAGATTCCGTGGCACAACTATAGACTTACTAAATCATAATTTTGGGGGTGAGGGGAAGAACAAGAATATGTATTTTAAATAAGCACTTAGATGAATCTAATATATTCTTAGGACTAAACATCACTGATTTATTTAAGACTGGTCATATGAGTCATGACCAGTCTTGAAGGCATAAAGGTAAAGAACATATAATGAGGTGCTGAGGTGTGAAATGTGGACTCTGAGATTTCAAATCATGCAGATATTCAGAGGCAGCTTGGCAAGTTGGAAGGCAAGGTAGACCAAGGGTAAAATACAGGTTCCACCACTTACCAACCAAATATTTCTGTTCATTCATTTTAGACAGAGGTAATGGGGCCACTTTGCCATATGGCTGTTAAGTTCTGAGATCACATGTAGAAGCAGGTGGTAGGGAGCAGTGAGACCGGTGAGACCTGCACTGCCGTCCAGGCTCACACGGGGCCTATGTGCACTCAGTCTTCGGGTGTGTTGTTGGCTGGTATCAGGACTGTATCCAGAAAGAGCATTGTATCCAGAAAGGTCTGAGGAAACAGACCTAAGCCAGTAGATGGGCCAGTGGAACAGGGCTGCCACCTCTGCTCAGATGCCAGCCTGTGGTCCTGCCTTCAGAGTTGGCCTCAATATTGTTGCTCTTTGGCACATGGAAGGAAGCCTTGCAAGGCAGCACCTAGCGCTATGTGAATGTATTTGCCTGCAACCATGGGACATTAAATGGCACATAAATGATGGACTGTAGTTACTTATTTTCTTTTAGCTCTTAACATTTATTTTTAAAAGTTGTTTTATATTTAAGTGGAGAATGTTCCTTTTTGAAATGTCTTTTCATGTCTGAGATTTAGTATTGGAGTATTATTATTGTTGTTTATTAATGATGCTTAATGAAGCAACAAATCATGTTCTGTTTAGTTCTATTTGCATGATTCCTACAGGATGAAGATAGAGCTTATATATATGTTTCCTATTTTTTGCTGTAAGGAAAGAGAATATTATTTTCCAATTGACTTTTCTAAATCAGTGACTAGAATAACATTCAACACACGAACATTCTCAGTCTTCTAAGAGAGATTCCTAGTACTACTGTTGTTCAAAACATCAGATCATCCACAAGTTTAAAAACTGAGGCTTTTCATTAGTAGCGAGATGTGGCTACCATGAATTTAAAAAATTCACTGCTTTATTAGCATATCATAGCAGTGGGACTTATATATCTAAATTTAACTGTGAAAGAAAGATATAACGAATATTCCAGACTCGTGCAGATGGAGTTACTAACCACAGGAGGAAGTATTCCTAGGGGGCCTTTTCAGAGGGATATTTGGACTTTATATAAATCATTGATTATGTAGCTGACAACTGAATCTGAACAGATTTTCCACAAACTCTGAGTTCTATTTCTCTGCAACTCAATGTGACTTACACCAGCTGTGCTGTTGCTGGCAGATGCATTGGTACATAGTAACTCTCACTTCTCTGCCCGTTCTGTTCTTGCGACTAGAGCACTAAATTTACTTAGATTTTAATAACCATTTCGGCAACCTGTAATATTCAAGAGACAAAAATTTGAAAATTTAAGCCCCTTTCTAGAACACAAGAGGGCATAACTGAAGAGAATTTTCATTTCCGTGAGATTTATTCTATGACTAGTTACATTCTCAGTGCATAGAATCCTGCAAAAAAAAAAAAAAAATTAGAAAGTGGCATTTCAGAGAATATTTTGCTGCCTCACAAAAATAATCTGTGAGTGTGTGCGTAGAGTGATGGAACTGAAAATGTCTTTTCTATTGTTTCTCCATTGCTTGTTCCCAAGCATTACCCTGGCAGATGGTTTTGGTGGCTCTAGAAGCCTCCATTGCTGAGTTTTACACAGGGCTGAATGCTGTAGGTGGGTGAGGGAGGCATCTCCTGTTTTAAATAACACATAACAGGAAGAAGCAGCCCAGGGGGGCTGGGTCAGCATGGGGTCTTCGTGGAGGAGCTAGGAAAGGGAAGGACTCCAAATAATGACCTGGCCGAGAAGAGACTGGCTGTGGATCTTTTCCAGAGGCAAGTTATGTAATATGTGAGGCAAACTCCCTGTGTTCAGTAACGTTTTCAATAAAATTACAGAATTAGTAATGTACCTATTGTGATTGGCTTTCTGGTAGAGGCATTCGGGTTGGCAGGTGTTCCTGAGTCCCTGTGTGAATGGGGGCTCGGTGGACACCCGGGTGACACAGGGGCAACATGTAAATGGCAGCAGCAAGTTGTTTTGAGGGTGTTTGGAGTTCTTACAGCGTTTTCTAGGGCTCTTGAGATGCTTACCCATATTACCTTGCTAATGTTGGGCTCTGAGAGTTATATGTGAGTCTCCAGGGGAAAGAACACTCTACTTGGAGTTGGAAGACTGGGGGCTTGAGCTCTGCCTCTGCCACTTAGTACCCTTAACCCATATTAAGCTGTCCAGAAGCGAGCTCCTTATTTGTCCTGTGGAGATGACTCCTGCCCTACTTATTTGGCTGAAGGTTTTCAATTTACATAATGTATCTGAAGTGCTTTGTAATGTCTACAAGGGTCACGTACGTGTGTTCTTGTTCTAATTATTAGTAATGATTAGATGGTGCCATGGGCTGAATTGTGTCCCCACAAAAAGATATGTTGAAGTCCTAAGCCCCCCTCCCAACCCCGTACCACAGAACGTGACCTTAGAGGTCATTGCGGATGTGATTAGTCATACCTACTGAGGTCTTACGGGGTTGGTGGGCCCCTAATCCAGTATGACTGATATCCTTGTAAGAAGATGGCTGTGTGATGGCAGAGACACAAGGAGGAGACCACGTGAAGGTGGAGGCAGAGACTGGAGCAAATCAAGGAACAAATTACAGTTACAAATCAAGGAACACCAGGCCTGCTGGCTGTCACCAGAAGCTAAGAGAGACCAATGGGACATGTTCTCCCCAGAGCCCTCAGAAGGAATCAACCTGCAGACACCTTGATTTCAGACTTCTAACCTCCAGGATTGTGAGATAATACTGTTTGAAGCCACCCAGTTTGAGGTACTGTATTGTGGCAGCCCTAGGAAACTAATACAAATGGTAAATTATTTGAGGGGAGCTTCTAGCCCAAGAGAAATGTAAGGAATCTATTATTATTACTGTTTTATCTCTCCATGATGCTTATAGTCAACATAGCACTTTCATAAACATGATTTCATTTCATCCCCACAACTTGTCCTTGGCATAAGTAAAATTTTTCTCAATTTAGGTGGAAACTAAAGCTTAAAGATGATCAGTAATCCAGCTGGGAAACATTTCAACCTGCCCCCTTGACTCTTTTTCCCTACACCACAGCACATTTGTTTAGACCAGTTAGTAGTTCTGCCTGTTATATTTGAATTTTTCTCAGAGAGATAAGATATATTGATTCCTCTGCATATATTTATATAAATATAAATATATATTCAAGGTATACATATTTATAGGTATAAAGTTATATACATATAACTGGCATATATATTTACACATGTATATTCCTCTGCATATATAAATATGTATTCAAGATGCATATGTTTATATATAATATTATATATAACTTGTATATATAAATATATTCCTCTGCATTTACATACATATATATATATATAAAACTTGCTTCCAACATCATGTAATTTTTCACCCCAGTTACCTTTGCTTGGCTCACATCTCTCCGTGGAGCACTAAGTGTCCTCTTTGTGGCCCAGAGGTTGGAGGGGCTCCCTCTCTGCTCTAGTGAACTGAGACTAGCCTCGGCCTCCCCTCAGCACAGTTCTCACACTTGAGCAGAAACTCTCAGGTGTGGGAAGAATTCAGTCCCTCCTGGGGTGGGAGGAACTAAGCTTCATGTGGGCAGCTCCTGCCTGGACTGATATGGGAGTGCTGTGGGTAATGCCCAGTTCCTGTAGCTGTGTCCACCCCCAGCACAGTGAGATGATGCCAGAGAGAGAGTAAAAGACTGCACTGTGGCTGATGGTAGTGCCTCCCAGGCTGCCTACATCCCACACAGGGACACCCATGGAGGAAGATCGGATATGGCTGCCTTCACATCTTCCATGCTGCGAGGGATGGGCTGGAGGTGACGATGTCCCAGGCTCTATGTGTGTGTGTGTTGAGAAGATAGCTGGCAGGGGGTGTGGATAGCGAGTGGTTAAGAAAATAGGCTTTGGAATAACGTAGACACAGATTTCTGTGTTAGAATCTTGGTCTGTCATTGCACTGTGTGACCTTGGGCAAGTATTTGACTTCTCTGTGAACCCCAGTGACTTCATCTTTAAAATAGTGACACTCTCCACCTCTTAGGGTTATTGTGAGGATTAAATGAGATGATTAACACGGAGTAAGAGCTGGAAACGTTAACGCTGAATGCGGTCAGTGGGGCTAGAGAACTGTGCAGGGTGGGAGGGGGTCTGTCAGGTAATAAGTAACTTGCTAACATCTCAGAGTGCCCCATGTATCTTTTTTTTATAAGCTATGCAGACTATTTTGAGCTTTCTCACCTGGAAGCTAGTTGCCCTTGAAGATGGATACGATACTGCAAAATAAAACCCAAGAGATCTCCAACCTAACACGACCTATCCCATAAAAAGCTCAACCAACAGTGTTTGGTCTTCCTTTCCTGTGTACTCTAATGTGAAATATGTGTCTTCATGTAGCAGCAAAAGCAATGCATCACAGTATAATAAAATGGCTGCCACGGTACTAAGACAAAAACCTTGAAAATGAATACTTCCCAGCCCCTGAATGCCCTATTCTACTTACAAGTAGAGATCATTACTAATTTATTATTTTGCCCGTTTGACTCATTGATAGTTTTATACATCCAAATTTTGCATACTATTCTTTGGCTGTCAGCCAGACCCACATCTTCCCAAAATGTACTCCTGAGAGAATTCCTGAGATGTATATTGGCTGTAGCCCAGCCTGGACAACTCTTCAGTACAAAACAATTTCATTTTCTTGGCCCAGATAGCATTACAGTTCGGGTTTATACTTCCCTCCTTTTTATTCCAGTCCTTTTTGCCCCTGTGTTGTTTCTGCCTCACCACAGGAGTGTTCCTGCCTTAGAAACTTAGCTTTCCCCTGTATGTCCCCATGGCCCACTTTCTCATCTCCTGGTTTTTGCTCAAATGCTAACTTCTCAATGAACTCTACCCTGGCCAGACCACCTAACAATGTGTATCTCCTCCTCTTACTAGAACAAAAGCTCCATGAAGACAGGGTCTTTGTTTTGTTCACTGAAAACCCTCCAAGTGCCTGGCATAGTGCCTGGCATGTAGTAGATTGTCAATAAATATTTGTTAAGTGAATAAATGGTTATAACCAGTTTTTGAAGGCCAAAGAATCTAAGGGAGGGAAGAGACCTTAGAAATTATTTGATTCGGTGGTGAGAAACTTATTTTTTTTCAGGAGAGTCAACTGAAGGAGAATAAAAAGTAATTTATGGGCAGTATTTGTTTTCTACACCATATGAAATCCTGTGGGGGAATAACATATGTTCTTAAATCTTAACCACTTACTTTATTACATAAAAGAGTGTTTATGAGTTTAAACTGTGGGCAGAGTTGAGAAATAGAAAGTAGTGGTGGCTCTGATCTGCATTCTGGAAATGAATTCTGGGTCTTACCTTGAACAGAGACAGCCCTTGGGACTCAGGCACCTAAAACCCCACCCCATTTTATAGAGGAGGCAGAGATTGCCTGGAGAAGCAAAGACATTTTAGTTTTCTCAAGGTCACATAGCTGATTACAGGCAGATTCAAGAGTGGACCTAGGTGCCTAGCCTCCATGCCATGCTCCTTCTACCAGCAGAAGAAAAAGAAAAAGCCTCTGGCGCTTTTCTGCTTAATTAAGCTTAAGTGAGCATTGACTACACCGTCATGAACTCAGCAGACATCTGTTCATTGTGAATCTATAAACACATGTGGAAATCAGAATTATTTACTGCCTTTAATATAATGTCACCATAATTGTCCTAGAAATGATTGCAAGCATTCTGCCTGCCCCTGCTGCATGGATTATTAATATGACCTAACATTTAGCAAGTGTGGGTGATGCTCCAGCTGCCTGAGGCTGAGAAGGGCCCTGTACATGCTCAGTCTGCCTTTCTTTTTAATGTGCTCATCTCTAGCCAAACCTTGTTCATAGACTAGGCATCATCTCTTTTGTTGCTGAATTTTTACTCTTTTCAGTTGTTTTTATTATTTGTTTTTAGTATTGCCTATAAATATGCCCACATAGATTTATAAGGCAGAACCTCTGAGAGTATGTAACATATATTCAGGCTGTTTAATGAATCGATAATGACTTTTACTTGTGTGAGTACTCTGCTTGCATATCAATACATTTGTAGCCATTCGATACATACTGTGACTGTGAGGAAGAAGTTATTTTTAAAATTATTGTTTTTTATGTTTATTTTGTTGGATTCGATATGTCAATTCAAAATATCTGCACTGATGATTGAAAGGCCCAAATGCCATTTTGCTTTTCCAGTTAATCAGCTACCCAGGAGTCTGCTGCTCTAAGCAGAGCCCTAAAGATTCAATTGCTCCACCATTATTCTCCATTAAATCTGTCAACTACAGCTCCTTAGGAATTGATATTCAATGCATCATGATAGGCTACTGTAGGGGTATCAGAAAGCATTAAGGCCAGAGAGTCCCTGCCTTTGGGGAGTTTGCAGCCTGCTCTGGGAGATTAGAGGAGTGAGACCAAAGGAAAACCAGCCATCTTAGGCAGTACATAGAAAGTTCTTAGATATATGACTTGGACAAAAAGAGAAGGGATGTGGGAGGGATCACAGCAGAAATGAATGTTGGGGTCATCATGCTTTTGCTCTGAATTATAGACTACTTCTTTCCCTTTGTCTTAATTTTAGTTTCTCTGGAATCCAAGAAATGGCAAAAATTTCCTTGGATTTCGTTTTAAGCTTGTTGCCATCTTCCAGGAATTTTCTCTCATTTCCTATGATGTAAGTCACCATCCTGAGCTAAAGAAATCCACTTGGGTTCATACTGGAATTTGACAGATCAGAAGAACCATTTCTATTTTGTTTGTCATGTGGAGAGTCAGGTGGGAATAGGTCTTTGTGTTCTCCTTGGATGGCAAGGTTAGCCAATACATCTTTATAATAATTATTTTTGTGCATACCACATTCATTGTACTTAACTAAGAAAAAATGCCATCGATCCAAATGTCTCATTTCTAAACATTAAAAAAACCATTCGGGCTTCCCTGGGGGCGCAGTGGTTGAGAGTCCGCCTGCCGATGCAGGGGACACGGGTTCGTGCCCTGGTCTGGGAAGATCCCACATGCCGCAGAGCGGTTAGGCTCGTGAGCCATGGCTACTGAGCCTGCGCGTCCGGAGCCTGTGCTCCGCAGCCGGAGAGGCCACAGCAGTGAGAGGCCCGCGTACCGCAAAAAAAAAACAAAAACCAAAAAAAACCCTTTCCCCTTGTTTGGTTCCATTCTCTAAATTACAGCCTCATTGTCACATAAGCAAATACAAATCATGGGTAGCATGAAAAGAGGGGCTGAAATACCGTGGTTGAACTTTTTGGAATGCCTTAAGTTCAGCTGGCTAAGGAACAGGGAAGTTCTTAATTGTGAACATACTGTAATATTAGTGATTTTAAAAACTTTGTCATCTTCATTGTTAAAAGTAATTTTAAAAATGAAAATCCATTTTCTTTTCATGTTGAATCATTTTCTTTGGTCAATTTTTTTCACGGTGGTCATGATGTATATTTTAGAATCAGAATTATTTTAAAGATACAGTGAGTGGGTCTTAGAGAGTTTCTAGTTCAGCCTCTTCATCTGGCAAATGAGAGAACAAGCCCAGAGACATATGGGACTGCGTGAAGTCATGCAGAAAATTACGGGAAAGCCTGGGACTAAATCCCAAGTGCCCTGAGAACATTAATGCGCACATCAGACCGAATCCCCCTCTGACATACTCAAATAGAAACTCAAACTAATATGCCTTGCCCTGTATCCTTCCTCTACAAATTGGAATTCTAGGATCTTTTGGACAATGTGCATGTTATCAATTGTATGCTATATTTCCAAGTCCCCGGAGCTCTCCCCCTTTTGTAGACCTTCCCTGGATGAGCTCCAGGTGTGACACTGTAAATAGCAGAAACAAAAACGTTCTGATGATTAGTTTAATATATTTCAAAATTTCCTGAGTTTTTATCATGAAATGTTAACATATTTATTTGGTTTATTTTGAAAGTCACCGTTAACTATATCTGATCTTGTCGTATGTCATTCATTACCTATGTTGTGTTATTCATAAATCTATAGGAACCTATGGAGGTTACTTAAAGAGGAAACAGTAAAATTGGCTTCTTCTGTTAATCAGAGAGGAATAAGAGAGACAGGTTTGTCTTCTTGAGATGTTTTAATGCAGTCCTTCTGAAAGCAGAGAACTAGTTTAGATGAACTCAAAGATCTCATTCAGGCACTTTAATTTCTAACGTAATCATCAAGTATAGTAAATAGTTGAAACTGTTGTAATTCACAGACTTACTTGTCAACATATTCAACTAGATCTGTA
This sequence comes from Leucopleurus acutus, assembly GCF_964270905.1. Taxonomy (NCBI): domain Eukaryota; kingdom Metazoa; phylum Chordata; class Mammalia; order Artiodactyla; family Delphinidae; genus Leucopleurus; species Leucopleurus acutus. Next base: position 99,509,152 of record NC_139145.1, read on the forward strand.
GAATTCTTGGTTGACATTTTGGCTGGAGATAATCTTACCTAAAACAAAGGTCATGGGTTTAAAATGTATCATTAGCTACTTTACAGGGAAATCTTATCCATCTTATAATGTTTTAACTGAAAACAAAATATGTGCTATAGATCATAGATCACCAGCCCAGTTAATCTTGCACATACCCCCATTTGTACTGCTCAAGGCTAAAATCAAAATCAAGTTCTGGGAAGATTCTAGAGTGTTGTATTTCATAGATTTGGTATCATAGTTAAGAAAAATTTTCAGGAAAAGTCAAAGCCATAGATTATTCTTGGATAATTTTTTAATGAAATAGCAAATGATTATTGGCGGAGTTACTAAAGATGTCCTCATAGAGTGAATGATTCCTGACATGGTGAATTCTGAGGGGAATCAGCTAATTTTTGAAAACAAAGCCAAAACCTAGAAAAGTAGTCTATTCAAATAATTTTGTTTTCTAAGAAATCTGGATGTCAGATTCTTATAGTCAATGAGAAATAAAAATACAGAGCACAGTTACATACATAACTTCTAGTGTTAAACATAGTTGGCCGTATGAACACAACTAATTCAATAAAATGGTACTAGAAAGTTCTACTTGCATGAAAATTCATAATTTTGTAGCATTTCTAGGAGGAAAGAGGTTACCAAATGTACTCACTATTTTGCTTATGCTGAAAATGTTTTAACCTCTAATGTTCTCTTATTTAAGTTTAAAAAACAAGACAGATTTACCTTCATTTTAATAGCCTCTCACGGAATTGGATTCAATAGGGAGAGTATGAGTTGTATTCCACCTCAGTTAAAAACTTAAGCAAAATATGTTTCTAGGATATTTTTTCTTGGTTTACGTTATTATATACTAGAATGATGAGCAGAATAAGTTAAGACCCACTACAGAAATCATTCCTTTTGCAAATGGCTTAGGAACGACCACATTTTGCTTCTTAATTTAGGGTCAAAGAAGCTTAATTGGAACCCCTCTCCTCCAATAAAAGTTAAAGAAAACAAGTAAGGTAAGTTTCTTATCAAAGAAGCTAATATAGGACACCTGACAATAATCAGGCTCTCCTGACCAGCCCACTCCGTGGTGGGAATCAGAAAAACCTTGAGGTTGCTCAGATGGAGCCAGTGAGCTGCTGTGACTGTGCTTTAGATCCTCTCTCCCCAGTGCTGAGTGGGGTTTGCAATGGGTCTGATGCTCCGAAGCCAGGTCTTCCCTTAGAGAGTGGATTTACTAATACACTGGGCACCCAGGTGTCCACGTTATGGAAACCATCCTAACTCCCTAGAGAATGGGATTGGTCCTCTGCCCTGGTTCCTGTTTTCACTCTGGATTCCAGCTGGAACAGTACTGTGCCCTGGGCTCCTCACCTACTTAACGGCAGCTCTTTCCTTCTCATCTCTCCGCTGCTACAGTCTGGCCTGTGGGACATTGTGGGCTGGTCCCTGGCCTTGTATGTTTGGAACCTAGTAGTCCTTTGTGAGTACTTGTGGAATGAAAGGGTGTGATGAATACTGTGTCCAAGGGCACTACGTTACTGGCCTATTGTCTTCCTTTCTCCTTCCGAGGTGAAGCAATTGGATATGCCTGTTTTATTTATTTATTTATCTGTTTTATTTTTATTTTGTTCATTTTTAAGTCTTATTTGGAAGACTATAAATAGCATCATCTTAAAAGCACACCTACAACTCACATACGTGTAAAGTAACAAATGCGAAACCTGACAATGCAGGGAAATTTGGAAAAATATAGAAAAAGTAAAAGGTACAGAAAAAAAATTCTCGTTAATTCTAAAGCAAAAGCTGTTAACATTGTGGCATATTTATTTAGTCTTCGTGCAATTTTTTGATGTATCTAAGACTAAATTTTTATATTTTTTTCTGACTGAATATGTCAGCTCTTCCATCCCTATTCCTACAGACTAAGCATAATTATATCAAATTGGTTTCACAAACAACTTTATGATTATTATGGAACATTTTACATGTATTAGTTTTCATCTGTTTCATAATAATGCTTTATGGCTTAACGGACTATAAAATACTTTCACATATGATGTGATTTCATTCTTGAAACAGCCCTTTAAGGTGGGAATCATTACCTTTAACTTATGGATAACAATAGTTACCTTAAGTAACTGAAATCTTTATTACAGAAAGAACTTAAGATAATTATTTTTATAGGTGAGGAATCTGAGGATCAGAGACGGAACTTACTTAAGATCATATAGATTATGATAATAATCAGACTATGTCCTTCCTACCTGCTAAGTCCTTTATCTTAGTGGCTCATTCAAACTCCACATCTTTATCTGATAGGCCAAATTAGCCCATTTCACCGCAGAGGAAACAGGCGAGTTTAAGTAATTGTCCAAGTCACACAGCCAATATGTGGTACAGCCAATAGATACCAAAAATCAGTCCTTGACATTGTGCTAGCTTTCCAGTCCTCTTCCCATCACAAGAGGCTGCATCTGCTGGTCAGGTGTTTGAGAATTACAATGCAAAGTCTAAAAACCCTGCTTATTTGAATGTTCTTTTTCATTAATGGGGAAGATATGACAAGTCCATACCAATAAAAATTCTAGTTAGCTGGTCTCTGTTTTATGTTAGAGATAATGTCTCCACTTGGAGTTTATCATCTTTCCTTTTAAATCTTCACAAAAATAATTGTCAAATTTTTGTTAATTTTTATCTCCACATATTAAAAGTCAGTGCAATGAATGTATCGACACATTTTTCTTTGCAGCTTGTGCTGGCATCAGTCACTTTTGCAAAGCAGGACAAACAGGAGACGTGGGAGAGTGAAAAGAAAAGCAACTCTTCCAGGACCCCTTAGATCTCTCTAAGCAACATTAAACTTTAAAGAAGCTGAGCAAAATATTCTATTTTGAATATGAATATCTAAAAGTACTTGCTTTCTTTTCTTGGTCACTGGCTGAGCCAACAAGGGGGCCATCAGGTTCATCTGGCTCTTCTGCGGCAGTGGCAGTCGGGGAGGAACTTTTGTGTACATCCGTATCTAGGCAACCAGAACGCTGAGTCAGATTAGGAACTATGGCAAGTGAATTTTTGCAGTGGTGGCAATTTTCTACTTTTTTAAATTGAGGGCAGTTTCTATACATACAGTGAAATTTAAAGAGAGGCTTCCAATTTCTTTTAAACTTCTTCCCTTCTCCCCACCCCAGTTCTCTCCCAGGTCCCCATCACACCTACAGAAAGAGCTTATCACCTCAGGTACTGCCATGAGACAGTCAGGAAACTGTTAAGATGCACTCATTTAGATCAAGCTGTTCTAAAATAATAGGAAATGATTCCTCACCCTGTTGTGCCGAAGCCATCTGAGGATCTTCTTTGGGATTTGCTACCTTGTTTGTATGTAAGAAGAAATACAAGTAAGATAGCAAAGTATGAGAAATTTAGAGTCCTTGAGTAATCCATGAGATAAATACCTGAACTCATGGTGCCTGATTTCCTGACTTTATTTTTTGGTGATTGGATTCTTTTTGAAAGGGCACAGATATTTTTAATTTTCTCTCCCAGAAAGCCAAAGTACTAAGGAGTCTTGATCGCATCCAGACTAAAGTCTTCATGTTTCTGGGGCATCTTCCTGGGGTGGCTCAGCAACACTGTGACTGCAGGAAGGATCTGTGATGTCAGTGGGGTTGGTTCTCACTCTTTAAGTCGTTGAGTCCCTGGATTTAGGAGCTTCAAGTGTTTTCCTTAATGCTCAGTGTTGTAAAAATCACTGGGTCCTTCAACACCTCTTTGTCTCAATGGATGGGAAGTGGTTATTTTTAAACTGATATTTCACACCCTTCCCCTGATCTCACCTTCACCGTTTGGTAAGAGACCACTTTCCATCAAATTAGACAAAGAAAATGAGACGCTGCCATACTCTGGAATCTTCCTCCAAGTATACTAGTTAAGGCAGCTAACTTTTCTAGGCCACCAGGGAGAGCATCACGAAGAATGCAGCCATGACAGGTGGGTGGGTGAACTTGGGCTTTGTAGACAAAATTTTGTTCAGTGATTTGGCTTGTTTAAAAAAGATGTGGATTGTTTTAGCTCTGAAATATTTTCATGAGTTTTAAAATTAGAATTTGCGTACTTTGCTAATGCCACTTGACCCTCACATACAGAAATGATGTTATTGGCTGAGTTACTTTTCAAATGATGGTGCTGAGTTTGCCTTGCTCCGAGGACATGCAGGAGGTACAGGACGCTGCATGACAAATTTTGATCTCACAGATAAAAGAACGCATGATTTTTGGCTTCGATGGTGTGTCTTCAAGTGTTAAGCTAAGTCCCTAAAACTTAGAGATATAATATTTCACGGTCTGCAAGCAGTCTAAAACGCTCAGGACACCACTCTAATTGTCATTTTATAGAGTGCCAAGTGAGACGGACACACCAGTGACCGAGCGCAGGTGGATATGGGTGCTAAGGGAGTTGGTTAGGACCCTGACTTCTCAGCCTTCTGGCTATTTACTTTGGGCAAAATTACCTCCCTTCTTCAAGCCTCAGTTTTCTCTTCTGTTAGGGGGAGCTAATAATATCTATCTCATAAGGTGGTTGAGAGGATTCAATGCGATGATACACTTAAAGTACCCAGCTGAGTGCCAGGCTAGGTATCCACTAAACGGTAGCTATTTTCAGTGATTATATCACAAGGTGGCAATTATCCAAGAAATGGATAGAGTCTGTGAGAAAGGAAAACTGGATTTGACCTTTTGCTAAACAACTTCTTATGATTCTTTCTTTCCTTAACTTGAGCTTCTAATCCATAGGATTTGGCTAGAAAAATGGGCCCCAGTGAAATGAGAGTCTATCTTGTTTGTTCTCTAAATGGCTGCTTGGCTTTTTACAAAATTTTTTTAATGTATTTATTTTTATTTATTTTATCTTTGGCTGCGTTGGGTCCTCGTTGCTGCGCACGGGCTTTCTTCAGTTGCGGTGAGCGGGGGCTACGCTTCGTTGCGGCGCACGGGCTTCTCATTGCCGTGGATTCTCTTGTCGTGGAGCACAGGCTCTAGGCACACGGGCTTCAGTAGCTGCAGCACATGGGCTCAGTAGTTGTGGCACATGGACTTAGTTTCTTCACAGCATGTGGGATCTTCCCGGGCCAGGGCTCAAACCCATGTTCCCTGCATTGGCAGGAGGATCCTTAACCACTGCGCCACCAGGGAAGACCCGGCTGCTTGGCTTTTAATAGGACAGTGCACGTAAAATATATGTACCACTGAATTCCCACCTGCCGAATGTGTATGAAAATCCTTCCTGGAAGTCAATGGTCTTCAAAGAGCCCTCCTAATCCAGGACTACCAAGAGTACAGCCTAAAGCAAAGAAGCCAATGATGTTCAATTTCCACCTTAAAAACTTAAAATGACACTGTATTCTGATATTACTGTAAATATAGGCATAAAGGAATAATCTTGAGATGGTGGTCAGTGAAGTGGATTTGTTAGTGCTGAGGGTCAGCGGAGACAGTATTGCTGTGTGCTGTTGTGCACTACACAACCCTAGGGGGCACCATGCACACAATAACAGTGCAGATTTTCATGTTTGTTAGGCCTAACAAAATTTTCAATTTGTTGCCTGAAAAATTTTCAAGTGTAGGTCAAGAAAATATTCTAATACGGTAAGTATACTTGGCCAGTTTTCTCATGAGTGGAAGTAAAGGAAGGGTCTTGAGAAAGGGGTGCCTATTTCTAACTCACACAAGAGTGTCAATGGGTCAGTGGCAGCCCTGACTCTGGGTGTCTGCTGAATGCTGTGTCCTCAGCTAAACTAGCCTCACCAGCGCCGGGCCACAGTAGCCAGTACTCATTGGTAATGTCCTCCTCGACTTCCTTTTCTTTTCATGTCACCTCTCACCTGTTGTCCTAAGTGCCCTCAGGCCATCTTTCCTGGAAAGACCTCATTTGGACCTGAGGACCCCTTGGGGCCCTTCACCTTTCCTTGGGCTATTCTAATTTTACCCAGTCTAGTCTTCTAGTAATCTCTGAAGTGTTTAGCACTTGACATTTTAGAAGATATTCTTCATGTTCCATCTCATGGTTCTTATGAGGAAGCCAGTTCAGGTGTGAATATCCTGATTTCACAGGCAAAAATACAAGGAGGTTCAGATAGGTTAAGTGACTTACATTAAGTGAATGATGAAACTGATTGACCAGACCCCAAGTCTTCTGATCATTCCTTGGGCACCATCCAGCCTGGGATGCATTATACTAAATTATGCTAAGGTGTGAGTGTTTACTTCTAGTCTAAAGGGGAGCTCAATGCTAAGTGGATCCTTAATGCTCCCTTGCAATTATATGTCATTTCCTTAGTCCATCACTCTCCCATTCTCCTAAATTACTCTCATACTTTTTCCTCTGAACTCAAACTGTCAGCTGACGACCTTTTTTTTCTATTTCACCATGAATATAGAAGTAAATAGGAGGGAATTTTGGTAAGCCCACCCAATGCGTTTATAGACCTGTGTGCATTTGGATCCATAAATTCTGACTCCACTCGTTCAATGGATGAACAATCTGTGCCCTCATTCAGGTCCATCCCCCAATTGTCCTGAGTCCCACTTTCTCTCACCTATTCAAGGACCCTTCTTCCCTCTACTAGATAACTCCCATTGGCATTAAACATACCTTTTTTATTTTTGGTCTTCCACCCACCTAAAAACACATAACTTTCATTTGATTCTATATACTCTTCTAGCTACCATTCACTTTTTCCCTTTTCTGCACAGGAAAAGATCCTGAAACGTTGTTTTGCTCTTTCCAATTTCTTTCTTTGCTGTGGTCTGAATTGTGTCCTCCCCCCCACCCATCCCCCCCGGCCAATTTCATATGTTGAAGCCCTAACCCCCAAGTGTGACTGTATTTGGAGATAGTGTCTTTAGGATGTAACTAAGGTTAAATAAAGTCGTGGGTTGGGGTCCTAATCTGATAGGATTGGTGGCCTTATAAGAAGAGAAAGTGATCTCAAGCCTTTTCTTTCCCTTTCTCTCTCTCTCTCTCTCTCTCTGCACACACACACAATGATGAAAGTGTGAGGACACAGTGAGAATGCAGCTTTCTGCAAGCCAGCAAGAGGGTTCTCACCAGGAACCAAATCTCTTAGCGCCTTGATCTTGGACTTCCTAGCCTTCAGAACTGTGAGAAAGAAACTTCTGCTGTTTAAGCCACACAGCCTATGGTATTCTGTTACAGCAGCATGAACAGACAAAGACACTACTCTTGAATCACTAAAATCAGGCTTTCTGTCCCTTGCACCTTCCATTAAAATTGCTCTTGTCAAGGTCCCTGGTGACCTCTCTGTGGCTAAATCCAGGGCTCAATTCTCAGTCCTCATCTGGCCCCATCAGCAGCATTCGACAGAGTTGAGAGCTATCTTCTACTTGAAGCTCATTCTTTACTTGGCTCTCAGGGCTATGAGTCTCCCATGACTCTGCTCTGCCTTTTCAGGGGTTTCTCATTCATCTCTCTGACTCTGAGCCAGGTGATCAACCATCTCAGTTTGCTTAGAGCTTTCCTGAAAGTCCCATGTCCTGGGAACCCTCAGCCCTGGGCAAAGCAGAACAGTCGGTCACCCTACCTCTGAGGGATGAAATGTCCCAGCGCTCAGTCCTTGTACCTCTAGACTCACTACCTTCATGATCTCACCCAATCTCATGGCTATCAGCTGATGATTCCCCCAAATCCCTGTTTCCCCAAACGTGACCCCTCCACATCCAAGCTTCCCCATTGCAGTAAATGGCAGTAGGCTTTTTCCAGTTGCTCAGGCCCCCAAACTTGGAATTCTCCTTCACTCCTCTCTTTCTCTCTTACCCTACCTGTTCATCCCACCTTCAAAATATATCCAGAATGGGTCACTTCTCCCCACCTCCTCTGCTGCCACATGGGTCTAAACTATCACTGTTTTTTCTTACATTATTGCAGTGGCTTCCTAAAACCAATATCCTTTCTGCCAAGCTTCCCCCACCTCCCCAACCAATTATTCTCAACAAAATAGCCAGTGATGATGTCGAATTTAAGACTCACCATGGAACTTATCTGCTCAAAATCCTTCAATAGTTTTCCATCTTATAAAGGACAAAACCTTTCTAATAGCTACAAAAGCTTTCTGAGATCTATGTGATGGGGTTCTTCCATAGCCATCTGACCTCATCTCCTATATCTCTTTCCCTTGTTTACTCTCCTCCAGCCACAAAGGCCACCTTGGTACCCCTTGAACAAGCTCTTGCCTCAGGGCCTTTGATCTTGCTGTTGCTTCTGCTTAAATACACTTTCCCTGGAGAGACCCTCTGCTCACCCCCTTGCTTTTTTCTGGTCTTAATTCAAATATCACTTTCCCGAAGAGGCCTTCCCTATCTAAAACTTATAATTTCCTCTTATGTACACACACTTCCTGTTACTCTTTCCTGCTCTGCTCCCCCCTTAGCATTTATCTATCTAATGCATTTACTTTTCTTACCAATTGTTTCCCCTGCTAGAATCTAAGTTCCATGGGGCAGAAATTTTTATCTCCTTTGTTCATTGCTCTGCCTTGGTGTCTAGAATAGTGTCTGGCACATGGTAAGTGCACAGTAAGTATATGGTAAATAAATGAATAAAAGAACTCCGTAAAGATGTGTAGACAGAATTCTACAGGGGAGCTCAGAAATACGGATGACAGTGGATGAATGTGATGTGATTTGGGAGGAGCTGGCATTTACCTGAGCTTTGCAAAATGCACAGACTGGCGGTCCCTAAAGTCTGAGTGGCAACCGCAGGAGTTTGACTCTTCTCTTGCCACCCTAACAGGCCTAGAGACACCTCCAGGAGCTCTTACTGCCTAGGACTCTCCTGACACTTGGAGAGAGGAAAGGCCTCTCTCTCTATCACCGAACGTTCCTTGTCCTATCCTCTGCCTGTGTTTCAACCAGTTATCTATCAGAAAGGATCTAATAAATTCAGCATGGCCTTCACACCCAACAAGGGATAATACCCTAGTCCAGGCATTTTAAACATTAGTGTGTATAAAACTTGCCTGGAGAGCCTCTTAAACTGTAGACTCCTGGGACCCACCTGTACAAGTTTCAAACAGCTGGTTTTGATCCAGAGATCCAAGGACCACACGTTGAACAACTCAAAGAACAGAATTTCTAAAGGTGACATCCCTGCAAACCTACAGGGAGCATACTTTTCATTGGGGGGATCTCCTTCATGTTCGTAAAATTGCTACTATATTCCTGTAGGCAATCAGCTGTCTGTCTACCCTCCTGTCCGTCTGCCTATGCATCCATCAGCATCTTAGATGCTGTGTCTATGTGGATTTTCCTACACTGTAGTGGTACTGGAGGAGTTTTCCCTTTCAAAACAACTTCCTTGGGTCATATTTACCATCTGCACCTCCCCCCAAGGCTGAACCACATCCTACCGGGTTGTGGTTCATCCTACCACATACTGCCCTCAGGTGCCAATGCGCAACTTGCTGTCATCCCTACCTTGTGTTTATACCTTGCTACTCCTCCCATCTGTCAGCGAGGCTCTCTTTTTCCATTCCTGGTTCCCTGTTACCACTTTTGTCTCGCCTACCTTGGAACAGACAGCTTCTCCCCAGATACCTAATCGTAGCCAAGCTGCTATAGTGAATTCCCACCTCCCTCTGCTATGTTTCCTGCCTCCGGACTCCTACCGCCTTTTACCGGGCTTCGGCTAATATCAGCCAAATTAATTGACTCACCACATTATGAAGTGCAACACATTAAAATATAGTAACTTTGGACTTCCCTGGTGGCGTAGTGGTTAAGAATCCACCTGCCAATGCAGGGGACATGGGTTCGAGCCTTGGTCCGGGAAGATCCCACATGTCACAGGCAACAAAGCCCAGGCGCCACAACTACCGAGCCTGCTCTCTAGAGCCCGCCAGCCACAACTACTGATCCCACGTGCCTAGAGCCCGTGCTCTGCAACAAGAGAAGCCACAGCAGTGAAAAGCTGGTGCACTGCAACTAAGAGTAGCCCCTGCTCTCTGCAGCTAGATAAAGCCTGCACCCAGCAACGAAGACCCAATGCAGCCAAAAATAAAATAAATAAAGAAAATAAATAAATAAATAAAATAGTTAAAATATAGTAACTTTGATCATTTACAATGAAATAAAATGCCAAGGGAAAAAATACGCCCTGGGGACATGAATTCACCTTTGTATACAGTCTGCTACACGTACTCACATGTGCAGAGTCCAGGACAAACAAAACACAGCAACTAAAAAAAAAAAAACGCCATGGTTTATAATGACAAAGGTAGATAAACTACTAATTCAAAGACAATAACAATTCGAGTGGCTAGTTATTATGTTGCCATCCGATACAGAAACCATGAGTTTTTGTGGAGGCAATAAAAGCTTGTGCTCATTGTTAAATTAGTTTACAGAATCGCTATGAGACTGGGAACGGGAATATTTATTCTAGCTGCTCTAGTCCCATGGCTTATTTCCCTCATTTCTCTGCAAAAATCTCTTCTGCTACAAGGAAGTTTCTTGCTCTGCAAGGTGAGTGAGCCTTGCGCCTTCAGCAGCCTGCTCGGAAAGACCTCAGTTCCACATCCCTGAGGGTGTCAGCTCGCCAGGCACAGGTGCTGGTGGGCAGCCATCCCACTTGCTGATCTGATGATCTCCAAGAGCCTTTTTGCTGTGTAATAAGACCAGTGTCCCCAGCCATCCAGCCTCACACAAGCACCAGCACTTCAAGGTGAACGGAAATATCTTTTTGAAAAGCATGTAAGTAGATTCTAATCCCCAAATCAATGAATGTATTTTTGGCCCTCGACATCCACATGTTTAGCCAAATGGCTCTAGGACAGAATTTAACATTGCATCCGTTTGGCTCATCAGTAGAAAGGGTAATGAAATCCATAAGAGGGAAGTTTTTCCTTGCTTTGGGAATACCTTTATGTCCCACCATTAAAATATATGAGATTCTGTTCTGTACAAAACTTACCTCTGGGGCTCATTCCTTCAGTATGTACTACAGACTCACATCCTCTTATGGTCAGGATGCCTAACCTTGCAAGAGTTTGGGCATCTTCCCTTTGCCCTTCTTCTAGCTTGGCTAGCTTTTAAAATGAAAGTGAAAATAATTTTGTCCAGCACATTCTTTTCCCTAGAAAATTTGTAATCGGCTTTTCATGGTTATAGAAATAACTAGACCAAACTATAACCTAAGAGGATGGGAAAACATTTACTGAGTGCCTATTATGTGCAGGGCACAGTGTAGGTGTATTTATTTATAGTTCAGTTAATTCTCACAACAACTAAATGAGCATAGTATCCCATTTTACAGGTACAAGTTGAGGAACTTTCTCAAAGTCATATAGCAGTGTGGCTGACTAAAGTCTATGCTCTTTCCACATTGCCAAGCTGCTTATCTTTGACGTCTCTATATATCTTCATCCTTTTCTGCCCCCTTCTTCTTTATGGCATCTCTTCTGCCTCTTTCTGTTGAATTCATTCAATCATCAATCACTCATTTATTCTCTCAGTCAGTTACATAAGCATTCAAACGTTTATTCGGTAATTTCTAAGTTCTTTCCTAGACATACAGCAGTGAGTGAAACAGAAAAAAGTTTTCTCTGATGTTATTCTAAAAGGCAATGTACAATAAGTACACAGTCATTTAAGATGAAGTATGGTGAGTGTAATTATAGAGGAAAGCAGAGGTGCTGGGCAGCCCAGCAGAATTCTTGTATACTCATCCCCTCTGAAATTATTATTGAAATAATCATTACACACTTTGATGTGTCTTTAGCCTTTCTTCTATGAACATATGCATATATATGTATGTGTCATATATATACATGTGTGTGTACGTATGTATACTAAACATCATGTTATACATCTAATTTTATATCATGACTTTTCCATTTAGTCTTAATGATATGCTATATTTTGACATTTTACCTGTTTTTTTTTGAAAATAGGATTTCCATAATTGGCTAATCATAATTCTATTTCACTGCTTTTTTATTTTTGGATCTTTAGATTGTGGCCAACTTGTTTTGGTAATAGTAATAATACTGTGATAATATTTTACACAAAATCATTTCATATACCTCTGATTGTTCTCTAAGGAAATGATGGATCAAAGGATAGGAATATTTATGAGAATCCTGATACACATTGCCAAACTGCCCCCCCCCAAAATTATATTTTTGCAAGGCAAATTGAAAATATGTAACAAGAGACATAAAATTTCTATACCCAAATGTAGAATTTGTACATCTTAAAATATATTCCAGGGAACTCTCCCAAAATACAGAAAAAGACATACAAACACATTCACCATACTGTTAAAATAACTAAAAATTGGTGTTTGTCTTAATTGTCCAAGATGAGGGAAATACTAAGAGTAATATTCTGTAGGACTTAATTATGACAACCATTAAAAAATAGTTTTATTAATGATTACTTATGATATGTTAAATGTATATATTACAATGTTAAGTGGAAAGCTGAGATACAAAATGTTAGACACGGTTTGATTTCAACTACGTTAAGAGAAATTCCGAAAGGAATTTTATCAAAGCTTTAATGGGTTTGAGGAGGTAAGATTATGGATAATTTGTTTTCCTTCTTTCTAGTTTACTATATTTTTATTAATATGAATTGCTTCTATATTTTAAAAACGACTAAGGCAACTCTTCCTTTGTGGTGCAATTATGTTTTTTCCCCCAGATTTCCTTACCAATGTCAATATGGGGACAAAATTTCAGCCATATTTTCATTTTCTAATGGCGTGCACCAGTTTTTACATTTTGTTAAGAAGTCATACTAGAAATCACAAGTTTCCTGGCTGCAGGCTGCTTTGAAGTGAGCAGGCTGAAAATGCCTGCTAATTCCAGATGCTTTCACAGAATCCACCCGACAGAGATGGGGATGGGGTGTAAGATGAGGAATTCTGGTTGCGTTCACGACTTGCTCAGTTCCCGCATCTCTTAGAAGGCAGCAGCAGCAGGGAAGGTTCCTGTCTGATCTGCTATTGATCCCTAGAGAAGCAGGCAGGGAAGCACTTTCAGAGCAGAAGATTCAGCTTCAGGCTGAGAAAGCACTTTTCAGTCCAGATCTCAGACTCGATTTCCATCCGTCAATAACTGTTTTAGACTTTAGTTTGTGTTTATTTTTTAAGATGGAAGAGAACATTATTTGATCTGACATAGAATAAGAAATGTCTTGAAGAAGATTCACTAGGAGACATTTAACATTTTTCTAAGAATTGAGGTGTCTCTGTGGTTATTTCTTATATTTTAAATTCAATATCCATATATATCCATATACACTTTTACAACAAATGCATAAACCTGACATATTTTTCAAGTGAAGTCTTTTTTTCTTTCTATTTTTACTTCCTCCTTCCCTCAACCCTCTCACCCATGTTAACTACCTACCATGTAGCCTTTGTAGGAGATCTTTGTATCTTCAGAATATGTCAGGTAGATTAAAACATCTCTTTCCTACTCAGATTTTTGGGGGAATGTTAAACATCAAATGTTAGCCAGGTTTGAGAGCTCTGTGGCTCTCATTAGTAGCTAGTCTGTGCTAAAACTATACTTAGAGAAGTGTTATCTGATTTTATGTTAAGAATCAAAGATTTGAATGTTGGTTTTGGCAAGTGAACAGATTCTTTTTTATGCTACCTCAACTTTAAAATGTTCAAATAAATGTCCTATGACTTAAGAAATAAAAAAATACTTCCAGTGGGCATTTACAGGGAAGGGCACCAGGGAAATTTCTGGAATGGTAGAAATCTTCTATGTTTTGACTGTGTTGATTACCTAGGTGTATAGCATCCATCCAACTGTACTGAATTATATGCTTAAAATGGGTGCATTTTTTATTAAGTTATACTTGACATACATTATTATATTAGTTTCAAGTATGCAATATAGTGATTCGATATTTTTATACATTATGAAATAGTCACCAGAGTAAGTCCAGTTACCATCTGCCACCATACAAAGTTGTCACAATATTATTGACTATATTCTAAAATTGATGCACTTTATAGTAGGTAAACTATACACAAATAATGTTTATAAGACAAAAGCACTTCTGTTTATCTAAACTCTGAGCTTTTAGAATTTGCCACGAAGACATTGTTGCTTACCACTACAGTCCCCACCCCTCTCCCACCTGTGATGATATGTGGATTTCAGATGATTTATTCTATGGGGCTATTTATGGACTGGGAAGTGATGAAGAGGCAAAAGTGGCTCTGCAGGTGACAGGTGTCACTCAAGGAAATGTCACCAGAGCTGTTTGCAGAAGCTGAGATAGACTTAGTTCTTCAATGAGCATCTCCCAGGTGGTGGTGAAAGATGTAGAAGGAGGCATCTTGACTTGATGTCATGGAGACAGAGTCCAATTCTCTGTGCATATTCATCTCTCTCTGCTCCCTTTCTCATTACTGTATCAGAGGTCAGGCAGAACGATAGGTACCAGTTAATAAAACAAACATCATTATTTCTGAACCAGGCAACTCTCCAACTGCTTGTTATAGTCTCTCTAAAGGCAATTTAGGGCTAAACTTTATTGTGGCTTAATTCTACTGTTTAATAATGGTGGTGAATAAATTATTTTTTAAAGAAACAGCTTCATAATGCATCTAACTCTAAATTGCTCTTGGTTAGAAACAGTGAAATTTAGACTATGAAATGGCCAACGTAGATAATTTCCTTTCCTTATTCCCCAACATTTGACCTTTTTTTGTAAACGCTTTTTAAAAAGCTCAAGTCTCAATAATAATGTTAATGCTATAAATAAAATTGAAGAAGGATATTGAAGATACTTATGAGTAAAGACTTCAACTACTTTGAAGAAAGTCAGAGGAATGGATTTATCTGTGCAGGTCTAGTATGTATTATTTATTTTAAATTTTCTTCAACAAAATCTTTGGGAATTTCACTGGATAATTCTTTGTTTGCCTGGTATGTTTTAGTAATAAATAAACTCTATGTTTAAGTAATAAAACTATCCAATAATGCAATTTTTCAATTTATCCAAATTGAGAGAGAACAAGCTATTTACCTGATAACACTGAAAATGTATGATCATGTCACTGACCAAGCGGTGAAGACTGTAGAAAGTCATCCAAACATCCATTTGGAGTTTACTTTTTACCATCTCCCCAGGCAGTATGTCTCAGTGGATGGGCCGGGCATGCTGCCACACCTGGTGGAAGGGGTGGGGATGGCGTTGCCTCTCTCTAGGCCTCAGTTCCTGCAGGGGTCCTTCCCCTGCCAGACTGGGTGTGGTGAGTATATCTCAAGAAGGAGCCAACCACTTATTAAAGGAAAATGCCTCCATTATCCACTGGGGAGCGTGCCCACTAGTGCCCTGGCTTCAGAGAGGAGGGGAAGAGCTGCTCTGCAGGAAGCCAGTGAGGGCATTTGCTCCTGGAGGGAAGAGAATTGCTGGGATGTGTGTGCAAGAGTGAGGATACAGCTTCACTTAAAGAGTGTGGACCATTTGGGGCTTGAGGCGACCCCTCCTTGGACTGCAAATCTTCAGCTGTTTCTAGAAGCATTAAATGCTTAGGAGGAATAGTATACATATTTTTTCTTTTTATTATTTTTTTTAACGTCTTTATTGGAATAAGAATAGTATTTGTGTTTGTTTGTTTTTAGAAACCAGTGACCAGGCAGAGTTTTGTGACTGGTTTACACTTGTGGAACAGAGATCTGAGCACAGATGTAGGAGCTGGACACAAGGGAGTAGCAGGAAGTAAGCCCTGAGGATTTCACACAACCCAGTTTGAGACAAAAACCAAACCCCTGTCGGGGGTAATGGTTCCAGTCTTAGGATGAAGCAAAACCATGAAAGGCAGAGCAGACGATGAAAACAATATGAGATCCTGGGTGACTTCCTTGAACACTAAGTCAAACATCTTTTGCAAATGTCCCTATTAGACTTTCAAGTTTTATGAAATAATACAATTCCTTTTTGAATAAATCAGTTGGAAGAGGATTGTATATTACTTGCAATAGAAACAGCCTAATTGATATAAGTAATATAAAAGAGTATTATTACCATATATGTAAATCCTACTCTTTAGAGTTTAGATATACAAATAAGTAAATGATATTTTAATTTTAAAAAGCTTTGAACAAGCAAATCAAAGATGTAAAACAGGCCACTGACTTAGCAGTATGTGAAATGGATATTAAATCACTTGATGTGGAATAGTTTTTAATGTTTTAAATATCTTTTATGGAAGGGTAGTTGAACACTAAAAAGCATAAAAAATTTCAACATCTTGGCAACGTGTTTAGGTCTCAACTCCAAGTTTATGTTTATATTTTCATAGTTTTTTTATATACAGATAAATGATGATAAATCTAGTCTGGGATAAACTTAAATTAACTCTCTCTCTCTACAAAAGCAAATTTTTTTTTTTTTTGTGGTACGCGGTCCTCTCACTGTTGTGGCCTCTCCTGTTGCGGAGCACGGGCTCCGGGCGCGCAGGCTCAGCGGCCATGCCTCACGGGCCCAACCGCTCCGCGGCATGTGGGATCTTCCCGGACCGGGGCACGAACCCGCGTCCCCTGCATCGGCAGGCGGACTCTGAACCACTGCGCCACCAGGGAAGCCCTACAAAAGCAAATTTATTTCATATTATTCATAGTTGCTCACAGACCTGTGGTGTTGAAGAGATGTGGAACAATTTCCCCAAAGTGTGAACTTAATCATTTTTTTCCTGTACCCTTTGTAATAATTCAGGTTTTTAAAGCTTCAGAAATGAAAATGTTCCAAGTAACAAAAGAGTTCTTAAGGTGAGGACATAGATCAAATCTTATCACGTCAAGTAGAGCAATTTAATTATAGACCATTTGAACAAAGCTTGAAATATTAATATAGATGGCTGAAGGTACAGATTCCAGTCCTTATGAAAAAGTTTCAGAATATCACTTCTTTTCATGTAAACCCATCTTTCTTGTCCCTTCGATATTTTCACCTCCAAACAGGAGGAGCAGTCCTGGGAGCATGAACCCAGATCCATTTTCCCTGCAGCAACTTTCTTTAACCTTGAAGACTCTTTTTCTTCATTGACTGAAGAACCGTGACTTGTCCTATTGGAATCGTGCTCTTGCAGCACGTCTCTGTTACTGTTCCTAGTCCGGGAGTCTTGCTGTAAGGGACAAAGAAATGGAGAGGGAGAAGTTGACATATATGCGCATTCAGTTTTCTCTATTCCGTATGCACTCTTTGAAAGAACATGGATATGTATTTCTCTGTATAAATGGGGAAGGGTGGATTCAGCAAGCTGTGAGTCAGCCAGACAATTCTGGAAGGACTGTACCAGACCAGGAAAGTTTATTAACCCAACTGGTCACAACTAACAACTAGGTAGAAAAAGCACTGGCGTTCCTGCCAGGAGATGGATGTGCCAGCCGTCCTCACGGGGCATCTGACTCTGCCGGTTCTGTTCAGACTCAAGGGAGATAAAGTATCTAGGTGACTCTCCTAACTAGAATGAGCTGCCAATAAGGCATGATAAAGGAAATGATAAACTGAAGTGGGGCATTCTGTGACCAAGACTTGAAGGACATAGGGATAGAAAGAGGAGGCTTCAGGGGGGAGTTGGAGGTGTTGAAGGGGAGGAGAGGGGGAGACAGGAGCAAGCATCCGCACTGCGTCATTATCTTGGCCTGGCCACAGCTGGTTGCTAGCTCCCCAAAGGCGAGGGCGTTCAAGTGCGAATCTCATGAAAGGCGGTTCTGCAACCCTGACCCTGTGCTCCTACTAGGAAAGACTGCTGTCCAGGTGGTTTCTTTGAGAACGGAGTGACCAATGTCAGTCTGCCCAGAACTTTCCTGCCTTTTTTCACTGAAAGTCCCGCACTGGTTGGTCGCCCTGGGGTCCTGGGAAATTCGATGCAGGCTGGTGGGTAGGACCTTGCAGGCAGTGGTGCTCTCTTGGACACAGTATTACTATCCAGGGCAGGTCAAAGGAGGAGCAATGGAAGCAAATCTGAAAAGCATGGTTCACATGGGAAATTTACTTTTCTCTCATTTTAATTTGGGTTCTAGGATCCCTTGATTCAGAGAAAGAAGCACAAAGCTGTTACTACTGAGGTTCTAGATAACGCTCAGGTATCAGGAGGCCAACAAACCTGGTTCAGTGGACAGAAATAAAGAGATTAGAAATATGAGGTACAGGGGCTGGCAGTAGAGGCCTGGCTATGGAGTACGTTTCTTTTACCCTCCACCTCTACCATGGCAAGAAGCTGGCTGTTCATTTAACTTTACTGTAGTTCCTATTGGAAGAAGCCCTCACTATATGAAAATAACCATGGGAGAGGCAACTAAATTACATAGAAAAAAAAATTCCACTGATTTCAATTCAAAATATGTGTACACATAGCAAAAACCCCGGGAGGAAATGTATAAGGAGGTTAAAATAGTGCCATGGAACGTGTTAGCTACCTGTCCTTTTGCAGGAATTAGAAAATAAAACAGTTATATTACGTTCTATTGAAAAGGCTTTCCAACACATGGGCTGAGTACCTGTTGATGTTAATCCATGAAGGACACAGAGCGGAAGACGTAAAAGAATCTGGAGGGTTGTCAGTAAGAAGCTGTGCAGGTCCGTGGTGACCTAAATGGGAAGGAAATCCAAAAAAGAGGGGATATATGTATACGTATAGCTGATTCACTTTGCTGTACAGCAGAAACTAACACAACATTGTAAAGCAACTATACTCCAATAAAAATTAATAATAATAATAAAAGTAGCTGTGCAGGTAACAGTGGGGCAGGACATAGAGAAAGAGATGATTTACGTTTGAAGCTACCTCAGTGGCTTCAAATTCTTCACTGAGACATTTCATCATTTTTCCTTGAAAGGAGAGTTCATGGTCAAGTAAGTTTGGGAAACTGTTTCCCTTTGCTCCCTCTTCAGCAGGTACTTTAGCAGGTCGAACTGCTTAACTTTGTTTAGGTATAGTATTTCCCACAGTTATAGAACCAAGTAATCTTATTTTATTTTCAATTGAGAAACAATTATTATCATCCTAGGGAAATAGTGAACCACAGAACATACTTCAGAAAAACTGCTTCAGAGAGTTTGTTCCTGAGAATACTCCCAGTGACATTCTTTTCAAGGTCAATGGCATCTTCAGTTGGAATATGTGGCCTTTCCGAAAAGAAGCATTGTTTTAATTAACTGGAGCTCTGCATGATTGTATCTTTGTGAATCTTCTCTTTGAAACGACATCTAAGATCCAAAATGTAAAACGAGACCAGTCTTTTGGAAATGCTGTAAACAAGAAAAGAGTTAAAAAGGCAAATATGAAAATTAAAGTGGCCATTTGAAGATCAGAATGATATTTCAATTAAAATCATTCAAAACAGGTGTTGAAATTCTTGCTAAAATTTGGATGGAATTAAACGTAAAAATTAATGAGTAAGGGCCCATTGGGAAAAGATTGCTGTTTACTTGAGAAAATGGCTGAACTAGAAAAAATACAAACATAGTTCCTACCCAAACACTACCCTTTCAATTGCAAACCTGTTGAAAGTGCAAAACATAGGAAAATTATAAATATTTTATAACTAGAGGACATTTTAGCTGAGCAGCCTAAACATAGGCTTTTAGGCTAGAAGCAATATACTTTCGTTTTAATATGATATAAATAGGTCATCCATCTTTACCGGAGACCATTATTTTGCACTGAGTCAAAAAAAAGGGAGGCTTTATTCAGATGTGAGGAAACAACAGGCATTCATTAAGAATATTTAGAAAAAGGGTGTGGGGGGAGGGATAAATTAGGAGTATGGAATTAACAGATACACACGATTATATATAAAATAGATAAGCAACAAGGATTTACTGTGGAGCACAGGGAACTATATTCAATATCTTGTAATAACCTGTAATGGAAAATAATCTGAAAAAAATATAACTGAATCACTTTGCTGTATACCTGAAACTAAAACAATATTGTAAATCAACTATACTTCAATTTAAAAAAAAGAAAAAGGGGGCTTCCCTGGTGGCGCAGTGGTTGGGAGTCCGCCTGCCGGTGCGGGGGACGCGGGTTTGTGCCCCGGTCCGGGAGGATCCCACGTGCCGCGGAGCGGCTGGGCCCGTGAGCCATGGCCGCTGAGCCTGCGCGTCCGGAGCCTGTGCTCTGCAGCGGGAGAGGCCACAGCAGTGAGAGGCCCGCGTACCGCAAAAAAAAAAAAAAAAAAAAGAAAAAAGAAAAGAAAAAGGGTGTATTATCGTTCAAGAAGTCTCTGAAGATTTGTCTCGATTGAATTGTCCTTTCCAAAATAAATGAAGCACTAAAGAGCTTTGTTATCACTTGACTGAAGTCTTCTAGAAAAGTAGTTTCTCTCTATGAGTTATGTGACACAGGAAGGTGAGTAGATGTCTTGGCCTTGGATGAAGCTATGTACTCTTTCTGGAGTTGTCACATCCATACACAGGACCATGCCCAGGAAGATTTGTGAGCAGTTTTCCTTGGGGATTTCCACATGCCCAAGAATATTCCTCCTCCCCTTCTCAGTATCTCCATAAGCACCCAGTGTTTCAGGTCTCCAGCTGCCAAGAGTCCCTTCTTTGGTACTCCACGCTGGCCCGCTTACGCAATGCATCTTTCCTGCATCTTATTGAAACTTCAAATCTTTTCCTCCTTCCTATTTACAAGAGCAAAACACTGGAAACAACTTACATGTGAAATAGTAAAAAAATTTAAGAAATGGATTCTGATGAAATATAAATCAATCACTAAAATGATGATTTTGTTCACCAGAGAAATGTTAAGTGAAAAAAAAACCGATATAAATTCTATGTATTATATAATCCATATATATAAATTCTATATATGCATTCTTTCTCTATACAGGTATGTATACATATTCTATGTAAGTACTCTCTATACACACATATTTACACATACATGCAGCACTAAAATGTTAATAGCACTTATGGTACAATTACAGTTGATTTTTGTCTTCTTTACCCATTTTATTCATTCCAAATTCCTCACAATAGTTGTGTATTACTTTTCCATTAAGAAAAAAAATTGTTTAGAAATAATAGAACTATTTTCACTATGATCCATTCCAGTCTTTGAATCCCTGGTTTTTGCTACAGGAACTGGACTTATTCATGCAATTATGTTAATATATGTGGCACAGACCTTGAATTTTGTGTCAAGAGGTCTGGAGACTAGACTTGTCCTCTGCTGATCGGCTCTGTGACCATCCCTGGACAAGTGCCCTGGCCTCTCTGGGCCTCAGTCTTCTCATCAATAAAGAAGAGGCTCAGGCTTCCCTGGTGGCACAGTGGTTGAGAGTCCACCTGCTGATGCAGGGGACACGGGTTCGTGCCCCGGTCTGGGAACATCCCACATGCGGCGGAGCGGCTGGGCCCGTGAGCCATGGCCGCTGAGCCTGCGCGTCCGGAGCCTGTGCTCCGCAACGGGAGAGGCCACAACAGTGAGAGGCCTGCGTACCGCAAAAAAAAAAAAAAAGAAGAGGCTCGGTCCTGGCATCGCGGCGAGGCGGAGTCCAGAGGGCGGAGTCCAGAGGGAGGAGTAGGCGTGCGAGCCCCGCCCCTGGCGCCTCGCGGATGACTGTGATGGCGCCTTTACCATGCGCACCGTAGGTGGTGGTATCTTTCAAGCCCTCAGAGGTTTTCGCAGTTCTCGGGTGGGAGGAAACCACAAACCAGGAGGGAGTTTGACAGATCTTAAAGCCAGGGCTCCGCAGTTGGGAGATAGCTTTGCAGTCTGGGGAGTTCAGTTTTCCATGACTGACCGCAGTGTGGTTCAAGTCAGAGGGAAAGAAGATCCCTGGAATTCCATCACAAGTGGTGCCTGCAAAGGAGCCATTCTGGCATCAAGAAACGGACCAGTGGTTATGGTTGGGTCAGCCGTGATGGCTGGCGTTTTCCGAGCTCTAATTGAAGGAGCTGGTATCTTGTTGGCAGGACTTGCCTTCACACAATTCCCCAACAGTCCTCCCTTTGCTGAAGACTTCTCCCAGTTGCCTTCAACCCAGTTACCATACTCACCTTTCAGAGACTATGGACGAAACCAATAGGACTTCTTTCCCAGGATTTCTTTAATGGAGTGAGTTGTAGTTCAAGGAAGGATTTCAGAAAATCAAGTTACAGTCTGTTTTTAAAGCCATAGGTGGGACAACTATGGCCAAATAGGCTATGAAGAGACATTTGGCTCCTTTTTCTATTTAAAGGAAGATGGTGGGAGGGGGGTTCTTAAAAGATAATACATTTATTTATTCATACTTGGCTTGCATTTGTGATCCAAATAGATGTCTAAAATCTTTAAAAGGAAATACAGTAAGTCCTTAGAAGATGAAGGACCAAACGCCAAACGGCAATGAAGCACAACCAGCATTTCCTTGGGGACTTCTCCGCCTGGTTTTGTTGTTAGTCAAACAATAAAACACACCTGGAGATTGCTCTTTATTTAAAAAGAAAAGAGAAGAGGTTTGGATGAGACAGATGACCCGTGAGGCACGTCTCTGGTGAGTCTGTGGCTCTGACTCCCCCAAGTAAGGTATGGTCACTTTAAGGGGCTTGTGCATCCATCCCAAGAAGTACATTTAAACGATACACATTTTTTGTGACATAACTGGCAGTCCTGTATGAGAATATTTGTGGGTTTGTGGGCTTTTCCAGGCCTTACTTTTGTCTCTAGGACAATGGTTCTTAAACTTGAGCCGGCATCAGAATCACCTGGAACGGTGTTAGAATAGAGACAGCTGGGCCCCAGCCCAGGATTCCTCATTCAGCGGGTCAGGGTGGGGCTGGAGAAATTAATGTTTGGAACAAGTTCCAGGTGATGCTGGTGACCTGGAAGAACCCGCCTGAAGAAAATAACGTGGTTGGGGGAAGGCATTTCTCATGTCTGTAAGTATCTTGGATTTCTGTTTTTTCCCCTTTCCAAAATTCTTAGAGAAGTGTTCTGAAGGTTATGCAAAGATATCTCCAAGACAATTTTATTTTAAAACTTCCTACAAAAACAATGAAAACATTATACCTCTGCATGCTCTAAGTAGGAGCAAATGAAGAGATTAATGAGAGGCTTGGGTCTGAGGGTGGTCTGAGGAAGAGTGTGTTGTTAGGTTGACTAGAGTCTCCTGCACCTAGAAGGCACACAGTTTCTTTGATGAATTCGAAAAGAAAGTGAGATGGTTTTCTCTGTGGAGCATGTTTAACCTAAATACCAAGATGGGCTCAGGATGTCACAGTTACTTGATTGGTACCTGGATAAGCCCTCATAGACATTTCCCCTGTCTTGTTACTCAACTTACAGAATCAATAGCATCTATGGGCGTGAACATCAGAGTCGGCAAACTCAGGCAAGGACGCTGACGAGGCAGCCTCCTCTGCCTGTGGAACTAGTTCCCATTCCAGGAATAAATCATGTATTGTCACTTCCCATATCTTTTGCACATACACCACCCCATCTACCTATAATGCCTCAGACTAAGCTACTTGTTTGCTGTTGTTGTTGTCCTACTAGCCCTCTGTGAGTGACTTGACCATGGAACTTGTCACATCTTACTGTCATTGTTCAATAATGTGCTGCTTCTTCCATGGAACTGGAAGTATCTTGAGTACACAGCTGGTCTTGCATTCATCCCTGTATCTCCAGAACCTAGTAGAGCATTGGACAAATGTTTTCTGTTGAAAATAGGGCCGTGAATATTCACAGGCAAAATTTTATCTTTAATATGAGTAAAATGATCAATAAAACAAGACCATAACTCAAAAGTAGGCAAACGGAGTGTGAAAGATCAAATCTCTTTGTACTTTCTCCATGTTCAAACTAACAAACCAACAAACTTCCCCTAGTTTCCAAACACTCTCGGCTCTCAGCCTCTCCTAGTCTCTGTCTGCTCCAGGATCTGCCAGGGCTCTTCTGGAAATTTCAGAAATCCACCTTGGATTTCTCACCTGACTTCTCTCCTGCACTCTCTGAAGGAGATTACTGCTTGTTTTTTCTCCTTAAAGACAAATCAGAGCCCTGATATTTCCACAAATAAATAAAATGGAGGCTAAAGTACTTCATGCTTAGAAAGAAGCTTGGAGGTATTTGATGCGTTAGATTTTATTCTTGCTTTTAAAAGAAAGAATTTGATATTTCTCTCTATTTTTCTATCTAACTATTCAGTATTTAAACCAGCTATATTTATACTTGTTTGTATGTATAGAAAAGTGTTTGAAATGATGTTCACCTGCTCGTAATTATGGATAATTTATATAGTGGGATTCAAGTGGCTTTTAAAACACTGTTCTTTATCCTGGTCAGTACTGATTCTTAAAAAAAAAATAAGCATTCATGATTTTTACAATTGCTATTCCAAAATAATTGCCTCTATAAATATTTAGAAGATCCCATGCCTCATATAATGTCAAACCATGGATTCATCTGTTCTGTTTCTTAAAAGACACAAATGTCAAGATGCATAGACTCAAGTTACCAAAGCCCAGAGCAGAAAGGCGAGTTGTTTTTGTGTATAAATAATTCTGCAGAACTGACCTTTTGTGACTTTTCAACCTGCAGTACATGGAGCATTCTTTGGGGGAAGGAATCTGACACAATTACAGGTAGATCAAGGAGGGAGTTATTTCAGGCAGCCAAGGTGGTTCTGTCTTTAGAGTGAGTCAAGGCAATGCTGTTTGGCAAGTTTACCCCCCAAAAGCATGTAACCTCAGAGATGAGAAATAGAGCACAAGGTGATCATGACCTGACTGTTCTCCTGGTGAGACATGATGAAGGGCTGTTCTAAATGTGAATGGTAAAGAATCTTCTAATTTTTTGTCTGGATGACTTTATGGGGTTTTGGTGTTGCTACAGGCTAGCTGTATGTCCTTGCTGGGACAGGAAATTAAAATGGAATTTTTGGCTGAATTCTCTGGTGATAGATTGCAGATAACAATGTGAGCTGTGAGACAGAGCATCCTATAGGAATTTCCAAGTTAATATCCCAAAATCAGTTACATGATTCTAACACATCTCATTCACCTCAAGGATAAAAAAGGGTCCAGTTGTTGGGGATCAAGGAGAATTTGTGAGAAGGATTTCCTTGGAGATCAAAGCTTCAAGGGGACAAGGTTTATACGTGTGTGTCAGGGCACTTCTCTTGCAGAAAGCGGGGGGTTCCCTGGTGGCCTAGTGGTGAGGATTCTGGGCTTTCATTGTCATGGCCCGGGTTCAATCCCTGGTCGGGGAACTGAGATCCCACAAGCTGTGTGGCACAGCCAAAACAAACAAACAGACAAACAAATAAAGAGAAAGGGGCTTCAGGGCTTCCACGGGATCACGTGGAGAACTTGATATGTGACACAGTCCAACCGCTACCTAGGAAATGTTCAGGGTGAGAGATGGGCTGACTGCTGGCTGTGGTCTGATTGAGTCTATGGGGTGGGATAAAAGCACTGGTCAGGATGGGAGGGAATAAAGACGGCCTGGAGGCAGAGCTCTGTGGGCTCCCATTGGGTTAGTGGCAGAACATCCTCCCTCAGGAAGTGGAATCCCACAAGGACAATAGCCACTCCAGTACTAGGATCCAATGCAAGCAATGTCCTGCTCCAAACTAGGGATGACAGGCCAAAGGTAGGATATGACAGCAGGTCGATCAAGTCATGAGTTTTTAAGGTATGTTAAGGTATAGTTAGCATAAGTCAGAATTATGGCCCCAGTTACTTCACGTGTCCACGTGTGACCTCTTACATAATGACTGAAACATGAATTGGTCCCACTCCTGCTGAAGAAAGCACTGCCCTGAAGTGGAAATTAAAACAACCACAACAGTGAGCCAAGCAACCAAAAAACAAAAACTGCTTGCTGGCAGTTCACGTAGTCATTTTGAATTGAATTTTCTATAAATTACAACAAAGAGAATAGGTACGTGTATGTGTATAACTGAATCACTTTGCTGTACACCCGAAACTAACACAACATTGTTAATCAACTATACCCCACTATAAGATAAAAATTAAAATATAAAAAATTTTCTTATAAAAAAATTACAACAAAGAGAATTCTGAATAATAGACAAGTGGTGAGGCCCATATGAGTCAAGGAAATCCTCTGGGTCTCAATCAAATGTTGAACAATTAGAAGTGGGGGGAAGGCAGATGATTAGCCTGACCTGGGACACCCGCATGTCATAGTTCAGCCTTGTGCCTGGGACTCTTGACTCATATGGTTTGGTCCGAAGGTCACCGTTCCACTCTGTGGAGTCATCCCTCATCCCCAAAACCTATCCCACATCCTGCTTGCCTCACAGAGAAAACACAAAATTAGGGCATTTTAAGTCCAGACTTGTAAGATTGGAAAATTATAAGCCCTATTTTATTTAAATCAATGTTGGATAGAAGGTATAACTGAATTTGATGGATTTCCACGTCCCACTAGAAATTGTTTATAAAGAACCAGGAAAGAATGAGAGTCTGTTGACGCATCAGGTTTGAAAAGACAAGACTCAAATCAGCCTTTACGTCTTAAATAAAGTGAAAGTGACAAATACTTTCAGAACAGTTACTATAAAATTTAAGTTAAATATAAACTTATTCTATATCTTGTCATCATAAAAATGAATAATTTCTGTCTGTTTATTATGAAGGACCTTCAGTTTTCCTAGTATATTGAGATGCTGACTTGAGTAGTTTCAAGGATTGTTGTAAGTTCCAGAATAGACTATGATATACACAGAAATCCAATTTACTAGAACGTTTGTTGCAGAAAACTGTGTTCTTTTCTAAAGTTGAAAGCTGTTCTTCTTGGGAGGTTCATTTACCTTGGGAGGTTAAGTGTTAGATAACGGACGGTATCGTTGATCTAGTGCAAATTAACTCAATTAGAAAAAAAGGACTGTAGATTGTCTTAAAATTAGGAACATAATTAAAGGCATACTTCTTCTTTGAGATATTTGTTTACAACTAAAATAGTCTAACACATTTACTTTGAAACACTATGAGAATCTCAATTTCTTTTCCATAGCTTATAGTAACCTTTACCCCTATTGATTCAACCAAGTCTACCCCAAGTGTAGGGGCAGAAACAGATCTGACCCTGAGACCCAGAGGATTTCCTTAACTCATATGGGCCTCACCACTTGTCTATTACTTAGAATTCTCTATGTTGTAATTTTTTTTTGATAAGAATTTTTTTTATATTTTAATTTTTATTTTATATTGGGGTATAGTTGCTTAACAATGTTGTATTAGTTTCAGGTGTACAGAAAAGTGATTCAGTTATGCATATACATGTATCTATTCTCTTTGTTGTAGCTTATAGAAAATTCAACTCAAAATGACTCAAGCAAAAAAAATTATTCGCTTCCACAACTGTAAATTCTAGGTAATATGTGAGGCAAGATCCAGCAGTCATAGGATGCCATTAGGATTGGCACGCTCAATCCTGGTTCTGCTTCCTCTATGTTGGCAGCTTCTCCCCTCATATGGTCAGATGACTACCAGCAGGTCTGGGTTTTCATTTGATCAGTTTAGCAGTCGCAGTGGAAACAGAGCTTATCTGAAGAATATTGGTTCTGATTGGCCCAGTTTGGTCCACCCCAAACCAATCACTATTTTAGAGGGATGCAGGCTCCAACTGGCAAGGCCTGGGGTACGTCCACCCTCCCTGCCAACAAGAGGGGAGTCAGATAGACCTAGAGTGTGTGCGTGCAAGGTTAGGGGCAGCGGGGATGTTTCGAGTAAGGAAAAAATCTCCCTCATCTTTGTCCAGCCCTCTTTCATTCTTTTCCTCCTGGGTGGAGTTTTTCAGGGCGCCCACTTCACACTCTATGCCTGGCCCTCTACCTTCTCCGTCTCTTCCTCATGCCTAAGCCCGCTAGCCTCATAATCATAGCCCCACTTTAGAAGCTACACAGGGCACTTTAACTTTGAAAATTACTGGTGTCCAGGCCCCATCCCTTGAGATTCTAGTTCAGTTGGTCTAAGGTAGAGTCCTTTCGGTTGTGTCTTGTAAAAGCTTTGTAGGCGATTTCAGTGTGCAGGCAGGGTTGAGAACTGCTGCCGCCAGTTAAACTTGATGCTGGGAAGCACCTGCCCATCCTCCATACAGAGCAAGATGAAGTTTGAGTCCTCATCCTCCCTGGGTATTGCATTTAGCCATATCCAGCCCTGCCGCTAAAGGAATGAAGCAATAATGATGACGTGTCAATCAGTTACTAAGACAGAGAAAGCAGTTGGAGAAGCATCAGGGCCTTTTCATTACTCCTGCAATAATACGAGAAGGATCCCTCAGTTTGCCCTCGCATATGGTTTACCCAGTTTATAATTAATCTGACTGAGATGAGCTACCAAAGGGATGTTGTTTATTGATTTTTAGAATAAGAGATGCTTTAAAGTGCAGGGATGTGTGTGTATGTTTCCTTCATCAAAAAAAAAAATGATTCTCTTAAAGAGAGAAATTTTCTGTCTGTACCACTGGGTTTTTCTACAGATCCTTTTTGCATTTTCTCTGCCACAGGATTGAATTGTCATTGCTTGGCTCTCAAGAAACAACTTGTATATTTTCTGCTGCATGAATCATTATAAACAACAGCTTTGGGAAGGCATTCTAGGGCCAGTAATTATACTGATGAAACAGAAAGACTGTATTCCAAGTGAGGTTAATTTTAGCAGAAGTCAGATGAAAATGTTGTTGACTAACAGCAAATATGCTGGCAATAGAGCCCAAATCACTGGTGCCAGTGACTTGTTGTTTGGGCTGAAAAGTACCCAGGGTTACCACAGAAAGCCAGATTGCACCTCTGGGCAGGCTTCAGTTGCTTAAAAGTTTGAAGTAGACATATTGAGCTGATTACATAATAACTCTGAGAAATCACAAGTAAAAAGTAATCCTAAATTAGAAATGTGACTGAGAATATAGAATGCTAACAATTTAAAGTCTCTCTGTGTGTGTTGTGTGTGTGTGCACACGTGTGTGCGAGAGTGAGTGTCGGGGTGGAGAGAGGCTCGTAACCTATGTAGTTGATAACGGACACAAACATGTTTACTTCTCCACAGAGTAAGCTCTTCGGTGAAGGAAATTTCCAAATGGAGAAAAAAATATATTGCATCTTATTATGAAAGCAATTTAGATGTCTTTAAAAAAATCCATGTTTAAATTTTGTTCAGAATTCTGTTTTCTACAAAGAATACAATTCTTTTAGGAAATCAGCTAGGCTCCTTGTAGCCAGCATCTCAACTCAGTTTGCCGAAATGAGTGTTACCAGATGATTCAACAAATGAGTCCTTCTAGAAAAAAAATTAAGGCAGAAAACACAAAGGTAATTGGTAAAGAAGTCTGCAACTAAAGAGAACTTTGGCATAAGGAGGAAAAATGCAGTTATATTCTCATTGGAAACATGCCACATGTAGCTTTTCTCTTCCTTTTTTCTCACGTGGAGAAAAGAAGCAGAAACTCTGACCACAAAAATCTTGAGTACAAAAGAATGTTTTCCCTACGGTTAGTTTGAATCAGTTAGGCCAGGGTAGTATACTGACTTGGCATCTGGTCTAGAGATTAGAGATCAGTCGACAGAAAAACAATTTATTAGTAAGAAAAAAATTCAAATTAATCAAAAAAAGAAGGAATGAACCATGGTACTGAGCTATTTGTGGGTGGAAACACTATTTCAGGATCTACTGGATAAGGAACCTTTAAGGATATCACTAGGGGTGTGGCCCTCCCCATCCTCTCCCACACACTCATTCATTCCTTGCTTCTGATTTTTCCAGACTGACTTAAATCTGCTTCAGTCTCTTTCCATGTGTCAGGCAAAATGGCCATGTGTTAGATAAACAAAACTGGTAGAAAGAGATTAAATTTCTCCACATCCACATATCAACCTTAGACAATTCTTTACTTGTCTCTTATTGGGCTATAGGCTCATTCTTGAAAAAGCTTTGTGGCCAGGGCTATTGATACTTGGACTGGCCCAGTGTAGTAGGCTGAACCACTGGGCTCTGTGAATATGTTGCCATAAAACGCAAAAGGGACTATGCAGATGTGATTAAGTTAAGGATTTTGAGATGGGGAGAGTATCCTGGGTTATTTTGATAGGCCCAATGTAGTCACAAGATTCCTTATAAGGAGGAAGGCAGAAGGATCACAGTCAGAGAGAAGACGATGTAACAATGGAAATCAAGGTCAGAGAGAAGGAGAGTCTGGAAGAGACTAGACTTCTGGCTTTGAAGATGGAGGATGTGGCCATGGGCCAGTGAGTTCAAGGCAGACTCTAGAAGCTAGAACAAGCAAGGAAATTAATTCTCCCTGCAACCTCCAGAAGGGTTGCAGTCTTGTGACACCTTGATTTGAATATTTCTGACCTCCAGCACTGTATGAGAATAATTTGTATTGTTTGGGCCACTAAATTTGTGGTAATTTGTTGCAGCAGCAATGGGAAACTCATGCACCCAGTCTGTGCCCAAACTACTAGGGGAACCAGGGCACAGTGATTGGTAGCCCAACTAGGAACCCATGAAGGATGGGGAGAGGTGATTTTTCCAGAGGGACACTGGAAAACAAAAACAACATATGTATCATATTAATCAAGAAAATTTAATGCTGAGCAATCCGAAAGTTGGGGAGAAAACTTTAGAAGTGCAATTGGAAGAAAGGAACCAGGACCCTTACAAATGAAATTAATGGAATCCATTTGTAAAGCCCCTTCAGAGCTTGTTTTCTCTGGACTTTGTCCATCTTTTGCTCGTGTCTTCCCCTGGGAGGGAGGATCTTTTGGAATGGTTTGCATTATTTTGGTGGACATATTAGGATGAATCAGTGATACTTATCCTTGCAAGGAAGAATCAGTCACATTTGTCTTTGTAAGGCATATCTCTATGAACTAATATATTTAAATTAATAGCTGTTCCTAAAGTGTTCATTTCTTATGTTTAGCTATATGGCTCGGAGAAATGAATCATGATAGGCAGATATGTTTATTCAATGTAGTTTGAAGATGCTAGCTGGCTTGAAGCTAGGGCTCAAGATGAAGAATTAATTTATATTTTGAATAAAGCCAAAAAAAGGAGTATCTCTCCCACTTATCTATGTTCCCTACCATCATTTGTAAAAATTCAGTTTCTTCTAACTACAGTTATTTGTGAAAGCTATCATTGATTTTTGCCACATTTAAACACTACCTTTTCTCTTGTTAATGCTTATTTATTTATTTTTATTGAGGTATAGTTGATTTTCAACATTAGTTTCAGGTTTACAACATAGTGATTCAAAATTTTTATAGATTATACTCCATTTAAAGTTATAAAATATTGGCTATATTCCCTGTGCTGTACATTATATCCTTGTAGCTTATTTATTTTATCCATAGTAGTTTGTTCCTTTTAATCCCATACCCCTGTCTTGCCCGTCCCCACTGGTAACCACTAGTTTATTCTCTATATCTGTGAGCCTGTTGCTGTTTTCCTATATTCATCTGTTTGTTTTATTTTTCAGATTCTGCATATTAGTGATTAACATACAATATTTGTCTTCCTTTGTCTGACTTATTCCACTAAGATTAATACCCTCCAGATCAATCCATGTTGTTGCAAACAGCAAAATTTCCTTCTTTTTTATGGCTGACTAGTATTCCACTGGAGATATATATATATATATATATATATATATATATATATATATATATATATATATATCTCAATATCACTTCTTCTTTGTCTATTCATCTGTTGATGGACACTTAGGTTGCTTCCATATCTTGCCTATTGTAAATAGTGCTGCTATTAACATTGAGTTGTATGTATCTTTTCAAATTAGTATTTTCATTTTCTTCAAATATATACCCAGGAGTGGAATTGCTGGATCATGTAGTATTGGGTTGGCCAAAGGTTTGTTCAGGTTTTTCCGTAACGTCTTATGGAAAAACCCGAACAAACTTTTCGGCCAACCCTATAGTCTATTTTTTAATTTTTTTTTTTGCAGTACGTGGACCTCTCACTGTTGTGGCCTCTCCCGTTGCAGAGCACAGGCTCCAGATGTGCAGGCTCAGTAGCCATGGCTCACGGGCCCAGCCGCTCTGCGGCACGTGGGATCCTCCCAGACCAGGGCACAAACTCGTGTCCCCTGCATCGGCAGACGGACTCTCAACAACTGTGCCACCAGGGAAGCCCTATTTTTAATTTTTTGAGGAACCTCCATACTGTTTTCCACAGTGGCTGTACCAATTTACATTCCCACCAACAGTGTACAAGTGTTCCGTTTTCTCCACATCCTTGATAACATTTGCTATTTGTGGTCTTTTTGATGATAGCTATTTTGACAGGTGTTAGGTGATATCTCACTATGGTTTTGATTTGCATTTCTCTTATGGTTAGCATCTTTTCATGTTCCTGTTGGACATCTGTATGTTTTCTTTGGAAAAATGTCTATGCAGGTGTACTGCCTATTATTTAATTAGGTTGTTTGCTTTTTTGATACTGAGTTGTATGAACTGTTTATATATTTTGGATATTAATCCCTTATTGGTCATATCATTTGCAAATATTTTCTTCTTATTTAGAAGGTTGTCTTTTCATTTTGTTGATGGTTTCCTTTGCTGTGCAAAACTTTTAAGTTTAAGTAGGTTCAATTGTTTATTTTTACTTTTGCTTCCTTTGCCTTAGGAGACAGATTAAAAAAAATATTGCTACATCAAAAAATGTTCTGCTTATATTTTCCTCCAGGAATTTTATGGTTTCTGGTCTTACATTTAGGTCTTTAATCCACTTTGAGTTTGTTTTTGTATATGATGTGAGAAAATGTTCTAATTTCATTCTTTTACATGTAACTGTCAGTTTTCCCAGCATCACTTATTGAAGAGACCGTGTTTTCTCCATTGTATATTCTTGCCTTCTTTGTCATAGATTAATTGACCATAAGTGCATAGGTTTATTTCTGGGCTCTCTATTCTAGTCCATTGATCTATGTGTCTGTTTTGTTTTTTTTTTTTTTTTTTTTGCCAGTACCATACAGTTTTGATTACTGTAGCTTTATACTATAGCCTGAAGTCTGAGAGCATGATACTTCCAGCTCTGTTTTGCTTTCTCAAGATTGTCTTGGCTTTGTAGGGTCTTTTGTGTTTCTATACAAAATTTAAAATGATTTGTTCTAATTCTGTGAAAAATGCCCTTGGTATTTTGTAAAGGATTGCAAAAATTGAATCTGTAGATTGCCTTGGGTAGTATGGTTATTTTGACAATAGTAATTCTTCCAGTCCATGAACATGGTATATCTTTCCATCTGTTTGTGTTGTCTTCAATTTCTTTCATCAGTGTCTTACGGTTTTATGAGTAGAGGTCTTTTACCTCCTTAGCTGGATTTATTCCTAGGGTTTTTTTTTTTTTTGATGTGATTGTAAATGGGATTGTTTCTTTAATTTCTCTTTCTGATAGTTCATTTCATTAATACTTTTCTTTAAATAACTCATTTTTAACTTTCCACAAAGAAAAGGAAATTTAAAAATTAATACATAACTGTTAAAATTAAAAAGTTCACTTGTCACATAAAATCATTTCATATACCACTAGTTTTTCAGATTTAAAACTTTTGAGTACTCTTTTTGTTCACAGAGAGAATAGCGTTAGTTAACTTTCACCCTAACTATGCTAGTAACCTAAAAGCATAGACATCAGCCTTTGGCTTCTAATAAAGGCAGAGTAACATTCCCATGAGTAATGGGACTAACATTCCCATTAAGAACAATGAAAACTTTGGGAGAAAATAATCTTTTTGAAGGCATCATAGAGCTACCGAGTCTGCAAAGAATTGTAGGACTAAGATTCAGGACAGGTAAACCCAGAAAGATGAGCTCAGAATTTGGGGCTGCTTTTCCCACAGTGATACTTGCCAAATCCAGAAATGTTGGTTGAGAACCTGTAAAGCTGAGCAGATGTTTCAAAAGACTCATGTGGCCAGGGGGAAAGCTGGAAGGAAGGAGGTCTCTGATAAACTTCTAGGTGTTGGGTTGGTATCTCATAGATCCGTCCACTACCCAAGTAAGGGTGTATAGAAATTAGGCCAGTGCTCTCAGGTACTGAAGCCCAGCTTCAAAAAATTTTCATCCCTTGTTTTATTAAGCAAATCCAGAATTGCAGTGTTCATGGTCCCTACCAGAAATAAAGGTAAATTCTCTTTGGAGAAAGATAACATCATCATGGGGCTCACATTACATCTATTATTTTCAATTGACAGTATCTGGCACTCAGTAAGAAAAGGCATATGAGGAAACTAGACAATATAACTAAAAACTATAAACAGAAACAGATCCACAGGGGAGCTACATAATAGAATTCAAAACTATATGCATAATTTGATTAAGGAAATAAAAGAGAGGATCTAGAACTTTTACAAAGAGCTGGAAATAAAATGAAAAGAAATGAGAAATATAATATCTAAAACTAATGGCTCAAAGTTTGCACTTAACAGAAGATCAGATACCACTGAATGGAGAATTAATAAGCAGAGCAATAGGTCAGAAGAAGATATCTAGAATGAAGCACAAAGGAACAAAACATTGGAAATGCTGAAAATAATGAAAGGCACAAAGGAGATATAGAAAAAAGTAGTATATATATTGTTAAAGTTACAGAAGCAGGAGAAACAGGACAGAAGAAATATTTGAAGAGATAATGGCTAAAGATTTTTCCAAAGCTGATGAAAGACATCGAGCATTTGTTTGAGAAGCATTACAAACAAACCTCAAACAAGGTAAATACAAAGAAAATCACACCTAGAGGCATCATGGTAAAACTGCTGAAAAGAAATGATCAAGATAAAAAAAATTTTTTTTAAGTAGCCAGAGTAAAAAGGTAAAAATTAGAAAACAATGGACTTCAGAAGACAATGAATAGTATTTTCCAAATCACTGGAAGAAAATAATTTCCAACCTAGAGAAAATGAATATAAGATAAAGACTTTTTCAGACAAATAGAAACTGACAGAATTCATCACCAGAAGATCTGCACTAAAGGAAATAGTAGAATTATTCAGGTAGAAGAAGATCTCAGATGAAAGCTCAGAGATGCAGGAAGAAATAATGAGCACTGAAAGGGGTAAATCTCAATGAATACTGACAGTATGAAAAAATAATACTATATAAACATATAAATAAAATGCATACACTTTTAAATTACGTAAGATGATTTAAGTTGAGAGAAGGGATAAGTGAAATCAGATTGTTGTAAGGTCCTTGCATTATCTGGAAGGCAATGAAATACTTTTTTATATTAGGCTTTGCTAGTCAAAGACAATTGTTATGACCTCTAGTAACCACTGAAAGGACATTAAAATACTGTTAAAACTATGAAATTAATAAAGGTGGGAGTTAAAATTTTAAAAAATCAGTCCAAAATAAGAATGGAAATACAAAAAAAGGAATATAAAGTAGTTCTACAACCAACCCAACAGCAATGAATACTTTTAGTTCTCAGATTGTGATATCTAAGTACCATTTCCCTTTGAAGGAATAAGAGCATCGTGCAGAAATATCTGGTTCAAGGAAACACTCAAGACTAGCCTTGTTCAGCAAACAACAAGAAAGCTACCAAAGGCTGCTGAGGTTGTGTCAAATGAATTCAAGAGCCAACCTGAACTGATCTTCACCGGTTTAAGTTGGAAAAATTGCTAATAAATAAGAATAAAATCAAATATATTAAAATCCATCAGTTCAAAACAGTATTTTTTAAAAGTCTCCAATAAACTAAGAGATTGCCTTTCCAGGACACAAGGGCACCAACTCATTCTAAATAATAATAAATACAGGGAAAGAATCAAGCATTTATTGTATTTTTCCTACAAGGACCATACCTCAGTGTAACCAAGTGGTTGATAAAGAAAAATTACTCCTTATAAAAGTATATTAACTAATCAAGAAGGAATGATAAATAGAATTAGCAAACCATATTTTAAACCCTTTAATGAATTAATGCACCTATGAACCAACTATCAATGCTTCCTAGCATTACATGAAAAAAGGCAACCGGATATCGTGTTCCTTCTAATGGAAGCACACAGCGACCCTGATGAAGTTGTCTTGCAAAAACAAACAAACAGGGCTTCCCTGGTGGCGCAGTGGTTGAGAGTCTGCCTGCCGATGCAGGGGACACGGGTTCGTGCCCCAGTCCGGGAAGATCCCACATGCCGCGGAACAGCTGGGCCCGTGAGCCATGGCCACTGAGCCTGCGCTCTGCAACGGGAGAGGCCACAACAGTGAGAGGCCCGCGTACAGCAAAAACAAACAAACCCCCCAAAAAACCCAACCTGAATGAGATTAGGCTTCTAGATATTACTATCAATTTGTAGGAAAAAAAGAGACAAGAACATGTTAAAAAGACACCTTGAGGATACAAATGGCTGAAGTCAGACTGGGAAACTCCATAAGACAAACAACCTGGTTTCTTCAGCAATACAATTTCAAGGAAAAAGTAATTAGATATAGTCGGGAGCTGTAAATTATTACAGATGTAAAAGTCATATTAACTAACTGTAATTATTAACTAATTGTAACTAATTGTAAAAAAAAAAAGGAAAAGAAAGTTTGGGTAGATCAGAAATCATAAATGTAATTAAATGAGTCTAGAAAGCAAGTCCTATCTGGGGAAAGAAGAGGAAATATGGAGAGAACAGCACTGCAGTGACTCAGCTCCAGCCTAGATTATTCTCCTAGGTTCCTGCTTTCTCTCTGACACAGCTAAAGTTGTTTTTTATGCACTGACGATTTCAATGTTAAAAATAACTTCAGGCAGAAAACAGAGTATAATGTAATCCATCCAGGTAGCATGTGTTATTGGGTGTCTACATAAACCAGGCACAGTTCTAGGCACTGAGCATCCACCTGTGGCCAAGGCTAGACCTTGCCTCTGCCCTTACGGGGCTTACAGTTTAAAAAGGCGCTTGTTGTTGGGTGGGGTGGGACAGATCCAAAAATGTTAGCTAACTAATTAATTAGCATCTACAATTGTGATATGCGCTGCAAAGAAAATAAGCAAGGAACTGAAAGAGAATAACGAGGAATGATGACCTCGATGGTGATGATGAGGAGTGGAAGAAGCAGGGCCAGGCTTTGTGGATTTGCTCAGCACCGCATGCTTAGAAGGGTCCCAAGCTTGGTGGAAAACACTGCTGTTTCCATCTTCAAATTCTCAGTAAGTTTTTTTTTTTTTTTTTTTTTTTTTTGTGGTACGTGGGCCTCTCACTGTTGTGGCATCTCCCGTTGTGGAGCACAGGCTCCAGATGCGCAGGCCCAGCGGCCATGGCTCACGGGCCCAGCCGCTCCGCGGCATGTGGGATCTTCCCAGACTGGGGCATGAACCTGTGTCCCCTGCATCGGCAGGCGGACTCTCAACCACTGCGCCACTCAGTAAGTTTTGAACAAGAACCCCTGCCTGCATTTTAATTTTGCCCTGGGCCCTGCAAAGTATGGAACTGGTTCTGGGGAAAAGCATTCCAGTTAGAAAGAACAGCCTGTGCTCAGACTTGAGGCGGGGAAGAGCATGTTGTATGAGAAGGAAGGACAGGAAGGCTGAGGGGAAGGAGGAAGGAGCAGGGTAGCACGAGGTGAGGTTAGAGGCAGGCAGAAGCTCTGGCAGCTGTGGGAGTGGACTCTCTGCCATTGCCATAAACTCAAGTGTTTCCAGTGGCTCAGGGACACTCCCTTGAGAAGTTCTCCTGGAGATGCCTTTCCAGAGAACCCATCACTAAACTGGGGCTCAAGTCCTGGGATGCGGGCCAACAGTAGATAGTGGTTGGAAGGCAGCCAGTGACTTGAGGCTTCCTGTTGATGTTCTCATCTCCAGGCAGAAGCAGCTAGGTCCAGAGGGAGAGCCCACTGTGGCCAGTGCCGGGATCCAGCCTTTGGAGGCCTATCATCAGGGGCCCAGGAAGCTGTGAGCACCAAGTAGAAGGATCTTCAAAATGCTTAGGAATTCTTTTTCTCCATGTTCTTGCTTTAAAGTAACGTTTCAAGTCCTGGGTTCGTGCTTTGTAAGAAATCTGACATTTTAATTGAGTCTGTTTTGATTTGAAGAAACTTTTTTTTTGTAAAGCTGGTTGGCTGTTACTGTTACCTTTTGAATAGCAAATAGCGCCATCAAGTGATGAGTATCTGAAATCATTTGTAAGTTTCAAGTGTTTTTCACTGTATCCAGGACAGGACATTCTAGACTTTTTTATCACGTGAAAAGCAGCTACTGTACTTTTTATTTCTTTCAAACTGTGAGATGGCCAGATATCCAGGAGACAGGGTTTTAACAGAGCTATCTTAGAATTGGTGGGGGAAGGGAAGTTGCTATCAACTGCGTTTTCTTCCCCTTGGGAGTCCAGGAGACCCTTGGAGAGAAGGCACAGGGCAGTAAGAAGGTCGCGCTGGAATCATCCTGCAAGGTATTTCTCTAACACGTCTAAGTCTGAGACCCCTCAGCATTGGGAACCCCAGTCCCATGGTTCTACTGAGGTCCCTCGCCTTAGGCAAAGGGGACAGGGTAGCAACTGAGCTGGTACAAGATGGCCTTGGTAGGTTGGTGGACTTACATACCCTCAACCCCTGCCATATCTCTATGGAAATGGGGAATTGCTTGGGGGGTGTTCCTCTACTCACCTGAAAAATGAAGTTTATTATTAAGACTAATGAAAAAGATACCTGCTATTGTTGAACAACTACTATGTGCCACACACTTTAAACACATTCTTGTACTTAATTCTCACAACAAGTCAAATAAGTAGTTATTACAATTTTCTACAGTTGCTAAAAGCAAAGCTTGGAGAGGTTAGGTAAGTTACATAGGGACTGAGGTCTTAATGGCTGGCAGTGGCAGCCTAGAATTTGTACTCAAGTCTTCCTCATGTCAAAGTCCATCCTCTCTTTGGTTACCGCATTCCTTGCCAAGGAAGCCTCTTTTCCCAATTGTCACAGAGCTGGAGCAGAGCTGGGGCAGCACTCAGCATTTTGTCCTCTTTAGATCTGCTGAGTCCTAGTTGGCTCTGTGCTTACAGGAAGCAGATGGAAGAGACGCTAGGATCCTGCTGAGCTGAAAAGAGGCAATCAAGCCCTGCTCCTTCCGTCCTTTTCACATGACATTTTGTTAGGCAGTTTGAAATGTTATTAAAACCTGGTCCCTCAAAGGCAAAGATTAGTCCAGCCTAGTTCAATGGATGTATGCATTTAAAATCTAGATTGGTTGCATTATGTTTAAAAATGCTGACCAGTTCTGCACAATAGGTTTTGTTTTAAATACCAGATGGCTACCAACACCCAGCCAGATTCTCTCAGAGTATACAGGATTTCTTGGCAGTAAACTGGACGTTCTGGAAAGTGTGTTAACTCTTTCTGACCACTGGAGTGGTAGCTGATGCTTTCAACACATTCACTCTCAAAAGGCTTCTCCAGTGTTGAAGACAGACTCATTCAGAAAATTCAAAACTACTTAACTGTATAAGAAAAAAAAGTCATTACTAAAGTTAAGGAAGAAGTTATGTTCCAGGAAATTAAAATGGTGCATTAGACACAAGAAATAATGTCTCTAAATTGGGTTTAACGGTGATCAATAAGGTGAGTGAAAATAATGATCCAGCTAGACTGGCCTCCTTTCTATGCCCTGGCCTTGGTGAACCCTTACCAGACTCTAGACCTGTACATATGTGTTCCCTCTGCCTGGAAGGTTGTTCCCCTACACCTCCACGGTGTGGTCGTCTTCTACTCTTCCCCTTGGCCTCACTGCACTTGCTATGTCCTCAGAGAGGACATAGTGAGTGTTCTGGTCACTGGCTACTCCTTTACCTGGTTTGTTTCTCATAACACGACATTCTGTTGTTGCCCGTGTGTTTATTTCCTGCCTCCTTCTCTGGAACAGGACGTCCGTGAGGGCAGGATCTAGCGTTTGGTTCAGTGCTGTGTCCTCGTCTCCTAGACCATAATGACTGGCACATTCAGGGGATCAATAAATATTTGTTAAAAGAATGAATGGTTGACTATGTCTCGATAGTTGATGGTACTTTAAAATCATGATGTCTCTTTAGAAAAAACTCAATTTTATCTTTACATTTGATCTTCATCTTAATAATTGTGAACGCTTTATTTCTAAAACAGAAGTTGACCCACACATTATGATACATTAGAGATAGCAAGCAGATGTGTGGGACTATAGATTTTTTTCTCTTTTTGAGGGAAAAAAATGAAAGTACAGTGTAACGTGGTGATTCAGGGCAGAAATAGCCTTGAAGCAATAGAGACAGGAATCCGCCTTCACATTTGCCTGAGAGAGAAAAGTGAGGACAGAAAGAACAGAAACAAATCTATTACTATGTTGAGAATTCATATTGAAGGGCTCTTGACTGAATTAATGATAGTAGAGATGAAAAGTAGTCTGAAAAACACTGGGGAATGGAGAATAATATTGTGGTTTTTATGTGAACTAGGTTTGAAAATTCTTCAGAGTCCAGTTATTTCTGGAAGATATATGCTGGGTTGCATTTTATGAGACTAGGCTAGATTATTGGAAATAGAAAAATAAGTTCAACATTCTAGTTGAAGAGAAAAAGAAAAAGGCAAATCCAGGAAAGGACAGGAGGCCATCTGAGCCCAGCTCTGCTGCTTCTGTGACCAGGGCCACCCAGGGCCCGCTCTCTGTGGTTGTTGGATCATCACCCAAAAGCAAGGGGCAGAAGACAGGTGACGTCCCTGTGTCCGGTGCAAATTCCTGTGAAATATGCCTAGAAGTATTCAAATCCAAAAATGTACGTGTGCTGAAATGTGGGCACAAATTTCACAAAGAGTGCTTCAAGCAATGGCTTAGGGAGCAGAGCACTTGCCCAGCCTGGCCTGGCTCGTGATCTCCTGTCAGAGGAGTAGCCTGCCCTTCTGGAAGAGGCCCACCCACTATTCTGGTAGTTACAATTCACTAAAGAGTATATACTGTTTGTTGAGTTGGAAGAATAACAATATACTACCTTTGATACAAAAAGCAACATGTGAAGATTCTTTGCACCGTGTTTCACAGTGCTAATAAATGGAAATCTTTAATACAGTTGACAGTAAGTAATTTCCCAACTCTGACTAGCTACTTAATAATCGCCCAATGGTGGCTGATAAAGTTATGTGTGACCACATCCTTATGTTGCTGGGGGCTGCTGCAGAGGTGCTCTCTGAGATGGAAGGAAAATATGGTGAGTGCCTCAAAGCAGGACTTAAATTATAAGCAGCCTTGATCTTTTAAAGTGCCCCACGTTAAAGTTTTTTGAGATCAGTATTCCTAAACAAATGCCTACATTTTTCCTTAAAGATTCTGCGTTTTAAAATATGGGCTTAAGCAAACCACATTTGAATAGGTTGTAGCTGATGTTAAAATATTGGCTGATTCAGACCGAAAGATTCATTCAGATCTCCTTCCTCTTCATGTGATTTTGATGTTTCATTTCATTATTTTATTTCTCCACAGTAGATTTATAAGTGCTTGTTTTTCACATTTTAAAGACATAATGATTTTTGAAAATCACACAAAAAACTTATTAACATCTGCCAAGACTTTTTTTAACCCCTGAAACTGAGGCTCCGTATCCATTATCCCAGCCCCACGCTGGGAACTTACTCTGAATACTTCTCTATTCTCATTCGTGATGTCGTCCCTCTTTATGAGTTAGACAACAAGTGTTTGGGTGTCTCTGTCTAGCACACAGTGGGCACTTTCCTTTTCCTACCACCAAAAAGAGACACTTGTGTAATTAGTCCCGAGGAGTCCCTGTTACAATTGTTCGGTGTTTGACATTTGTGTAAAGTAATGCATGCTCTCTTGTACTGTGGCCTGAGAACAAAACTGTAACTGCATTAGAAACTGTTAAAAAATTAGTTCTCTTTAGTGACTTCGTAGGCAGTAGTAGTAAATACAGAAACATGAATTCTGGACACATTCCATTGCTCTCAAACAGGAAGGGTCAAAAAATGTTTTTCCGTGTGTTCTTTGTTACCCCCTAGAAGCTCACAGTCCCAAGTTCATGAGCTGATTTGGTCGCTTCCCTCTGCCTTGGTTCCCTGTGAGTTTTGATGTCTTAGTGACTTAGTGCATAGAAGCTTCCTCCATATTTTGAAGCAGGTCCCTAAAACATTGTCTGCATGTTCAGAATAACTGAGGACTTGTGGATATGAAGATACACAGGGCCCAGTTTGTAGCAGCAGGTACAAAGGGAAAGAAGAGCAGCTGGAGAGAAAGAGAACGTGTTTTGTACATAACTTCAAACAAATACTTGTGAACATGCCTTACACATGTCCTGTAAGTGTCGAAATAAAAAGCATTCTAAAATAAAAAAAGAAAAAGAAAAATAATTTCAGCATCCTGGTATAATTAGAATAAGAGAAACCAAAACGATGGCACAGGTCTTTCAAAAGATTTGGAGAGATACAGAATTCTGTAGGACTTGGATTGAAAGCCTGAAACTTTGTACTAATCTAGGTGAAGTAAAAGCATATTGAATTATACTAAGAATCACCAAGTTAAAAAAGAAGGAGGGCAATGCATTTCAGAAGAAAAAATTATGTGACCTTGATAATACTAAGTGCTGGATGTCTTTATTTTGAATCTTTTGTCACAGATGGATTGCCACCAATAGCATATAAAAATATTATGATAGATGGGGAAACCGAGTTTTTAATTATCCCAAATTTATCTCATTTAAAAAAAGTTAATTAATTAATTTTTGGCTGCATTGGGTCTTCGTCACTGCACAGGGGTTTTTCTCTAGTTGCGACAAGTGGGGTCTACTCTTTGTTGCTCTGCACAAGCTTCTCATTGCGGTGGCTTCTCTTGTTGTGGAGCACGGGCTCTAGGCACTCGGGTTTCAGTAGTTGTGGCATGAGGGCTCACTAGTTGTGGCTTGCGGGCTCCAGAGTGCAAACTCAGTAGTTGTGGTGCACAGACTAAGTTGCTCTGAGGTATCTTCATGGACCAGGGCTTGAACCCATGTGCCCTGCATTGGCAGGCGGATTCTTAACCACTGTGCCACCAGGGAAGTCCCTCTCATTTGTTCTTATATTCTTATTAAAAAACAGTTTACATTTGAAATTAATAAGCTTGCCTTAGCCCAAGAATTTGGCATCTGGATCTATCTTGGTATGGATAAGAACACATTTTATTTGAAATATGTTGCCTGCTTGATTATTTTTTATTTTCCCTTGATCTTCAAAGTGCTTCATTGAAAACCAATTCCTCTCCCATGTTTTGTTTTAAATCCCACTGAAAATCTGGGCAGAGTTCTTGCTTAAGGTCTTCTGCAGCATTTTGGCACCCAAGTGTGAGGAATACCATAGGCTATGATGACATTCTCTAAGCTTCTTCACGGCAGGTTGCCTCAGTCACAAATAGGATTTCAGAGCTGGAGAGGCATTGGAAGTTGATATAGGTATCTGTCGTTTTGACCACATGAAGCTCATCCTCCTATCTTCAGGTAACAGAGCATGCACATTTTCCTTGAGGAACCAGCCCTTGATGTGACCCATGCCTGGCCACACCCACACATGCTGTCTTCCTGGCTGCAGTGTTTGGTTCGGGTGGGCACATGACACAAGCTGATCCAATCAGGACTGATCCTGAGACTTTTCAATCAGCCACAGGCTTTTATTCTTACTGGACCTGGAGCTATGCTCATGATAGCCTGGAGAAATGAAGCCCACATGAGAACTGAGCCTGCTGGAAATGAAGCAACACAGAGATGGAGACAGGCTGCTTCCTGACAACTTTACTTGAGCAAGTGAATTCAGCCTGCTAGTTGAGTTCTCATTGAATGGAGAGTCATCTGTCCTAGAGCTTCAGGGTTGGTTCGTGGACCAATGCCTATCAATAATGAAGTTTTCACTTATTCATGGTGAAATGAGAAAAATCAGGTTTAAGGCAATGAGTTTTTCAGAGAGCTGCCCTTCCAATCTGAAGGACTGATCCTGTTTCTAAGGTTGTATGCTTCCTACAATTTTGATGTTAAAATGTCCTTTCTTTGTGATAGTAGATGATTTTTTAAAATATCCTTACCTGCTATATAAGCTGCTGTAATTCCCGAGTATCAGTGGATTAACCCAATACATTTCATGTCTTCCTTAAGTAAAA
Organism: Leucopleurus acutus; assembly: GCF_964270905.1. NCBI lineage: Eukaryota > Metazoa > Chordata > Mammalia > Artiodactyla > Delphinidae > Leucopleurus > Leucopleurus acutus. The sequence goes on from NC_139145.1 coordinate 99,553,278, forward strand.
TCTGAATATAGGAAAAATTACTCATTCTGGAACGTCCTGTTCCAGTTCACTCAGGAGGAAGAAGAAGCAGGATTAGTGACAAATTAGCCAATCCCTGCCCCATTTGGCAAAATTAAGTTTCAAGCCTTGTCATGTCTCCTTTTGTTCTTTGAAAATTTAGTACTGCATAAAGTCCAGAAAACTTGGTAGCCACTGATCTAGTTCAATTTCTTCATGTTATAAATAAGAAAATAAGTTATAGAAGGTTAAATGACTTGCCAAGATAACACAGCTAAAGAATAGCACATCTGTACTTAAATGAACCGAAGCCAGGATGGACAGTTTCCATTGAGCCAGTGCTACCCAAACTTCAGTCATTTAAGTCATTCCTTTGTTATTGCATGAATTGTGCCTCCCCCTTCAAAAGATGTGTTGAAGTCTCCCAATACCTCAGAATGTGACCTTATTTGGAAATAAGGTCTTTACAAGGGTGATCCAGTTAAAATGAGGTTATTAAGGTTGGCTCTAATCCAATATGACTGGTGTCCTATGCTAACACATATATATGGAATCTAAGGAAAAAAAAAAAAAAGGTCATGAAGAACCCAGGGGTAAGATGGGAATAAAGACACAGACCTACTAGAGAATGGACTTGAGGATATGGGGAGGGGGAAGGGTAAGCTGTGACAAAGTGAGAGAGAGGCATGGACATATATACACTACCAAATGTAAAATAGATAGCTAGTGGGAAGCAGCTGCATAGCACAGGGAGATAGGCTCGGTGCTTTGTGACGACCTAGAGGGGTGGGATAGGGAGGGTGGGAGGGAGGGAGACGCAAGAGGGAAGAGATATGGGAACATATGTATATGTATAACTGATTCACTTTGTTATAAAGCAGATACTAACACACCATTGTAAAGCAATTATACTCCAATAAAGATGTTAAAAAAAAAAGGGATATTTACACACAGAGACAGACACGAATAGGGGGAAGATGATGTAAAGACACAGGGAGAATGCCATCTACAAGCCAAGGCATGCCTGAGGCTATCAGAAGCTAGGAGAGAGGCATAGAGCAGATCTCCTTCACAATCCTCAGAAGGAATCAACCTTGCCGTCAACTTGATTTTTGAAACTCCAGCTTCCAGAACTGAGAGGCAATAAATTTCTGTTGTTAAGCCACTCAGTTTGTGGTACTTTGTTATGGCTGCTCTGGACAACTAATATAACCTTCATGATTTTTGCCATGTGAACTTCTTGCAGTTATAAATTAATACTTACAGTTTTTTCCCAAGATGACTCACTTTTAAAATTGAAATGAATGTAGTACCCTTAGTCCCTTGCCATATAGCTGGGGCCTGTCTGCGTCTTCATGGGCCCATGTCTTCAGCGTGGGTGACAGCCCGCACCTGGCCTCCTTCCCTCACAGAGCGGGGTAGTGGGAAGGGAGTTGCCTCAGTAATGGGGGGAAATTAAGTACAATGGCTGACTGCAGAAGACAGGCATGGTGCAGGGGATGCCTTACCCCTGCTTGTTTCAGGTAAGTCTGGCATCTCCTTACCTGTGTGGTTTTTAACTGTTAAAATATAAAATTAGTTTCCTTGTATCAACTAAAATCATGTAGTGCCTCTGCTGTTACATGGTCCACACTTCGGAAATATTGCTGCAAGCCAACAGCTCCTGGCCAAATGTGGTTTAGATTTTCTATTCTCTATACCTTTGCTCACACTGTCGCTTCCATCTGCAGTGTCCTCACCTCTTCACTACATTATCCAAATCCTTGAGTGCTCAACAGTGCCTCTTCCTTCAGGAAACCTTCCCAGACCTGGAGGACCACAGTAGCGTCTTCCTCTTCTGGGCCACAGCACCTACTGTTCTCCCCACTCATTGACTCTTATGGTGGGACTGTACTGCTTCACCTTCAGCACCCTGCTCTTGGGTTATTATTTACTTTTTCATTGCCCCATGTCATACACGTCTCTATATCTTTATGCCCATTTTTATGATTAAACATTTATTGAACTGCAAGGGCACGAGAGATGTGGTAAATGGAAAGCAAGAGAAAAAAAGCAGTGACATCTCAATTTTTTTTTTTTTTTTTTGTAAAAGAACCAGCACTCGTAAAGATGGAAAGGTACTTAGGAGGCAGGTCATCTGAGAACTGAAGTAGAAAATACCAGATGGGTTCAAACCTATTCCAGTATCTTAAGCCTCCAAACGGATTCTCAAAATGGTCCGGAAGATGGAGAGGTGAAGGACGGTAAGTCGTACGTAAAGGGAGGTGGCTTTACTTATAAAGAAAAATTGGAATAATAATTGGAAATATAATAAAATCAAATTACTCTTTCCGTCCTCCCAACCTCTTGGATTATTGCATTTGTCGCTTTGTTGGCCTCATCGCTTTGCTGGAACATTTCCTTGCTTGTTGGCACTTCAATCAGGGAATTTCTTTTTGCAGCTTAAAAATGGCAGTAAAGGTCAGGTGAGAGAGGAGGCTGAGTTCATGCAATGATGTGAGTTGGGCTCTGCAGGGAGAGAGTTCACCTTGTTCCCTTTTGGGAGGTACAGAGGTTTCTCAAGCCCGTTTTCTCATTTCTAGTGTCCTTGAGTTCACTTAGGGTTTGAAATGGGTTTTTTTTTAAAGAATCAGAATCTGCTGAGAGATACAGTATTGTATTTCATTTTCTGCAACTGATGCCACAGGGAAATATATATATAATTTTTAACTGGCAGATTTACTGTTTATTTTATTTAAACTAGGGATTTGAAATTATTGAGGAAATTAGTAAAGGGTTAAAATTTATACATTTAGTTTTAAAAAGATTTAGGTGTGGGGGGGGGTTGGATAAGGAGTGAAGAATGAAAGCTAAGAGTTTTTCAACACTTAGTTTATGCCAGATATTGTGATTCATCCATCCATCCATGTATCCATCTATCCATCCATTCTTTATCAAATAGGCAATACGTTTGATGGTTTAAAATGTGAAAAGTACAGAAGGGTACGCAGGGAGTTTCCCTCCCACCTCTGTCCTCCAGACTCCCAGTTTCCCTGCTCAGAGGTCACCAAAGTGATATGATCCTTGTGTGTCCTTACAGAAATATTTTCTGCATATTAAAACTAATATTTTTCTTTAAAAAAACACACAAATGGTGGTATGTTACATACTTTCTGTATGTTGGTTTTTCACTGAACAAGTTGTTGTGGAGATCATTCCATATAAGTACTCAAAAACGTCCTCATTTTTCTTATAGCTCTGTAATTTTCTTTTGTATGGATGTGAATTTTTGAGCCAGTGCCTGATTTTTGTGTGATTTGGTTATTTCTAAACCTCTGTACTATCCTGTAATGAACAACCGTGCGTGTGATGTCATTTCCTAATTTTGTGAAGCTGTGTGATACATTTCTTGAAGTGGAATTGCTTGTTCAAAGACTGTGTCCACTTTATGAGATAGATGTTGCCACGTGTCTCTCCTCAAATGCTGTACCAGTTTCTATTCCCACCAGCAGAGTAGTAGGATTTACTATCATAGTTTATTTATTTATTTAATTTTATTTTTGGCTCTCATCGGGTCTTAGTTGCAGCACGTGGGATCTTTTGTTGCGGCGCGCGGGCTTCTCTCTAGTTGTGGTGTGCGGGTTTTTCTCTCTCTAGTTGTGCCGCGCAGGCTCCAGGGCCCATGGGCTCTGTAGTTGTGGCGCATGGGTTCCAGAGCCAGTGGGCTCTGTAGTTTGCGGCACGTGGGCTCTAGTTGAGGTGCTCGAGCTCGGTAGTTGTGGCGCAAGGGCTTAGTTGCCCCACGGCATGTGGGATTTTAATTCCCTGACCAGAGATGGAACCCACATCCCCTGCCTTATAAGGCGGATTCTTTACCACTGGACCACCAGGGAAATCCCTACTATCATATTTTTAAAATTAATTAATTAATTAATTTATTTATTTATCAGTCATATCTTCATAAACTTTATTAGCATTTTAAATAAGACTCTGTGTGAGAGTGTTTATTTATATTGAAAAGAACTTGAGAAACAATGGATATAATTTATCTGGAAACAATATTACCTCTTCATAGATGTTCATGTGGAATAATCTGCTATTAGTTATATGTCATTATGACCACATAACTTTAGTTTGAATTTGGAAGAGTTAAGTGATGGTGGTGGGATTTACATTTAGTGAATTTACATTTAAATTTGAATAATTTACCTCCTAAAGATGTTTTCACTCTTATTTTCAACACCTTAGGAATTTGGGGTTTTCTAAAGAAACCTGTGATAGGGTTCCTGGAAGAATTACTTACCTCCCAGCTTGTCTCTAGATGCAAATATGTCTACGCTGAAAATAGTGTTGGGTGAGAGCTCTGACACAGGTCATGTCTGATTTGTCCCTGCCCTCACTCCAACTGCAGGAGCAGCTCATCTCTCAAATTAATATGGTTACAAGAGTGATGTTCCTGTATATTCCTCTCCCCATGTTCTGGGCCTTGTTTGATCAGCAGGTAATATGAAACTATGTTTCCGTACATCTTCTTTAACAAAACATTCTTTGGGCGTTATCACATAGCAAGCTGTACCTACTTAGTATTTAGCTCCTGAAAATATTCTCTTCCAGTTCCTTTTTTATATTTCATTTATTTGGTAACTGTTAGATCACCTTGGGTTTCTTTCTTTCTTTTCTTTTCTTTTTTTTTAAATTATCTAGATGGCTCTAGCCACATTTCTGTGACAAAACAATGAAGAAAATTAGGTGGGGTCGAGTAAAGGAGACTTGGGAAAGAGAAGTATCAAGGACTCCTGCCAGTCAAAGTGGGAATACAGAGTTTTTCTACTGATACAGCATGTAAAAGCTGTATTGTCTTTTATGGGATCCACAGAATATTTAGACTGAGAGGGACTTGATATCTTCCCCACTGAAATGGGATTCTTGGGCTAGAAGCACCATCCAGAAATGTGAAATGCCTGCCAAAGTCATTCTTTTTTTTTTTTTTTTTGCGGTACGCCGGCCTCTCACTGTTGTGGCCTCTCCCGCTGCGGAGCGCAGGCTCAGCGGCCATGGCTCACGGGCCCAGCCACTCCGCGGCATGTGGGATCCTCCCGGACCGGGTCACAAACCCGTGTCCCCTGCATCGGCAGGCGGACTCTCAAACACTGCGCCACCAGAGAAGCCCCAAAGTCAGTCTTATCAGAGCAGGAACTAGAACACATCATTGACTTGTCACCCTACTCTTTCTCCCACAGCTGGAAGATGCGTGCCTAGGAATTTTTCTAAACAGGGTTAGAAAACCCAATGCGTAATGCTCAGTAGCCAAAGTAATAAGCTATCCTTTCTTTTAGAAACTGGGGTTTAAGAAGAAATTTACACACATGTATGGTTTTATTGTGCAGGCAGGATTATTAAAAGGGTAAACCATCTCTTGGAAAAAACTGAGTATAGACATTAATCTCCTTATCTGTAAGTATGGAATTTAGACCAACATCTTAAGAACAAGTTTTGCATGTTGGGCAGGAACTGGTTATTAGAATCAGGCTTGCACTAGAAATGCACTGAACATCTTTTATCTGTGTGACTTAGTGTAATCCCTTAACCCTTCTGAAAGGGTAATAACCCAGGACAAGGCTGTGAGGATCAAAAGAGAGAAGGTATAGTAAGTAATCAGTGACTGGCTTACATTAAGAACTCAGCCGGTGGCATATCTCCTGACTTTCAATGATGATCTCCTAGTAGAGATGATAGATTATGTTGAAAAATTCACATATCCAGTTCTCCATGGAATATATAACATATACTTGTATAGTCCTGCATCATCTTTTACTACAAAATAGGTTGAATATAACTAGACTGCCCACGTTTAAATCCATCACTCTCTTGATGGAATTACATTTTAGGACAACTGGGCTGTCAACAATAGTCTCTTTTTCTTTTTTTTTTATAGTCATCATAATTTTTATTTTAGAATAAAATAACAGAAATATTTTTGGAAAATGATATAAATTAGTTTCATCAAAAAGGAAGTTAGGTTGAGTTATTTTTCCTGTTTTCATAGAAGTAGAATGTAAGAGACTAAGAAACCATATTGCCTTAAAGAGAGGAAGGAAGAAAAAACTGCTCTTCATCAACTACTATGAAGCAAGGACTTACATTTGTCCTGTAATTTTTCCAACAGCTTTATGAATAGGCATTATCTCTAATGTACATGTAAGGTAACAAGCTCACAGAGGTTAAGTAATGGTTCCAAGGCAATGGTTCCAAGTGAGGAACTGGTATTCCACTGAAGAGAAATTTGTGAAAGAAAGGAAAATATTAGTGACCTCACAATTTCGTGCAGGTCTGGCTGTTCTATATGACTTTTTTTTTCACACACACACACTATATTTTATTTTTTCAAGAGATAAATAAACTGACACCAAGGAGTGTAAATGGATGACAACAACAAAAGCAACAATGATTGCAATTACGAAACACACTCATACTATGCCATAATATTGACATGCATTCCAGTAATCCTCTGCTGTAACAGCTCCTTTACTTTGCAGTGAAAATTGATTTCTATATTTTTTGCCTCTGAGTCCTTGTGGGATTTTTTTTTATTCAAACAGAAAGTCACAAAAATTATAATCATCCTCATCAGTTCATTCAATCCCATGTAATTAATTTTTTTTAACCTTGATCTTTTGTTAGCACAAAACTGAATTCATCAGTTTTCCATTAGAGTTCTGAAAATGCTTATTCATTCAGTTCATCAGTATAGTCAGTTACTAGAAACCTGTACTTGTCAGAGTCTTTTCCATGAATTCCTTGGAGATGAAACCCTTTTATAGGAACATATTTGCAAAAGCATCAGAGTATACCCAGAAATGTCTGTAAATGACAAAAGACTTAAAAATGACCACGGTTAAAGATTTGATGAAAGTTCATAATAATGCAATTGACAAGGAAATTTAGTAATTTCTGAGATATACATTTTAAAGTAATAACTAGAATTATAACTTATAACATTATACCAGAACATACAAGATTTTTAGAAATTTTATGTAATGTCTGAAACATTTATATTAACCTATTTCCATATAAATAACCCAGAGAAAGTTTAGTATTAGTTATTTTGTTTGTTTGTTTGTTTGTTTTTTTATACTGCAGGTTCTTATTAGTCATCAATTTTATACACATCAGTGTATACATGTCAATCCAATCACCCAATTCAACACACCACCATCCCCACCCCACCATGGCTTTCCCCCCTTGGTGTCCATACATTTGTTCTCTATATCTGTGTCTCAACTTCTGCCCTGCCAACTGGTTCATCTGTACCACTTTTCTAGGTTCCACGTATGTGCGTTAATGTACGATATTTTTCTCTTTCTGACTTACTTCACTGTGTATGACAGTCTCTAGATCCATCCACGTCTCAACAAATGACTCAGTTTCGTTCCTTTTTATGGCTGAGTAATATTCCATTGTATATATGTACCACATCTTCTTTATCCATTCGTCTGTTGATGGGCATGTAGGTTTCTTCCATGACCTGGCTATTGTAAATAGTGCTACAATGAACATTGGTGTGCATGTGTCTTTTTTTGAATTATGGTTTTCTCTGGGTATATGCCCAGTAGTGGGATTGCTGGATCATATGGTATTTCTATTTTTCATTTTTTAATGAACCTCCATACTGTTCTCCATAGTGGCTGTATCAATTTATATTCCCACCAACAGTGCAAGAGGGTTCCTTTTTCTCTGCACCCTTTCCAGCCTTTGATGTTTGTAGATTTTCTGATGATGCCCATTCTAACTGGTGTGAGGTGATACCTCATTGTAGTTTTGATTTGCATTTCTCTAATAATTAGTGATGTTGAGCAGCTTTTCATGTGCTTCTTCGCCATCTGTATGTCTCCTTTGAAGAAATGTCTATTTAGGTCTTCTGCCCATTTTTGGATTGGGTTGTTTGTTTAATATTGAGCTGCATGAGCTGCTTATATATTTTGAGGATTAATCCTTTGTCCATTGATTCGTTTGCAAATATTTTCTCCCATTCTGAGGGTTGTCTTTTCATCTTGTTTGTGGTTTCCTTAGCTGTACAAAAGCTTTGAAGTTTCATTAGGTCCCATTTGTTTATTTTTGGTTTTTTTCCCATTACTCTAGGAGGTGGATCAGAAAAGATCTTGCTGTGATTTATGTCAAAGAGTGTTCTTCCTATGTTTTCCTCTAAGAGTTTTATAGTGTCCAGTCTTACATTTAGGTCTCTTATCCATTTTGAGTTTATTTTGTGTATGGTGTTAGGGAGTGTTCTAATTTCATTCTTTTACATGTAGCTGTCCAGTTTTCCCAGCACCACTTATTGAAGAGACTGTCTTTTCTCCATTGTATATCTTTGCCTCCTTTGTCATAGATTAGTTGACCATAGGTCCGTTGGTTTATTTCTGGGCTTTCTATCTTGTTCCATTGATCTCTGTTTCTGTTTTTGTGCCAGTACCATATTGTCTTGATTACTGTAGCTTTGTAGTATAGTCTGAAGTCAGGGAGTCTGATTCCTCCAGCTCCGTTTTTCTCCCTCAAGATTGCTTTGGCTATTCGGGGTCTTTTTTGTCTCCATACAAATTTTAAGATGATTTGTTCTAGTTCTGTAAGAAATGCCATTGGTAATTTGATAGGGATTGCATTGAATCTGTAGAATGCTTTGGGGAGTATAGTCATTTTCACAATATTGATTCTTCCAATCCAAGAACATGGTATGTCTCTCCATCTGTTGGTATCATCTTTAATTTCTTTCATCAGTGTCTTATATTTTTCTGTATACAGGTCTTTTGTCTCCCTAGGTAGGTTTCTTCTTAGGTATTTTATTCTTTTTGTTGCAGTGGTAAATGGGAGTGTTTCCTTAATTTCTATTTCAGATTTTTCACCATTAGTGTATAGGAATGCAAGGGATTTCTGTGCATTAATTTTGTATCCTGCAGCATTAGCAAATTCATTGGTTAGCTCTAGTAGTTTTCTGGTGGCATTCTTAGGATTCTCTATGTGTAGTATCATGTCATCTGCAAACAGTGACAGTTTTACTTCTTCTTTTCCAGTTTGTATTCCTTTTATTTCTTTTTCTTCTCTGATTGCAATGGCTAGGACTTCCAAAACTATGTTGAATAATAGTGGTGAGAGTGGACATCCTTGTCTCCTTCCTGATCTTAAAGGAAATGCTTAATTTTTTCACCATTGAGAATGATGTTTGCTGTGGGTTTGTCGTATATGGCCTTTATTATGTTGAGGCAGGTTCCCTCTGTGTCCATTTTCTGGAGAGTTTTTATCATAAGTGAGTGTTGAATTTTGTCAAAAGCTTTTTCTGCAACTATTGAGATGATCACATGGTTTTTCTTCTTCAATTTGTTAATATGGTGTATCACATTGATTGATTTGCGTATAGTGAAGAATCCTTTCATCCCTGGGATAAATCCCACTTGATCGTGGTGTATGATCCTTTTAATGTGTTGTTGGATTCTGTTTGCTAATATTTTGTTGAGGATTTTTGTATCTATCTTCATCAGTGATATTGGTCTATAATTTTCTTTTTTTGTAGTATCTTTGTCTGGTTTTGGTATCAGGGTGATGGTGGCCTCATATAATGTGTTTGGGTGTGTTCATTCCCCTGCAATTTTTTGGAAGAGTTTGAGAAGGAAGGGTGTTAGCTTGTCTCTAAATGTTTGATAGAATTCACCTGGGAAGCCATCTGGTCCTGGACTTTTGTTTGTTGGAAAAATTTTAATCACAGTTTCAATTTCATTACTTGTGATTTGTCTGTTCATATTTTCTGTTTCTTCCTGGTTCAGTCTTGGAAGGTTACACCTTTCTAAGAATTTGTCCATTTCTTCCAGGTTGTCCATTTTATTGGTATAGAGTTGCTTGTAGTAGTCTCTTAGAATGCTTTGTATTTCTGCAGTGTCTATTGTAACTTCTCCTTTTTCATTTCTAATTTTATTGATTTGAGTCCTGTCCCTCTTTTTCTTGATGAGTCTGGCTAATGGTTTATCAATTTTGTTTATCTTCTCAAAGAACCAGCTTTTAGTCTTATTGATCTTTGCTATTGTTTTCTTTGTTTCTATTTCATTTATTTTTGCTCTGATCTTTATGACTTCTTTCCTTCTGCTAACTTTGGGTTTTGTTTTTTCTTCTTTCTCTAGTTCCTTTAGGTGTAAGGTTAGATTGTTTACTTGAGATTTTTCTTGTTTCTTGAGGTAGGCTTGTATAGCTATAAGATTCCCTCTTAGAACTGCTTTTGCTGCATCCCATAGGTTTTGGATTGTTGTGTTTTCATTGTCATTTCTCTCTAGGTATTTTTTGACTTCCTCTTTGATTTCTTCAGCGATCTCTTTGTTATTCAGTACCGTATTGTTTAGCCTCTATGTGTTTGTGTTTTTTTCCATTTTTTCCCCTGTAATTGATTTCTAATCTCATAGCGTTGCGGTCAGAAAAGATGCTTGATATGATTTCAATTTTTTTAAATTTACTGACGCTTGATTTGTGACCCAAGATGTGATCTATCCTGGAGAATGTTCCGTGTGCACTTGAAAAGGAAGTGTTATCTGCTATTTTTGGATGGAATTTCCTATAAATATCAATTAAATCTATCTTGTCTATTGTGCCATTTAAAGCTTCTGTTTCCTTATTTATTTTCATTTTGAATGATCTTTCCATTGGTGTAAGTGAGGTGTTAAAGTCCCCCACTATTATTGTGTTACTGTCGATTTCCTCTTTGATAGCTGTTAGCAGTTGCCTTATGTATTGAGGTGCTCCTATGTTGGGTGCATATATATTTATAATTGTTATATCTTCTTCTTGGATTGATCCATTGATCATTATGTAGTGTCCTTCCTTGTCTCTTGTGACATTCTTTATTTTAAAGTCTATTTTATCTGGCATGAGTATTGCTACTCCCACTTTCTTTTGATTTCCATTTGCATGGAATATGTTTTTCCATCCCCTCACTTTCAGTCAGTATGTGTCCCTGGGTCTGAATTGGGTCTCTTGTAGACAGCATATATATGGATCTTGTTTCTGTATCCATTCAGCAAGCCTGTGTCTTTTGGTTGGAGCATTTAATCCATTCATGTTTAAGGTAATTATCAATATGTATGTTCCTATGACCATTTTCTTAATTGTTTTGGGTTTGTTTTCTTAGGTCCTTTTCTTCTCTTGTGTTTTCCACTTAGAGAAGTTCCTTTAGCATTTGTTGTAGAGTTGGTTTGGTGGTGCTGAATTTTCTTAGCTTTTGCTTGTCTGTAAAGCTTTTGATTTCTCCATCAAATCTGAATGAGATCCTTGCTGGGTAGAGTAATCTTGGTTGTAGGTTCTTCCTTATCATCACTTTAAGTATATCATGCCACTCCCTTCTGGCTTGTAGAGTTTCTGCTGAGAAATCAGCTGTTAACCTTATCGGAGTCCCTTTATATGTCATTTGTCATTTTTCCCTTGCTGCTTTCAATAATTTTTCTTTGTCTTTAATTTTTGCCAATTTGATTACTCTGTGTCTCGGCGTGTTTCTCCTTGGGTTTATCCTGTATGGGACTCTCTGCGCTTCCTGGACCTGGATTGCTATTTCCTTTCCCATATTAGGGAAGTTTTTGACTATAATCTCTTCAAATATTTTCTCTGGTCCTTCCTCTCTCTCTTCTCCTTCTGGGACCCCCATAATGCAAATGTTGTTGCATTTAATGTTGTCCCAGGGGTCTCTTAGGCTGTCTTCATTTCTTTTCATTCTTTTTTCTTTAGTCTGTTCTGCACCAGTGAATTCTACCATTCTGTCTTCCAGGTCACTTATCCGTTCTTCTGCCTCAGTTTTTCTGCTATTGATTCCTTCTAGTGTAGTTTTCATTTCAGTTATTGTATTGTTCATCTCTGTTTGTTTGTTCTTTAATTCCTCTAGGTCTTTGTTAAATATTTCTTGTATCTTCTTGATCTTTGCCTCCATTCTTTTTCTGAGGTCCTGCATCATCTTCACTATCATTATTCTGAATTCTTTTTCTGGAAGGTTGCCTATCTCCACTTCATTTAGTTGTTTTTCTGGGGTTTTATCTTATTTCTTCAACTGATATATAGCCCTCTACTTTTTCATCTTGTCTGTCTTTCTTTGAATGTGGTTTTTATTGCACAGGCTGCAGGATTGTAGTTCTTCTTGCTTCTTCTGTCTGCCTTCTGGTGGATGAGGCTATCTAAGAGGCTCGATGGGAGGGACTGGTGGTAGGTAGAGCTGACTGTTGCTCTGGTGGGCAGAGCTCAGTAAAACTTTAATCCGCTTGACTGTTGATGGGTGGGGCTGGGTTCCCTCCCTGTTGGCTGTTTGGCCTGAGGCAACACTACACTGGAGCCTACCTGGGCTCTTTGGTGGGGCTAATAACAGACTCTGGGAGGGCTCATGCCAAGCAGTACTTCCCAGAACTTCTGCTGCCAGTGTCCTTGTCCCCATGGTAAAACAAAGCCACCCCCCGCCTCTGCAGGAGACCCTCCAACACTAGCAGGTAGGTCTGGTTCAGTCTCCCCTGGGGTCACTGCTCCTTACCCTGGGTCCCGATGCGCACACTACTTTGTGTGTACCCTCCAAGCGTGGAGTCTCTGTTTCTCCCAGTCCTGTCGAAGTTCTGCAATCAATTCCCACTAGGCTTCAAAATCTGATTATCTAGGAATTCATCCTCCCGTTGCCAGACCCCCAGGTTGGGAAGCCTGACATGGGGCTCAGAACCTTCACTCCAGTGGGTGGACTTCTGTGGTGTAAGTGTTCGCCAGTCTGTGAGTCACCCACCCACCAGTTATGGGATTTGATTTTACTGTGATTATGCCCCTCCTGCCGTCTCATTGTGGCTTCTCCTTTGTCTTTGAATGTGGGGTATCTTTTTTGGTGAGTTCCAGTGTCTTCCTGTTGATGTTTGTCCAGCAGCTAGTTGTGATTCTGGTGTTCTCGCAAGAGGGAGTGAGAGCATGTCCTTCTACTCCACCATCTTGATCCCTCCAAAAACCCTACTATCATATTTTAATTAATCTTTCCAACAGTCCTATGAGGCTAGTATTATTATCCCATTTTATAGGTGAAGAAACAGAGGTTCAAAAGAATGAAGTTACTTGACAGATGACACAGACAATAACAAACAGAGCCAAAGTTTGAACCCAAGCTTGTCTGGCTACAAATCTACCTTTTTTGTGCCACACTATGCTCTTGCATCTTATTATTTGTATTGAATTATTAAGCACAAACTCCTTTACAAATGTTTATTAAATTCACATACTTGTAATAAGAATACTCATCATAGTATTTTTTTTATTGCTTTACAATGTTGTGTTAGTTTCTGCTGAACAGTGAAGTGAATCAGCTGTATGTATACCTATATCCCTTCTCTCTTGGACCTCCCTCCCCCCCACCCCTCCTTCCACCCATCTAGGTCATCACAGAGCACAGAGCTGAGCTTCCTGTGCTTTATAGCATGTTCCCACTAGCTATCTATTTTACGCATGGTAGTGTGTATATGTCAATCCTAATCTCCCAATTCATCCCACCCTCCCCTTCCCCCACTGTGTCCACATGTCCGTTCTCTATGTCTACATCTCTGTTCCTGCCCTGCAAATAGATTCGTCTTTACCAGTTTTCTAGATTCCACATATATATTAAAAAAAACCCACAGAATATTTGGTTACTTGTATAAGATCACACAACGAGCTACTGCTAGAAATGGGTCTAGAAACACTTTTCAACTATGCAGCCCTGTGTTAGACATGAGGTGTGCCACGGGCTGACCCTGCCTTGAGCTCCAGCAGCAGGAAACAAGCAAGCAAGAACCAAGTGCAGGCATTGCTCTTCTCATTAGGTGGCAATGATCCTTGAACCTCTGAATTCAGGATAGACAATCACTTGTGAGTTAATAATGCTCTTTAATTAACAATTTTTAAAAAATTTAAGTGCATACAGTTTGATTTTTTCCGTAAAAAGGGGTGACAGACTTCTAAGCATGGAGGAGTGAGAGACTGTGGTTACAGTGCAAGATATAAGAAATAGCTAAGTGACCACAGAAGGCTACAACCTCCTTAAAGCAGAAATTAGTTGTTTCTTTTTAAAATAAATATTTGATACACCAAAAGAACGTAAGTAGAGTATATTTATGTTATAAACATAATAATAGAACAAACACCTGAGGACCTACCATCCATACCTTTGGGATTACCTGCATACTCCTTGCGCATCCCATCTCTGCCTCTCCCAGAGGTGACACTTTTCTAAATTTTGTGGGTTTTAAAAATCAATTTAATCACATGTATATATGTTCCTAAACAATATGTGATTTAGCTTTTGAGGGAGATTCATAATTCCTGGAACATTGCATGAGCTTAACAAACATTTGTTGAAAGAATGAATACATGAATGACTGAATGGCAAGCCAGAAAGCTCAATCCATTCTCTTTCACCTACCATTGAAATTAACAAAGATGTAGTCCATGACTAATACCTCTTTTCTAAACAATGCTCTGTGGTATTTTTTTATGTATATTGCTGTCAATCATAATAAAAGAGCTTCCTGTTATTAATCACCATTAAGAGTATAAGGGTGGGACTCTTCAGACTAATACAAAACCAGCTCTTTTTTATGCTTTGTATGCATGAAGATGGATTTTGTTTAGGGTTGTGATCTCTTAGGGAATCTCAGAACTTACTAAAAATAAAAGGACTTTATGTACCTAAAAAAATTTTTCTCTTTTGAAAATGTAAATTAAGTTAATCAAATACTGAAAACACATTACATTTCTCAAATAAAAGGGCTAGATGTACTGTAAACACACCAAATATATCAAACACAGTATACTTCAAAAAGAATTAAAAGTTCAGAAACTGCCAAAATCTGTAATGAGAGTCAGGTCATTGGCAAGTGTGGTTAATTTTATCCCATCATCATGGTGCACCCTTAAGCTGACAAGCTAATCAGAGAATGCACTTTCACTCAGTTGTATCAAGAAGTGAAATGACTGTGTTTATTTCAGGGTCTTGGCTTAAAATGCAAACTCATCAACCAGCAGCATTATAATTAAGTCCTCAAGAAGTAAGAAAGTACTTTTAAAATATGGTGTTAGCACAGCTTCTTCTAGCACGTTAGAAATGAGCAAGATGAGTTAGATGTTCACAGCTGAAAACAACATCCTAAGAAGGTACTCCAGGCAATTCAGGATCTTAAAGCTGTTAAACATTTACTAGGCATTTTTCCTGTGCTATTTAAATGGATGTAGGAAAAACATTATTTGCAGTATGGTTCTCAGGTGAAATCTCATGATAAAAATCAAAGAGGAAGGTAAATACAAAACAACAATAGCAATATTTAACATTTCTTGAGCATTTACTATGTATCTGGCATTATTCTAAATGATATATGTATTATCTCATTTAATCCTCAAGTATATAGTATTGTTAGTCTCGTTTTACAGATAAATAAACAGGAATAGAAAAATTAATTAACATTCCATAAGTCCCACCAGTGATAAATGATAGGATTTGAACAGTGTAGTCAGTATTAGTTTTCGCCGGCTGCCATAACAAATTGCCATGAATTTAGCAGGTTAAACAATACAAATTCATTATATTCCTATAGGTCACGAGTCTGACAAAGGTCTCACTGGACTAGAATCAAGGTGTCAGCAGGACTGCATTCCTTTTTGGAGGCTCCAGGGGAGAATTCGTTTCCTTGCCTTTTCCAGCTTCTAGATGCTGCCTGCATTCCTTGGCTCCTGGCCCCTTTCCTCCAACTTCAAAGCCAGCAAAGGCAAGTTGAGCCCTTCTCACATTGCATCACTCTCACCTCCTCCCTTTCTTTCCTCGTATGCTTTTAAGGGCCCTTGTGATATCATTGCCTACCTGTATAATCCAGGATAATACCCCTATTTTAAGTTCAGCTGATTAGCAATCTTAATTCTATCTGCAACGTTAATTTCCCTTTGCCATGTAAGATAACACCTTCACAGTTTCCAGCGTTAAGACGTGGAGTTTTGTTTCTGGGTTGAGGGACTTGACTGCATACCACACAATCTTATTCCAAAGAACATGCTCTTAACAATTTCACCCTACTAATGGAATGCACAAATACTAGCATTTATTATTTTGGGAAACCTGATTTGTAGATTTTGGGTTATGTATTGCACAAAATGAATATGCCTTAAGAGAAAAATCATAGTAATTAACTTGGTAATGTTACGTCAATGTTATTTTATTTAGAAATGGTGACTTGTTGTAGGCATGCTAGCCTTAACTGTTTTCTGAGTGTAGTCCATTAAGTAGAGGGATGGGACTCTCATTACTGAGTAGAAAGCCTGGGGAAGCCAAGTTCTGCTGTGAGAGACTGAGTAGAAAGCCTGGGGAAGCCAAGTTCTGCTGTGAGAGAGTGGCCTGTCTGTCTACTGAACAAGAGCAATCATGCACAACCAAGTTATAGAGGATTCAACTCTGCACCTCCTTGCTGGGTTAATTGGACTGAATCCCCTCTCTACGGCTTCCCTGGGACTTTGACTCAACCTGTACAGTACATTTATCCCTACAGATTTGTCCTCTACCTGATGCTTCTCCAACTTCTTGGCATGTACCCAACTTCACTGACTGGTATTGGCAACTGGATCCTGTTTAAATAATGGACCTCCCTCCCCAGTACTCCCTGCCCCACTCCCACATGCCTCTGGTCCATCCTTATCATGTCCTTTAGCTGGTTTAACCCACTACCTGGCTGAGCATTAAATGTGGACATGACATGTGTAGGCTATTCTCAAAAGGTGAGAAGTAAAAAAGGAAAGAAACAGGGAAATCACTTGAAGAGTTATTTTAAGAAAAGGGATTGGGTTCAACCTGGGGGTGTCTGTAGACTAAAGAAAGGAGCCCGTAACTGAGCATACAGAAAGATTAAATTTTGAAAGAGGCAGAAAGGGATTAGATCACTAAGGGTAGATCTGAGAAATTCTAAGAAAGGTCACTGTAGCTATGCATATGGTAGGGGAGTTTAGGGTTGAAGCCAGTGGAAGATATGTGGGAGGAGGCAGAACATCTCTGAAGTCGGGGCAAAGCTCAGCTGCAGAGAGAGCTAGGTAAAGGAATGGGAGAAGTTACTAGTGGCACGTAGAAAGTATTATTG
Organism: Leucopleurus acutus; assembly: GCF_964270905.1. Classification (NCBI taxonomy): domain Eukaryota; kingdom Metazoa; phylum Chordata; class Mammalia; order Artiodactyla; family Delphinidae; genus Leucopleurus; species Leucopleurus acutus. The sequence continues at coordinate 99,570,380 of NC_139145.1, forward strand.
TTTCAGTTACTTATTGGTTGGTGGCAAACCACCCACAACAGTGGCTTAAAAGAACAGCCACGTATTATCTGTGATTCTGTATTCTGGGCTAGGCTCAGCTGGGCAGTTCTCCACGTGGAGATGGTTTCTGCGTTCTTTTGTCTGGTGCCTCAGCTGGGATGCCTGGAACAGCTCAGACTCGTTCACAGCGTGCTGGTCTCAGGATAGTCAGACTCCGTCCATGGTAGCTGGCTACCGAGAGGGAGCCAGCAGGAGCTGCTTAAAGGGCAGGCCTGGGATCGGCACAGTGTCGCTTCCATCTTACTCTGTTGGTCAGAGCAAGTGACAAGGCCAGCCCAGATTTAAGGGGCGCGGAAAATAGATTCTACCTGTTGATGTGGAGAACAGCCGATGCATACAGGGAGGGGAGGAATTGATAACAGTCGTGGTTGAAGTCTCTCCACCACAATTTCTGAGAGTTTGCAGACTCATCTGAAGTTAGAAACGATTAGTTTCCTACTGCCACTGGAACAAATTACTGCAAACTTGGTGGGCTTAAAACAAAGCTTATTTATTTCTTTACTTACTTCCTTATACTTTATTCAACTCTGGTCGCAAAATACCGGGAAGCAACAAGGGCAATGCCTCTAACCTCTTGGTTGCACACGTCTTTCCCGTCTCCATCTGTATACGCCTCTGTGCGACACTAGGCTCATGCTGTCCCATGGCGTCTCTCACGCTCTAACAGCTGCAGAGGATGATATATGACCATGTAAGAAGTTGAAACAGATGCCTCATTCACAATTCAGTGTTCTCCTTCAATTAGTTTTCCAGCTCACTTGTGCAAATATGGGAACTAAAGTTGTTCCTACTGTTGGTGTTTAAAAACTCTGTCATGAACCAGTGGATTGTAGACAGATTTTGTCTGCACAACCGTTAGAGCTGTGTAAAGTAAATTTTTAAAAGACAGGCCTTTCTTAAACTGTAACAGTGACTAAGGTCCCTTCTGTGCCCCCAGCTTCCTAAGTCCCAGGCTGTCTTGTCCCCTGGATGGCTGCCCCTGGATCCCCACATCCAGGGCAGTGATGAAGGAAGGGCAGGCCAGGCCAAGCATGAGGAATAAACAGTCTTTACTGGACTCAGACCAGTAGTCCATGGCTCTTGATCACCTCTGTGTATTCGTTGATTTTCTTTACGTGTTCTTTTCATCCTGTTTCCATAGCCTCATGAGCTGTTTTCTCTTTCAGTAATGGACCTTGGCCTTTTCCTTTCTCTTCTCCTTCCGGGTGGCCGTCACTGCCTGGTACTTCCAGCCAATCACATGGCACCCCAGGTAGGCAAATATTCGTATAGACTTCAGATGCATAACCTAGAGGGCAGCAGGAATCATCATCCACTTTTCCTTGTCATAGGGCAGCAGGGTCCCATCAAACACCTTGTGGTGGTCCAGGGACCCTAGTCTCGCTTGGTCTTGTGGGGCAGCACACCTCGAATGGTCTGCCCTTGTTTCTGTAGAAATTGCTGGAAATGCTGATGCCCTCACAGCGTACAAACACCACCTTCTGGCCCAGCAGTACCTCCTTGGTCGTGATGCCCCTGGTTGGCCAGTAGATGGCATCAGCCATCGAGCTCCATCTGCCCCTCTGCCATCTTCGGCAGCCACCTGGGAAAGCCACATACTTATTATCTTACAGTTCTGGGCATCAGAAGTCTGAAATGAGTCTTATGGGACTAGAATTAAGGTGTCTGCAGGGCTCTGCTGCTTCTGGAAGATAGAGGGGAGAATTTGTATCCTTGCCTTTTCCAGCTTCTAGAGGACACCTGAAGCGTTTGGTTCATGGTCCTCTCCTCCATCTTCAAAGCACATCACTCCCTCTCTGCTTCTATTGTCCCACCTTTTCTGTTGATTGACCCTTGGGCCTACTTGGATAATCCAGGATAATCTCCTAATTTCAAGACCCTTAACTTAATCACACCTGTAAAGTTCCTTTTGCCATATAAGGTCACTTGTTCCTAGATTCTGGGGGTTGGCATGTGACATCCTTGTGGGGGGCGTTATTCTGCCTACAGAAGCTTGACGTATGTAATACTGCCGCCAGATGAAGTTGTGAGATTTCTCCAGTAGTACTCAGCTTTGTAGCAGTAATGGTAGAGAAAGTAAACTGTTGAACTGATCCAAGTTTAGAGATCGCTAGGGTAGGATTAAGGTATAAGGACATTGAGGTAAGAGAATTAGGGAAGCTGGTACAGGTGATTGAGTTGACTGATCAAGGGGCCTGCTAGGGAGGGAAGGAAACCCAGGGGGAGTTTGATAGATTGGGAGAAGAGTGAGCTTCTTCCTTCAACTTCTTAACTCTGTTTCCTCTTTGATATGGCTTTTGCACATCATTAGCCTCCCCCTTGAGGGGGTTTCTGAGTGGCTGCAGTGAAAGACCTTTATCTGATGCCCATTACCGAATCTTTCCCCTGTGTTAGTAACACCCAACATTACTGTATTCACGTAGTGGCAACCAGTGTTTGAATTCATGGGTAATTTCTGTGGGGGAATCGCGTAGGATGAGAGATTACATACTCTACTCAGGGTGGATTTCACCGTGTCCCAAGAAGACCAATGGACATCAGACAGGGGAACATAAGTTCTTTTGCGGGACATGAGGTTAACTCTCCTTACAGAATTTTCCTGAATAAATAAAACTAAGGGTTTTTATTCCTCTTAGGAGGAAATCCAGTGAAACGACAACATTGACAGAGATTTTGTGATTGTAAAAAATGGCAGTTTGCTTGATCAAGGTCTTGATCGAGGTGGCTTAAAGTTCCCTTTAGCTTTAAGCAGGTTTCCGCTTGATTTGGTGCCCCTGACCTACCTTTTCCTAGAGCATTTACTTCAGAAAACTTGTCATTATGAGTCCTTTCTCGGCCCTTTGAGAAATAAATCTTTTAAAAAGCCTCTTGCCTGTTTTACAACCCAGGAATGTCTTTCTCAAGGACCTGGAAGCCTTCACTTATGAAATGTAATCATTGAAGGAGATAGAGCCCCTCTCTCGTGGTCTCAGTGGGAGGGTAGGAGCCTACCCTCAGACTCCTTGATCCAAGTTGTAAAACTATCTCTTGTCATGAAGATCAGAGGAAGTTTACTTTTCCTTTGGGTAAGGCCAATTAGCAAACACAGGTGGCCTATGATCCCCCCATCCCAACTCTCCAGCCCTTTGTTTCTACGGAGCCAGGCATCTAGACATGGTCTGTGCTCTCTCTCCTGTTGATGGCAATAGTATCAGAAAAAAATAAACTCTCTGTAAGATTTTTTCTTTAACAACCTTCCAACAGTGTCAATTCAACAACCACAAGGGAAGAAGGTATGAAGAGAATGAGGGATTGGATTTTTTTTAATTTACATGTTATTACTATTACTTTATTATTTTATTGGAGTATGGTTGCTTTACAATGTGGTGTAAGTGGTCGGATTGAGTTGTAAGTAACAAGCAGGTAACAAAGAGCTATGATTTCTAATTCAAGTCACAAGACAACTGCACTCTGATTTACTTCACCTATTACAAGGGCAGGTGGAATATTATGCAACTTAATGAGTATGGGCTTTGCTAGGGAAGGAGTAGCTAAGGAATACATATATATATATATATATATTTTTTTTTTTTGGCTCGGATTTTTGGGAAGAGTAGATTTGTATAGAAGAGTGATATTTTAGATATATCACAACCTTAGTTGCAAATGACAGAAATCTGACTCCAAATGGCTTACCCATAAAAGGTAATTTATTGGTCCATATAATTGAAAAGCGGGGGGATAATGCTGTATCTGGGGCTCAGACGATATGTTCTACGAATATTTACCAAGTGCCTCCTACGTGTGAAATATAGTTACAGGCACATGCGATACAAATTGTTGTCAATAAAGCAGGTAACATTCTGTGCCATCATGGAGCTTAGGGTCTAGTGTTCATGTCATTGGGACTTTGTCCCTCTCCCTGTCATCAGGGCCTCTTCATTCTCCATTTGCTGGGTGGGTTCTGTGTTGCCTTCTGCTGGTTCATGAGAGGAAGAGAAGCTGGCCTGTGCAGGATGGGGAAAGGGACGACCAGGAGCCCTAGCTTCTTAAGCAGACTTTCAGGCTGCCTTTCTGTTGCTGGTCCCCTTCGTCTATTCCAGAGGTGCCTCGTGCTGTTAATTCCTGAGTCTTTGGGAGAATCTGTGACGTAGATCCAGTTCCTTTTTGGCTTTCCCCGGTACCTATTTAGACTTCAGCTTTCTCAAGTCTGTGCAGTCTGTTATCAATGATCCATGTGCTTTCCAGCTTCCAAAAGTTTGTGGCTATTGCTGCTTCCCCTTTTGCCCTTTGTTCTTGTAGTTTTATGCCTTAAAACATTCTCTTTACTGTCATTTTAGTGGGGTTTCAGGAGGGAATGATATACGTGCATTTGTTAAATTTGTGATAGTAATCAAAATGACCAATTATTTTCATAAAATAAAATTTATTGTGTATTTTACTATGATGAGATCAATAGATGCTTATTGGTAGGTAATGCAGAACTGTATAAAGAAAAGGAAATCCTTTTAAATTCCAGAAATACCATAGTTATATGACCACTCAGTGGATGAACATTTAGGTTATTTCCAATTTTCTGATATTGCAAGTAGCATGTGTTGAAAATCTTTACAGCTAAATCTTGATGAACATCTACAAATATTCCTTTGGAATCAATTTCTATAAAAGAACTTCAGGGGCAAAGAGACTGCATAATTTTACTGCTTTCAAGAAAGACTCTACCATGCATTAACATCTAATGGTAGAAGTTCCAAACCAATAGCGGATGGGGAGCAACAGCAAATAACACACAAGATCAATGTGTTTTTATTTTTGAACTTAACTTTTTGTAAATTTTTTTATGCAGTGGTATATTTAAAAATTATTCTGAATAAGAAGGAATTTCAAATGATTATTATTAACTGAAAGAAAGGAAGCTATATGTTTTAGTAGAAGCAGTTAGAATAAAATAGAAACATAGATGAATATTTCAACTTTTATGTTTTAATTCTTCATTAATTACTAGCCACAAGGTAAACTTTACCCCACTTTTCCTCTAGTTTTTCTAGGTTCCACATATATGCGTTAATATATGATATTTGTTTTTCTCTTTCTGACTTACTTCACTCTGTATGACAGTCTCTAACTCCATCCACGTCTCTACAAATGACCCAATTTCGTTCCTTTCTATGGCTGAGTTATATTCCATTGCATATATGTACTACATCTTCTTTATCCATTTGTCTGTCAATGGTCATTTAGGTTGCTTCCATGACCTGGCTATTGTAAATAGTGCTGCAATGAACATTGGGGTGCATGTGTCTTTTTGAATTATGGTTTTCTCTGGGTATATGCCCAGTAGTGGGATTGCTGGGTCATATGGTAGTTCTATTTTTAGTTTTTTAAGGAACCTCCGTACCTTTCACCATAGTGGCTGTGTCAATTTACATTCCCACCAACAGTGCAAGAGGGTTCCCTTTTCTCCACACCCTCTCCAGCATTTGTTGTTTGTAGATTTTCTGATGATGGCTATTCTGACTGATGTGAGGTGATATCTCATTGTAGTTTTGATTTGCATTTCTCTAATGATTAATGATGTTGAGCATTCTTTCATGTGTTTGTTGCCCATGTGTATGTCTTCTTTGGAAAAATGTCTATTTAGGTCTTCTGCCCATTTTTGGATTGGGTTGTTTGTTTTTTTAATATTGAGCTGCATGAACTGTTTATATATTTTGGAGATTACTCCTTTGTCTGTTGATTCGTTTGCAAATATTTTCTCCCATTCTGAGCATTGTTTTTTCATCTTGTTTGTGGTTTCCTTTGCTGTGCAAAAGCTTTTAAGTTTCATTAGGTCTCATTTGTTTATTTTTGTTTTTATTTCCTTTACTGTAGGAGGTGGATCAAAAAAGATCTTGCTGTGATTTATGTCAAACAGTGTTCTTCCTATGTTTTCCTCTAAGAGTTTTACAGTGTCAGGTCTTACATTTAGGTCTCTAATCCGTTTTGAGTTTATTTTTGTGTATGGTGTTAGGGAATGTTCTAATTTCATTCTTTTACATGTAGCTGTCCAGTTTTCCCAGCACCGCTGGGAAGAGGCTGTCTTTTCTCCATTGTATATCCTTGCCTCCTTTGTCATAGATTAGTTGACCATAGGTCTGTTGGTTTATCTCTGGGCTTTCTATCCTGTTCCATTGATCTATAGCTCTGTTTTTGTGCCAGTACAATATTGTCTTGATTATTGTAGCTTTGTAGTATAGTCTGAAGTCAGGGAGTCTGATTCCCCCAGCTCTGTTTTTTTCCCTCTAGACTGCTGTGGCTCTTTGGGGTCTTTTGTGTCTTCATGCAATTTTAAGATTTTTTTGTTCTAGTTCTGTAAAAAATACAATTGGTAATTTGATAGGGATTGCACTGAATCTGTAGATTGCTTTGGGTAGTATAGTCACTTTCACAGTGTTGATTCTTCCAATCCAAGAACATGGTATATCTCTCCATCTGTTTGTATCATCTTTAATTTCTTTCATGAGTGCCTTATAGTTTTCTGCATACAGGTCTTTTGTCTCCTTAGGTAGGTTTATTCCTAGGTATTTTATTCTTATTGTTGCAGTGGTAAATGGTAGTGTTTCCTTAATTTCTCTTTCAGGTTTTTCATCATTAGTGTATAGGAATGCAAGAGAGTTCTGTGCATTAATTTTGTATCCTGCAACTTTACCTAATTCATTGATTAGCTCTAGTAGTTTTCTGGTGACATCTTTGGGATTCTATATGTATAGCATCATGTCATCTGCAAACAGTGACAGTTTTACTTCTTCTTTTCCAGTTTGTATTTTTTTTCTTCTCCGATTGCTGTGGCTAGGACTTCCAAAACTATGTTAAATAATAGTGGCTAGAGTGGACATCCTTGTCTCGTTCCTGATCTTAGAGGAAATGTTTTCAGTTTTTCACCATTGAGAATGATATGTGCTGATGGTTTGTCGTATATGGCCTTTATTATGTTGAGGTAGGTTCCTCTATGGGTCCTCTGTGCCCACTTTCTGAACAGTTTTTATCACAAATGGGTGTTGAATTTTGTCAAAAGCTTTTTCTGCATCTATTGGGATAATCATATGGTTTTTCTCCTTCAATTTGTTAATATGGTGTATCACATTGATTGATTTGCATATATTGAAGAATCCTTGCATCCCTGGGATAAATCCCACTTGATCATGGTGTATGATCCTTTTAATGTGTTGCTGGATTCTGTTTGCTAGTATTTTGTTGAGGATTTTTGCGTCTATATTCATCAGTGATATTGGTCTGTAATTTTCTTTTTTTGTATTATCTTTGTCTGGTTTTGGTATCAGCGTGATGATGGCCTCATGGAATGAGTTTGGGAGTGTTCCTTCCCCTGCAATTTTCTGGAAGAGTTTGAGAAGGTTGGGTGTTAGCTTGTCTCTAAATGTTTGATAGAATTCACCTGTGAAGCCATCTGGTCCTGGACTTTTGTTTGTTGGAAGAATTTTAATCACAGTTTCAATTTCATTACTTGTGATTGGTCTGTTCATATTTTCTGTTTCTTCCTGGTTCAGTCTTGGAAGGTTATACCTTTCTAAGAATTTGTCCATTTCTTCCAGGTTGTCCATTTTATTGGCATAGAGTTGCTTGTAGTAGTCTCTTAGGATGCTTTGTATCTCTGCAGCATCTGTTGTAACTTCTCCTTTTTCATTTCTAATTTTATTGATTTGAGTCCTCTCCTCTTTTTTTTTTTTGCAGTACGTGAGCCGCTCACTGCTGTGGCCTCTCCCGCTGCGGAGCAAAGGCTGCAGACGTGCAGGCCCAGTGTCCTTGGCTCACGGGCCCAGCCGCTCCGCGACACGTGGGATCCTCCTGGACCGGGGCACGAACCCACGTCCCCTGCATTGGCAGGCGAACCCCCATCCACTGTGTCACCAGGGAAGCCCCTCTCCCTTTTTCTTGATGAGTCTGGCTAATGGTTTATCAATTTTGTTTATCTTCTCAAAGAACCAGCTTTTAGTTTTATTGATCTTTGCTATTGTTTTCTTTGTTTCCATTTCATTTATTTCTGCTCTGATCTTTATGGTTTCTTTCCTTCTGCTAACTTTGGGTTTTGTTTTTTCTTCTTTCTCTAGTTCCTTTAGGTGTAATGTTAGATTGTTTACTTGAGATTTTTCTTGTTTCTTGAGGTAGGGTTGTATAGCTATAAACTTCCCTCTTATAGCTGCTTTTGCTGCATCCCATAGGTTTTGGATTGTCGTGTTTTCATTGTCATTTGTCTCTAGATGTTTTTTGATTTCTTCAGTGATCTCTTGGTTATGTAGAAACGTATTGTTTAGCCTCCATTTGTTTGTTTTTTTACGTTTTTTTCCCTGTAATTGATTTCTAATCCCATAGTGTTGTGGTCAGAAAAGATGCTTTATATGATTTCAATTTTCTTAAATTTACTGAGGCTTGATTTGTGACCCAAGATGTGATCTATCCTGGAGAATGTTCCGTGTACACTTAAGAAGAAAGTGTAATCTGCTGTTTTTTAATGGAATGTCCTATAAATATCAATTAAATCTATCTGGTCTGTTGTGTCATTTAAAGCTTGTGTTTCCTTATTTATTTTCATTTTGGATGATCTGTCCATTGGTATAAGTGAGGTGTTAAAAGTCCCCCACTATTATTGTGTTACTGTCGATTTCCTCTTTGATAGCTATTAGCAGGTGCTTTGTGTATTGAGGTGCTCCCATGTTGGGTGCATATATATTTATAATTGTTATATATTCTTCTTGGATTGGTCCATTGATCATTATGTACTGTCCTTCCTTGTCTCTTGTGACATTCTTTATTTTAAAGTCTATTTTATCTGGCATGAGTATTGCTACTCCCACTTTCTTTTGATTTCCATTTGCATAGAATATCTTTTTGCATACCCTCACTTTCAGTCTGTATGTGTCCCTAAGTCTGAAATGGGTCTCTTGTAGACAGCATATATATGGGTCTTGTTTTTGTATCCTTTCAGCGAGTCTGTGTCTTTTGGTTCGAGCATTTAATCCATTCATGTTTAAGGTAATTATTTATATTTATATTCCTATTACCATTTTCTTAATTGTTATGGGTTTGTTTTTGTAGGTCCTTTTCTTCAGAGGAAGAATTTGATTTTATTATTATTTTTTTGCGGTGCATAGGCCCCTCACTGCTGTGGCCTCTCGCGCCACGGAGCCCAGGCTCTGGATGCGCAGGCTCAGCAGCCATAGCTCAGGGGCCCAGCCGCTCCGCGGCATGTGGGATCCTCCCAGATCGGGGCACGAACCCGTTTCCCCTGCATTGGCAGGCGGACTCCCAACCACTGGGCCACCAGGGAAGCCCCCAAGAGGAAGGATTTTAATCTGAAACTTCTGGCTTCAAAAGCCACTGCTATTTCTTCTATGCAGTGTATGCTCTGTCCTGTCCAGCACTAGAGCTTCAGATAATAATATTTGAGTGAATAATTTTGAAAGGTCCAGAGTCAGAACTGGTGTTCAAAAAGCAATAACCATCAGAAAAAAAAGTGAAACAGTGTCACACATTAAACTGTACAGTGTTTTTTCTGGCATCTCTATTCCAAATGACTGTCTGTAATGACTCCAGGAATAATATCATATTTCCTAGCAAATGGTTGAAACTGAAATTACTGCAAATTTTATGCAGAGCATTGCCCTGAATGGTAGGAAAAATGCATATTTTCTCATTTGATTATGTTTGTTCATTTAAGTTGTCTGGAAGGAGAATCCATTTTTACAGAAACTAACTGTTGTACTGAATTTGCTGTGCTGAACAATTTTTCTGGTTGGTTACCAGTTCCTAAAAAGTGAGAATTTATCAAGGCTGTCCTTCTCTTTGGATTTGTCTAGACTGCAAAGTGTTTTTCGTTCTTTACCACTGATTAATAGGTAATTGGTGGCAATGGATGAATGTCCGAAACGTAACTATTATTGGGTGGATTGGGCCCCAGATTCACTGTCAGAGAGCTTCTCAGGAATAAAGATATAAAACTTAAAAAACCCTTTGAATATTTTTCATGGATGATTGATTATTTATTGATTTGACTTGAATCTAGTTCACCTTGACTAATTTGATAAATTTCTCGAAATATTAATACTACCAATTCACAGCTGCATACCAGGTCAATCATTATGCCTGGAGTTTGAATAACAAAAACAAAGGGACCAAGTTCCTTCACTTTGACACTGATTTTTGTTTTTATCAATTCCAAATAAACAATCATTACAATAGGCTAGGGATCCATTTCTCCTCAAGGCAAGCATCCTTGGATAAATGAGTTAGTGAATAAATAGAGCAGTTTTTATGAGTCATTTCTATAAACGTTTAAATGTTTTATTGTGATAAAAATAACAAAATTTATCATTTAAACCATTTTAAAGTGTAAAATTCAGTGCCATTTAGTACATTTACAATGTTGTGTGACCATCAGCATTATATAGTCCCCATCACCCCAAACGGAAACTCTGTCCTCATTAAGCAATCACACTCTATACCCCTCATCCTAGTCCTTGGCAACCACTAAACTGCCTTCTAGGTCTACTGATCTGCCTATTCTGGATATTTCGTATAAGTGAAATCATACAATATGTGGCTTTTTGTGTCTGGCTTCGTACAATAAGCATAATCTTTTCAAAGTCCATTCATGGGGTAGCATATATCAAAGTTTCATTCCTTCTTATGGCTGAACAGTATTCCATTGTATATCTATACCATGTTTTGTTTAGCTGTTCTACTGATGGACATTTGGTTTGTTTCCACCTTTTGGCTATTGTGAATAGTGCTGCTATTAACACTGGCGTACAGATATTTGTTCAAGTCCTTCCTTTCAGTTCTTTTGTATATATGCTTAGGAATGGAATTGCTGAGTCATATGGTAGTTGTATGTTTAACTCTTTGAGAAACTACAGTGGCTTTACCATTTTACGTTCCTACTAGCAATGCATGAATGTTCTGATTTCTCTATATCTTGCCATCACTTGTTATTTTCCACTTTTTGTTTTGTTTTGTTTTGTTTTTAGCGATACGCGGGTCTCTCACTGTTGTAGCTTCTCCCGTTGCGGAGCACAGGCTCCGGACACGCAGGCTCAGCGGCCATGGCTTACGGGCCCAACCGCTCTGCGGCATGTGGGATCTTCCCGGACCGGGACACGAACCCGTGTCCCCTGCATCGGTAGGCGGACTCTCAACCACTGCGCCACCAGGGAAGCCCCCTTGTTGCTTTTTATTACAGAGAAATTTACTCTCACTTCAATCCTGAACCCGGACATGTTATTTTATTTTGATTTTTTAAATACATTTATTATTTATTTATTTTTGGTTGCGTTGTGTCTTCATTGCTGCATGTGGGCTTTCTCTAGTTGCAGTGAGCCAGGGCTACTCTTTGTTGTGGTGCTCAGGCTTCTCATTGTGGTGGCTTCTCTTGTTGCAGAGCAAAGGCTCTAGGCATGTGGGCTTCAGTAGTTGTGGCACACGAGCTCAGTAGTTGTGGCATGTGGGCTATAGAGTGCAGGCTCAGTAGTTGTGGCGTGTGGGCTTAGTTGCTCCGCGGTATGTGGGATCTTCCCGGACCAGGGATCGAACCCGTGTCCCCTGAATTGGCAGGCAGATTCTTAACCACTGGGCCACGAGGGAAGTCCCTAGGACATTTTAAATTGTAGAATAAAGGCTCAGGGCATGTGAGCTTCGTCTTGAGTGGTTTTGCTTGACTGGGAGGCCATCTAGGTGTGAGGACGGGTGGAAGATGAAACGGAAACATTACACTGGGGCCAAATTTTACAGGGACTTCAAAGCTAAGCAGAGACACTTCAGAGGGTAAAGGGACAGTTTTCAGAAAACAAATGCCGTAATGAGAGTTGGCCATTAGAACAATAAAGGGCACGATGATGTAAGCTGAACTGGAAAGAACAAGGGTTGAGAATGATTACTCCATTGTTGAGGTGGTGCCTAGGGCTCAAAATATATGAATTGCTCGTGTTTTACTGGATAGCACCTTATAATTTATCAAATTAGCCAGAAATTGTGGACTATCCCTGCCTTCCACAGGAATGCCACACTATCCCCAGTTTGGTAGAGATAAATATATTTGGAAGTATTTTAGACAGTGAGCAGTTCACACTAAGAATTCTAGAGTTCTTTCAGTCTAGGTAGAAATCTTTTTTGAGCTAATGGTTGACGGTCTCACACACGGTAAATTTTGTTGTGAAAAACATGAGACTTGACATCTGACAGACCTGGATTTGAATCCTGTCTATTCACTTACTGATTGTGTGGCCATGTTCAAGTACCTTTCCTTCTCTGAGTATCAGTCTTCTGTTTTAAAGCACAATGATATCTATCTCATTGTGTTGCTGAGAAAATAATTGAGATTATGCATGTGAAGCATGTAGCAGAGAGCCTGGCACATAGCTGGTGCACAGTACATGTACCACCAAGGCAAAAGTACTGAGGCCACCTCCTTTGTAAGTGGGCACTTGAGTTGTGGTTCAGGGGAAGGTCTGTGAGAGTAGGAATCATCTTGGAACTTGTAAAAAGTGTGTGTGTGAGAGGGAGAGAGAGATTTTTGCCCAGAGAAAGACTTGAGTCACTTTGATGTGAGGATAACCTGGGAACAAGGATTAGGCAAATAGGACCTAATTCAAGCCTACCCCCTGGTATTTGCCTTAAATTTGACTTTTTCATTGACATTAATTCAATTCATTGACATTAACTGACATTAACTCATCTGTTGACCGAAATGATTTGCAGATTATCTACAGACCAACTTTTATTTCACTGGGAAATTAAAATCCTTGTAAAACTGTACTGCAGTCTGTTCTCAGAGCAGACACATGGTGGCAGGCAATGGATCACAGAAGTGTGTAGCACATAGCTGGGCCTCTGTCCAGCTCTGTGCTCCTCTCTGAGAGAAAGACATAAACAACATAAGCAAGCTAGAATACCATCACTTGCTATTGGGAGATGGTAGTGATATTTTTAGCTCTTGGATGAGATGATTTGCCCGATATTTCTAGCTATGTATTTTCTTGAAAACATGGTGCCCAGGGGATCAGGATACCAGAGTGTGGTATCTCAGCTTCAGTCTGGCACGTCAGCTACTGGCTGTGAGTGTTGGCAAATACTACCCAAGTGGTTGTTATTAATTACCCTTTCCAGTGGAAATTTATGATGCTTAATAATATCAGCAGCTACCATTTGGCAAGTATTATGCTGGGCTTTTACATTTCATCTTCATAACAACCAGATGAATAGGTGACTAAACTGAGGCTCAGCTGAATTAATTGTCTTGTACACATTCGTGTGGCTACTGTCATGTAAAGGAAAAAAATGCTATATAAAAGGACGACTGTGGTTGTTGCATTAAAATTCCAGGATAGCAATATAATTAATTTCAGGGGTAGAGAGCTTGTTTTGGGCTATTTAAAGGACCCAACAAGCAGTCTAAGATGGAGTTTGAGAAACCAAATGGCTCTGCATAATCAAGTAACTGAAATGCTTAGATTGCACACTAGTGACTTGAGAGGAGGACAGGATTTCTGGAAGACATAGGAATGAAGAGAATGGAGAGAGTGCTTGGAAACCGAGTATGGCCAGGCACCCAGTGGCAAGTCAGAACCTGAAGAAGAAAGACCATCTGATTGAAAATGGTCAAAGCATTTTTAGGCACAGTGAGCTATGCATTGAATTCAAAGCTCTTTTTTGCACCACGTTGGATTATTCTGGGTTGCAGTCAAAACTTAGTGAAACCTAGTTACACTTAAGAGTCTTGCATAGAAAGTGCTTTGGTTGTGTGGCCCATGTTTAGGGTGAAGTGAGAAAGAGGGAGGAGTAGGTTACAGGAGACAAGATATGAGTGGGGATGGAGAATTGAATTTGGAGTAAGAATTTAGAGCAAGAAAGAGTGGGAACGTGAATGTCTCTCCTCCTAAAATCCTCAGAAATATTGGGAAGGTGCTGGACTGTGAGTCATTTTGTTTAGATCGTAAAAGAAAGGATAATTCTAGGAAGTGAGAGTCTTGGGGCTTTTTATCACATAAGTGGGTGACAGAGAAGAATCTTGAGGCCAGGTTTGCCTGACCCTACAGCCCAGTTCCTTCCTAGTTGCAAACTGCCCTGCACTGCGCTGACAGCATTCACACTGAATGAAGGGCAGGAGATTAAACTGGATAGTCTCATACTGTCTTGACATCCTAGACTGGAAAGGACCTACCACTGAGGACTCTCTTTTCCTCAGAGCTTGTGAGAATTCTTGTTCTTTTACACATCACTCCCACATCAGTTTTCATTAGAGCAACTTCCTGGTGTCAAGGAATTTCTATTGCAGGGCAGTGAAAAACTAAAGAAATAATTATAGCTCAACAGCCACAAAGTTCTCAGATTAGCTAAAAGTAGATTTATTGGCTAAAAGTGGATTTGCTGTCTCCGAGACTACTTTAAAGCTGAGTTTGTTCTATTCTATTTCTAGCAGAATCCCTATGTCTCAGTTAAATATGAACTGACACTATGCAATATGCAGTGGATGGACTAAGAAGCATGGTCGTGACTTGATGACAGTATTGTGTGAATAACAATAATTTCACAAGAGTAGGGTTGATGACAAATATGGGTTGGACATTATGAGTTATTGTCATATCTTTGTAAAGACTTTACTGAGAAAATCTTTGTAAAAATGAATGTCGCTCTCTCTGTAAAGCGAGGTTATGTAGCAATAGCATCTAACCATTTTTAAAATTTAGTAGATATCTTTTAAGTTACATGTCCTCTAAATGACTATTACAGTTATCCCTCACTTATTGCACATTTATGTGGATAAAAATACTTCTTTGAAGCTCAGCTAGGAGTCAGAAAATAAAGCAAGCAAGGTCTGTGAGTAGCCAAAATAGATGCAGCTCAGGCCTTTTCTCTGAGTGATAGCCTGGACAAAACTCAAATACATGTTGGTTGAATGAAGAAATGAATAAATAAGCCTATTTATGCACTTATTTTAAAGAGGGTTCTAATAAACTTGCATGTTTATCTTCTGAATCAACAGGAAATTAGAAGAAATACCTTAGAAGGGATAAAAGGAACTAGAAGACTAAGCTCGTTAGGGACAGGTATACTGATAACTGACACCTAAGACCAGATGCTGATGGACTACAAAATGCAGGCATAAGAATGAAGAAAGAAAGGGACAGCTATCTGAGATCACTGAGTACAGTCTGTGCTTCTCACAATGTGATGCCTGGACCGGCAGCATCAGGACCACTTGTTAATTTAGAAATACGAGTACTCAGGCCCAACCCCAGACTGACTGAATCAGAAACTCTGAGGGTGGAGCTCAGCATCAGACAAGCCCTCTGGTGATTCTGATGCCGACTAGGGTGTGAGGTCCAGTGGTGTAGCAGTACAGAGTACGCTAAATCCAGAGGGCATCATTGCATTTCAACAGAGTGCAATGAGTGTTCATGACTTGGATCATAGTGGAAAAGTTACTTTATATAGAATACCCCATCCAAGAACGTAGGAGAGTTACTGTGGGTAACCATACATCTGGTTTTACTGGGATAGTCCTGGTTTACACAAGCCCTGGCACTGTTAAAAATAGCATTCCCTTTCATTCTTGAAAGTGTCCCCATTGGTTTGGTAAATTATATGGTCACCCTACTAATAGGCTTAGAAAGATTAGAGTCAAAATAGTTAAAATCAAGAGATGTGTTGGAGTTTAGATGAGGGTTGAGTTATTTGGTAAATTTCCATCCCTCATCCTGTGATAACGATAGATAATAAGATTTTAGCTTCTCAGTACTTTTCTTGCCCAGACTTATTACCAACTTTATTTGGTTAAAGGTGGATTCTCACCATTCTCTAAGCCAGGTTTTAGGCTGTTCTTATCCTTTGCAGAACAGTACTTTGATCTCTTGTGAACCATGGCATCTATGCAGATCTGTTGAGAACTAAAAAATCTGGGTTTAGGGCCAGTTTCTTTTGCCTTCCAGCCTCTTTGTTATCCACTTTTTAACCCCTGATGGTGAAGTAATCTCTTCTCTTTTCTCATCAAAATTTTATCTGAGGAAAGGGTCTATAAACTCATGTACACTGAAGAAAAACTGAATACACTCTCACCTTGGGATGTTTGCATTTGAACAGCAGAGACTGTATTGAGTTACTGAAATAAACTGTAGGTATTGCTCACTGAGTGGAATAGTTGTGAGTCTCAGGAAGTGATGCAGTAGCAGGGGGCATAAGACCAAGGCTTTGTGCCTAATCTCCTAACTTTACTTAAGGTATCATGAGGCCAGCGATGGGATCTGACCTCAGAGAGTGTCCCAGCACTCAAACCTACTGTCAATGTAGAGAAGGACCAACAATCACTGCATCTTGCCCATCTCAGTTTGTTCCAAATCCCAAATATAAACTTACTTTCTTGCAAGTAAATGCAGTCACTGAATTCTTCTTTCTCTTAAGTCTCCAATTTCCTACTTCCTCCCCACAGCCTGATCAGACAAAGTCTTCCTAATGTCAAGGCAGAGACTGACTTACTGAGTCTGTAAGTGAAGTTGTTTCAGTGAATTTGCTGTTAAAAATTATTTATTTTAGTGTTGTGGATTTTTATAGCTAGAGGGATGGCGCTCAAAATGAGGGAAGTCCAATTCCCTCATTTTGCAGATGTGGAAACTGAGGCCCAGAGAGGTTAATGACCGCACAGACGGTTGTTTCAAGAGTTGAGGTAGGGCTTCCCTGGTGGCGCAGTGGTTGAGAGTCCGCCTGCCGATGCAGGGGACGCGGGTTCGTGCCCCTGGTCCGGGAAAATCCCACATGTCGCGGAGCGGCTGGGCCCGTGAGCCGTGGCCGCTGAGCCTGCGCGTCCGGAGCCTGTGCTCCGCAATGGGAGAGGCCACAACAGTGAGAGGCCCGCGTACCGCAAAAAAAAAAAAAAAAAAAAAAAAGAGGTAAAGACCCAGATTTCCTGACACAATTTCCTTACTTCTTGTTCCTTTTTGGATACCCAAGGTTGAGGGTGGGGGAAATTTCATGGTTACCTCGATTCTGGTTTAGACCTTGAAATGAGGAATAAAGTGGAGACTTTGGGATTGCTTTTGTGGGTGATGGTATGAGAATACTTTTCTGAAGCCTCTTTTGGAGACGATAAAAGTGGAAACATCATTAAGTAGAGTCTCATTTTAAAAATTCCCTGCTGCTGTTTAAAGACAGCACACTGTGTAGTCCAGGTGACTTTCATGTTCAAGTGAAACAATAGAAAAAGTTTATTCACGCACAATTTTACATCTTGCTTTATAATAACAGGAATCCTATTTTAGTCAAATGCTTTTTTCAAACTTATGAGCAACTTCCTCCTGTTTCAAATAGAAAAGGAGACTGCCAATTTCACAGTCAATGCTGAGAGAATGGGGTGGTTTGGTACTCCATTTGTACTTGCAGTTCCCCCCACCTCGTTCTGGGTCTAGGAGGAAGGGCAACTGTTCCTGGAGAGAGCTGTCACTCTGGGCACTTTTCTTCCTCATAAGTAGTAGTAGTAAGAGACAGTGCAAGGACATTACCCTGCACTGATAGAGAAGAAAGACTCAGGAGCAGGGATGATGACAAAAACATGTTCAAGGTGCAGAGTTTTGAATAACAAAATTTTCTATTTTGCTTTATGAGAAAATACAGATATTGAATTGCAATTTATTATAAAATTTGAACCCTTATTAATGGATAAAAAGTGTTATTATTGAAGTGCTCATTCTTCATTAAGTTTTAAAACATCATCAATCTAACAAAGTATATTGAAATAATCAACTAATATAGAGGGAGAGAAATGTTTTTTTCAAAGAAGTACATTTCTCAAGTTGACTTTTCTTTCAACAGAAATATCACTGGTTAAAGTATATTTTGTTATATTACTCTATGCTATTTCTGATAACTTCTTATAAGAGATAGAGCAATATAAATTGTTGTATTTTTTAGCATATGCTCAACTGAAGACAAGTTTCATCTCTGCAGGGAAACTTAGAGTTTATTTCTTCAACACTTTATTACCAAAAAAAAAAAAAAACAAACAAACACACCCAGAAGCAAAAAACCAAGGCCAGGGAGGTTGAGTGCCCAATACTGGAGAACAAAAGAGAACTGGGATCCATCCTGGGACTGTGGTGCCCAAACAAGACTCAACTAGACTTTACTGTAGGGTGAATTGTTAGAGTCCATTTTGTTCTTATCATTTTTATTTCCAAAAGATTAAACATGGTAATTGATTTAATTTTAACCCCAAGTTCTCTATTTAATTTCTGTATTTAAAATACGATATAGAGAAGAATATAAAAACAAAAGAGTAATAACAGGAAAGATAGCGAAAGGAAAGGAGAGCCAAGAATGCCTCAGCATCTAGTTTATTGGCAATGATATAAACAAATGTGTTATTCCCCTCATGAATATCCTTTGATTTTATCAAATCTAGAGAAACATAGTAAAGATTTGTTCTTTTTTTTTTTTAACATCTTTATTGGAGTATAATTGCTTTACAATCGTGTGTTAGTTTCTGCTTTATAACAAAGTGAATCAGTTGTACATATTCATATGTTCCCATATCTCTTCCCTCTTGCATCTCCCTTCCTCCCACCCTCCCTATCCCACCCCTCCAGGCAGTCCCAAAGCACCGAGCTGATCTCCCTGTGCTATGCGGCTGCTTCCCACTAGCTATCTATTTTATGTTTGGTAGTGTATATATGTCCATGCCTCTCTCTCGCTTTGTCACAGCTTACCCTTCTCCCTCCCCACATCCTCAAGTCCATTCTCTAGTAGGTCTGTGTCTTTATTCCTGTCTTACCCCTAGGTTCTTCATGACATTTTTTTTCTTAAATTCCATATATATGTGTTAGCATACGGTATTTGTCTTTCTCTTTCTGACTTACTTCACTCTGTATGACAGACTCTAGGTCTATCCACCTCATTATAAATAGCTCAATTTCATTTCTTTTTATGGCTGAGTAATATTCCATTGTATATATGTGCTACATCTTCTTTATCCATTCATCCAATGATGGACACTTAGGTCGTTTCCGTCTCCAGGCTATTGTAAATAGAGCTGCAATGAACATTTTGGTACATGACTCTTTGAATTTCTCAGGGTATATGCCCAGTAGTGGGATTGCTGGGTCATATGGTAGATTTGTTCTTGTTGCTACAAATATTGAAGCAACTCAGAAAATATTTTAAAAATATCGGTAAATAGTCAAAAAGAGACAAGGATGATGTGAGCACTAGGACAAGGAAACCAGCCACTATGACCAACTCCAGTGAGGAAAGAGTCAGGGCATGAGGAACTGCCTCACCAAGACATCCACTTACAACCTACAGGATAGTTCCTCATAGAAGTGAACTGACTATTTTTTAAAAAGTAAAAGAGGGAGACCTTCAAGATGGTGGAGGAGTAAGATGTGGAGATCACCTTCTTCCACACAAATACATCAAAAATACATCTACATGTGGAACAACTCCTACAGAACACCTACTGAATGCTGGCAGAAGACTTCAGACTTCCCAAAAGGCAAGAAAATAACCACGTACCCGGGTAGGGCAAAAGAAAAAACAGAGACAAAGGTATAGGGATATGACCTGCACCTCTGGGAGGGAGCTGTGAAGGAGGAAAAGTTTCCACACACTAGGAAGTCCTTTCACTGGCAGGGCCAGGGGTGGGCCAGGGAGAAGTTTCAGACCCACGGAGGACAGCGCAGCAACTGGGGTGCAGAGAGCAAAGCAGATAGATTCCCACACAGGATCGGTGCTGACCAGCACTCACCAACTTGAGATGCTTGTCTGCTCACCCACTGAGGTGGGTGGGGGCTGGAAGCTGAGGCTCAGGCTTTGGAGGTCAGACCCCAGGGAGAGGACTGTGGTTGGCTGCATGAAGACGGCCTGAAAAGGGCTAGTTTGCCACAGCTAGCCAGGAGGGAGTCTGGGAAAAAGTCTGGACCTGCCAAAGAGTCAAGAGACCATTGTTTCAGGGTGTGCGAGGAGAGGGGATTCCTGCTCCATGTACCCACAGGAGGCGGAGCACCACCTAAACGAGCTCCAGAGATGGGCACAAGCCATGGCTATCAGTTTGGACCCCAGAGACAGGCATGAAACACTAATGCTGCTGCCGCTTCTACCAAGAATCTGTGTGCAAGCACAGGTCACTACCCACAACCCCCCCAGGAGCCTGTGCAGCTCGCCACTGGCAGGGTCCTGAGAACCAGGGACAACTTCCCCAGGAGAACATGTGGCACACCTCAGCTTGTTGCAATGTGACACTGGCCTCTGATGCCACAGGCTTGCCCCGCATTCCAGTTATGACTATTGTACCCCTCCCTCTCCCTGGCCTGAGTGAGCAAGAGAGCCCTAATCAGCCGCTGTTTTAACCCCCTCCTGTCTGGGCAGGGAACATGGCTGAGGCAGCCTACATGCAGAGGCAGGGCCAAAACGAAAGCTGAACCCCAGGAGCTGTACAAAGAAGAGAAAGGGAAATCTCTCCCAGCAGCCTCAGGATCAGCAGATTAAATTCCCACAATCAATTTGATGAACCCTGCATCTGTGGAATACCTGAATAGACAACGAATGTTCCCAAAATTGAGGCAGTGGACTTTGGGAGCAACTGTAGACTTGGGATTTGCTTTCTGTGTATGACTTGTTTCTGGTTTTTCTGTTTCTCTTAGTTTAGTTTTTAGTGCTTATTATCATTGGTGGATTTTTTTTTTATTGGTTTGGTTTTTCTCTTTTTAAAATTATTTTATTTTATTTTTAAAAAATTTTATCTTTTAAATTAAAAATTTTTTTCCCTCTTATTGTGAGTGTATATTTCTTTCTGTGATTTTGTCTATTTGGGTTTGCTTTTACCATTTGTCCTAGGGTTCTGACTGTTCGTTTTTGTTTTATCTTGTTTTTGTTTGTTTTCTTTTTATGAGTGTGTATTTGTATGTTTCTTTGGATGACTTTGTTTAGTTTTTGCTTTTACCATTTGGTTTGGGGTTCTATCTGCTTGTTTCTTCCTTCCTTTTCTTCTGAGCCGTGTGGCTGTCAGTGTCTCGGTGTTCTGGCCGGGTGTCAGGCCTGAGGCTCCGAGGTGGGAGAGCTGAGTCCAGGATATTGGACCACCAGAGACCTCCCGGCCCCACGTAATATCAATCGGTGAAAGCTCTCCCAGAGATCTCTGTTTCAACAAAAAGACCAGCTCCACCCAATGGCCAGCAAGCTCCAGTGCTGGATGCCCTATGCCAAACAACTAGCAAGATGGGAACACAACCCCACCCATTAGCAGAGAGGCTACCTAAAGTCATACTAAGTTAACAGACACCCCAAAATGCACCACTGGACATGGCCCTGCTCACCAGAAGGACAAGATCCAGTCCCACCCACCAGAACACAGGCACCAGTCCCCTCCACCTGGAAGCCTACACAAGCCACTGAACCAACCTCACCCACTGGGGGCAGACATCAAAGACAACGGGAACTGTGAACCTGCAACCTGTGAAAAGGAGACCCCAAACACAGTAAGTTAAACAAAATGAGAAGATAGAAAAACACACAGCAGATGAAGGAGCCAGGTAAAAACCCACCAGACCTAATAAATGAAGAGGAAATATGCAGTCTACCTGAAAAATAATTCAGAGTAATGATAGTAAAGATGATCCAAATCTTGGAAATAGAATAGACAAAATACAAGAAACATTTAACAAGGACCTAGAAGAACTAAAGAGCAAACAAACAATGATGAACAACACAATAAATGAAATTAAAAATTCTCTGGAAGGAATCAATAGCAGAATAACTGAGGCAGAAGAATGGATAAGTGACCTGGAAGATAAAGTAGTGGAAATAATTACCACAGAGCAGAATAAAGAAGAAAGAATGAAAAGAATTGAGGACAGTCTCAGAGACCTCTGGGACAACATTAAACACCCCAACATTCGAGTAATAGGGGTCCCAGAAGAAGAAGAGAAAAATAAAGGGACTGAGAAAATATTTGAAGAGATTATAGTTGAAAACTTCCCTAACATGGGAAAGGAAATTGTCAGTCAAATCCAGGAAGCACAGAGAGTCCCATACAGGATAAATGCAAGGAGAAACACTCCAAGACACATATTAATCAAACTATCAAAAATTAACTACAAAGAAAAAATATTAAAAGCAACAAGGGAAAAGCAACAAATAACATACAAGGGAATCCGCAAAAGGTTAAGAGCTGATCTTTCAGCAGAAACTCTGCAAGCCAGAAGGGAGTGGCAGGACATATTTAAAGTGATGAAAGGGAAAACCTACAACCAAGATTACTCTACCCAGCAAGGATCTCATTCAGATTCAATGCAGAAATTAAAACCTTTACAGACAAGCAAAATTTAAGAGAATTCAGCACCACCAAACCAGCTATAAAACAAATGCTAAAGGACATTCTCTAGGCAGGAAACACAAGAGAAGGAAAAGACCTACAAACATTAACCCAAAACAATTAAGTAAATGGTAATAGGAATATACATATCGATAATTACCTTAAATGTAAATGGATTAAATGCTCCAACCAAAAAAGACACAGACTGGCTGAAGGGATATAAAAACAAGACCCATATAATGCTGTCTACAAGAGACTCACTTCAGACCTAGGGACACATACAGACTGAAAGTGAGGGGATGGAAAAAGATATTCCATGCAAATGAAAATCAAAAGAAAGCTGGAGTAGCGATACTGATATCAGACAAGATAGACTTTAAAATAAAGACTATCACAAGAGACAGAGAAGCACACTACATAATGATCAATGGATCAATCCAAGAGGAAGATAAAACAATTAAAAATATTTACGCATCCAACACAGGAACACCACAATACATAAGGCAAATGCTAACAGCCATAAAAGGGGAAATCGACAGTAACACATTCATAGTAGGGGACTTTAACACCCCACTTTCACCAATGAACAGATCATCCAAAATGAAAATAAATAAGAAAACACAAGCTTTAAATGTTACATTAAACAAGATGAACTTAATTGATATTTATAGGACATTACATCCAATAACAACAGAATACACTTTCTTCTCAAGTGCTCACGGATCATTCTCCAGGGTAGATCATATCTTGGGTCACAAATCAAGCCTTGGTAAATTTAAGAAAATTGAAATAATATCAAGTATCTTTTCTGACCACAATGCTATGAGCTAGATATCAATTACAGGAAAAAACACTGTAAAAAATACAAACACATGGAGGTTAAAAAATATGCTACTAAATAACCAAGAGATCACTGAAGAAATCAAAGAGGAAATCAAAAAATACCTAGAGACAAATGACAATGAAAACACAACGACCCAAATGCAGCAAAAGCAGTTCTAAGAGGGAAGTTTAAAGCAATACAATCCTACCTCAAAAAACAAGAAAAATCTCAAACAACCTAACCTTACACTAAAGCAATTAGAGAAAGAAAAACAAAAAACCCCCAAGTTTAGCAGAATGAAAGAAATCATAAAGATCAGATAAGAAATAAATGAAGGAAACAGTAGCAAAGATCAATAAAACTAAAAGCTGGTTCCTTGAGAAGACAAACAAAATTGATAAACCATTAGCCAGACTCACCAAGAAACAAAGGGAGAAGACTCAAATCAATAGAATTAGAAATGAAAAAGGAGAAGTAACATTGACACTGCAGAAATGCAAAGGATCGTGAGAGATTACTATAAGCAACTATATGCCAATAAAATGGACAACCGGGAAGAAATGGACAAATTCTTAGAAAAGTACAATCTTCTAAAACTGAACCAGGAAGAAATGGAAAATATAAACAGACAAATCACAAGCACTGAAATTGAAACTGTGATTAAAAATCTTCTAACAAACAAAAGCCCAGGACCAGATGGCTTCACAGGCAAATTCTATCAAACATTTAGAGAACAGCTAACACCTCTCCTTCTCAAGGTCTTCCAAAATATAGCAGAGGGAGGAACACTCCCAAACTCATTCTACGAGGCCACCATCAGCCTGATACCAAAACCAGACAAAGATGTCACAAAAAAAGAAAACTACAGGCCAATATCACTGATGAACATAGATGCAAAATCCTCAACAAAATACTAGCAAACAGAATCCAACAGCACATTAAAAAGATCATACACAACGATCAAGTGGAGTTTATCCCAGGACTGCAAGGATTCTTCAGTATATGCAAATCTGTCAATGTGATACACCATATTAACAAATTGAAGGACAAAAACCATATGATAATCTCAATAGATGCAGAAAAAGCTTTTGACAAAATTCAACACCCATTTATGATAAAAAACCTTCCAGAAAGTAGGCATAGAGGGAACCTACCTGAACATAATAAAGGCCATATATGAGAAGCCCACAGCCAACATTGTTCTCAATGGTGAAAAACTGAAACCATTTCCTCTAAGATCAGGTAAAAGACAAGGGTGCCCACTCTTACCACTCTCATTCAACATAGTTTTGGAAGTTTTAGCCACAGCAATCAGAGAAGAAAAAGAAATAAAAGAAATCCAAATCGGAAAAGATGAAGTAAAACTGTCACTGTTTGCAGATGACCTGATACTATACATAGAGAATCCTAAATATACTACCAGAAGACTACTAGAGATAATCAATGAATTCGGTAAAGTATCAGGATACAAAATTAATGCACAGAAATCTCTTGCATTCCTATACACTAATGATGAAAAATCTGAAAGAGAAATTAAGGAAACACGCCCATTTACCATTGCAACAAAAAGAATAAAACACCTGGGAATAAACCTACCTAAGGAGACAAGAGACCTGTATGCAGAAAACTATAAGACTCATGAAAGAAATTAAAGATGACACAAATAGATGGAGAGTTACACCATGTTCTTGGGTTGGAAGAATCAACATTGTGAAAATGACTCTACTACCCAAAGCAATCTACAGATTCAGTGCAATCCCTATCAAATTACCAATGGCATTTTTTACAGAACTAGAACAAAAAATCTTAAAATTTGTATGCGAACACTAAAGACTCCGAATAGCCAAAGCAATCTTGAGAAAGAAAAACGGAGCTGGAGGAATTAGGCTCCCTGACTTCAGACAATACTACAAAGCTACAGTAATCAAGAAAGGATGGTACTGGCACAAAAACAGAAATATAGATAAATGGAACAGGATAGAAAGCCCAGAGATAAACCCATGCACAAATGGTCACCTTATCTTTGACAAAGGAGGCAAGAATATACAATGGAGAAAAGACAGCCTCTTCAATAAGTGGTGCTAGGAAAACTGGATAGTTATATGTAAAAGAATGAAATTAGAACACTTCCTAAAACCATACACAAAAATAAAATGGATTAAAGACCTAAATATAAGGCCAGACACTACAAAACTCTTAGAGAAAAACATAGGCAGAACATGATATAAATCACAGCAAGATCCTTTTTGACCCACCTCCTAGAGGAATTGAAATAAAAACAAAACTAAACACATGGGACCTAATGAAACTAAAAGCTTTTGCACAGCAAAGGAAAACATATACAAGACAAAAAGACAACCTCCAGAATGGGAGAAAATATTTGCAAATAAAGCAACAGACAAAGGATTAATCTCCAAAATATATAAGCAGCTCATGCAGCTCAATATCAAAAAAACAAACAACCCAATCCAAAAATGGGCAAGAGACCTAAATCGACATTTCTCCAAAGATATGCAGGTTTGCAACAAACACATGAAAGGATGTTCAACATCACTAATCATTAGAGAAATGCAAATCACAACCACAATGAAGCAATTATGCTCCAATAAAGAATGTTAAAAAAAACTACAATGAGGTATCACCTCACACCACTCAGAATGGCCATCATCAAAAAATCTACAAACAACAAATGCTGGAGATGGTGTGGAGAAAAGGGAACCCTCTTGCACTGTTGGTGGGAATTTAAATTGATACAGCCACTATGGAGAACAGTATGCATGTTCCTTAAGAAACTAAAAATAGAATTACCATATGACCCAGCAATCCCACTAATGGGCATATACCCTAAGAAAATCATAATTCAAAAAGAGTCCTTCATCACAATGTTCATTGCAGCTCTACTTACAATAGCCAGGACATGGAAGCAACCTAAGGGTCCATCGACAGATGAATGGATAAAGAAGATGTGGCACATATATACAATGGAATATTAGTCATAAAAGGAAACAAAATTGAGTTATTTGTAGTGAGGTAGATGGACCTAGAGTCTGTCATACAGAGTGACCTATGTCAGAAAGAGAAAAACAAATACCGTATGCTAATGCACATATATGGAATCTAAAAAAATGTTTCTGATGAACCTAGGGGCAGGACAGGAATAAAGACACAGATGTAGAGAATGGACTTGAGGACACAGGGAGGGGGAAGGTTAAGCTGGGACGAAGTGAGAGTGGCATTGACATATATACACTACCAAATGTAAAATAGATAGCTAGTTGGAAGCAGCTGCATAGCACAGGGAGATCAGCTCGGTGCTTTGTGACCACCTAGAGGGGTGAGATACAGAGGGTGGGAGGGAGATGCAAGAGGGAGGGGATATGGGGATATATGTATACATATAGCTGATTCACTTTGTTACACAGCAGAAACTAACACAGCATTGTAAAGCAAGTATACTCCAATAAAGATGTTTTAAAAAAAAGTAAAAGAAAAGAAACGCCTAAGATATAATATTTATGGCTTAAAAATATCCCAAAATGTGAATTCAATTTTATTCAAAAGGAGAAGACAGTTTTCATAGATGCAATACTTAAAATAGGCCCAAAGAAATAGAAAATTACTCTAAGAACTCATGAATCAGCGCCATGAGTGTAAACTTTATCTTCCTGACACATCAGGCTTTATGAAGCCATAAAAAATGGTAAAACAGTAACCAGAAAAGAGTAGCTCATGTCAGTGTTTCATATTCTTCACTTTAATGAAGATAAATGAAAAGACGATTGTACTATATGTACCAAACCCCAATACGATCAGTCTTAGAAATGTAATACATCAATTAGCATGCTTTGAGGTATATTTGCAATATCAACCTAGTTTATTTGCAACAAAGAAGATCAAATAGCCTGATTCAAGCCCTTTTAAATACTTTGTTAATAGCCAACATATAATGAGTTTTATTATATTTATTGAACATTCATTATATATTTGTCACAAGGATTATGATAAATGCTTTGCATGGATGATCTCATTCAGTCCTTCCAAAAGTTCTTTGAGATAGACACTAATATCATCATTATCCCAATTTTGTTAGGAAATTGATCCCCAGAGAGCTTCCAAAGATCACACAGCTCATAGTGGTAAACACAGAATTAGAACCAGCTAGCCTGACTCAAGAATCTAAATGTTGAGCCATTATTCTATCAACACTCTACTAAGTGATGCCTATGATATGGTGAACAAAATGGACATGGTCCTGGCCTTCCTGGAGCTTAAAGTCTAACATATTTTTTTTTAATTGTAAAGTTTAGAGCAATAATAGTCAATTAGACCTGCCCTTTAAGACAGGCTAGAAATTAAACCATGGATCTCTTACAAGCATTTTTCATACTAAGTATAGTAAAGACCATATGTTTCAAATTTCATGGAAAGGATTAGTGTTAATCCTGATGTTGGAGGAAAAACCAAAACACCCAAAAGACAAGGAAATAAAGAAAAAGAAACAAGGGATATTCTACTTTTTCCCTGAAAAAGTCCAGGGAACTCAAGTAGATATAAATGGTCGACATTCTGGTGTTCAGGGAGATGCCTGAGACTGGTATCAATGGATTAATTCTCCTATGGTGTTTGTATGATCCAAAGATGAACTACAGTGGACACTTGCTGGGGATTATGTCATCAGGCAGATTGGGCTGCCTTATGTGAGGCCAGATGACCTCTGGCTGAACTGGGCCATACCTGCTCTTTCTCTCTCTTGAAGTCCTTGTTTTGACTCCCCACCCCTGCTGCTCTCCTTTCTTTGTTGCTTCCCTGGCATCAGAAAGACTTATTTGGAAGATGCTGAACTTACTTACAGGCCTTCAATCTCTCCTCAGGCCTCCCAGAGGCCAAACTGGTTTTCTTTAAAGGAAAATGATGTTAATTTATTAAAGGCAAGAAACAAACCTAAGGCGACTTTGACAGTTAAATATATTAGAAGCTTTGAGTCATTTTCTTCTCATACTTAATTTGACTAAAATGAAATTAGTATGGAATAAATGCTAAGATTGTGGTGATATATATTTTAGTCTCACTTCTCTGGAACCTTTTCATTGGGTTAAAATACTTTGCTGAGGTATTGAGAAGCTTAGTTCTT
Organism: Leucopleurus acutus; assembly: GCF_964270905.1. Classification (NCBI taxonomy): domain Eukaryota; kingdom Metazoa; phylum Chordata; class Mammalia; order Artiodactyla; family Delphinidae; genus Leucopleurus; species Leucopleurus acutus. The sequence continues at coordinate 99,598,718 of NC_139145.1, forward strand.
AAGAGCTAGAAACATTTATTTCCTGTTAGTTGTTTTAGATTATTCAGATAAATTTCGCCTTTAATGCGATTTGCTCAGGCAATTGTAATTACCTCTAAATGTGCTGTGCTTTGTTGGAATTAGGAAAAACTTGTTTTAGCAAAGGGGGAACAAATATCCCCAAAGTGTGAAGCAGACACTAATCATTATTAGGGCATTATTTTCTTTTTTCTTTCTCTTTTCTTTTTTTTTTTTTTTTTTTTTGTAGAAGGGAGATGGGAACAGTATCTTATATATAATAGGCTGTCATATTTGTTGATTTAGATTAATGGAATTTACACTCAAAAAGAAGGTACCACAATCCAAAGAATTACACTTACACCAATGCCCTTAGTCTTCTGATGTTCAAATAATATACTCCAGAAACTAGTCTTATGAGCTCAGAATACATCTTCTCTTTCAGAGAGACAGCTTCCTTCATGAAGTTATTTTGGGCATTTTCCATGAACTGTAGCTGAAAATATTTATTATATACTTGACTTCACAGAAAAAACAACTCATGGAACATAAAACTTTATACTTCTCTAAATTAACTTCTGAACTTCACCAGCTTAGATATATGTTTTACACAGTTGTACTTTACTTTACTTTTAAAATTTCTTCTAATTTATACTTCTTCCAGTTTTATTGAAGTATAATTGACATATATCACTGTATAGGTTTAAGATGTACAGCATAATGTTTTGACTTACATATATTATGAAATGATTTCCACAATAAGTTTAATTAGCATCTATTATCTCATATAGATAAAATAAAAAGAAAAAGCAAAAAAAGAGAAAAAATTTTCCTTGTGATGAGAACTCTTAGGATTTATTTCATATATATTATATAGCAGTGTTAACTATAGTCATTGTTATACATTACATCCCTAGTACTTATTTATCTTATAAATGCAAGTTAATTTATATTATCTCTTATGTGTATATATTCTTCAAAGTGACCAATTTTTTTTCTGGCAAAAGCAGAGTTTACGTAAATAAACTGTAATAATTTTAAATAGCATGTACATTATATTTTGCAGTTACTTTAAAAATGAGCACCATTTTGTATACATATTTCCACTTAAACTATTAGTATATTTTACATACTTGTAATTTGAATGAAAATGCTGTATTTCACTGGTTGATATATCATTATTTGTTTAACTGTCTTCCTCCATCCCATGGTAAAGCGTCCCATGGTGTTGCACAGATTTGGTGAAAAGAATGATGATCAACACTATTAAAAATATCTGTCATATTTAATCTTGAATTATGTACTTGAACATTTTTTCATGATGTCCTAAAAAATAGAGCCACCATGGATAGATCTTCAGCAAGGGAAAATCAAATGCTTGTATGTGCTCCTTTAGATAGAAAATGTCCTGTTTCAAATTATAAAATATGGGCACGAACTGAACTGGTATAATAGTATTGCAGGAAAAAAAAACTTGAAGGATAAAAGTACAGTTTCATTTTCTGGGCTTATTTGTCAAGGAGAAACCATCACACACTTATAAAATTGAACTGGGGGACTTGAAAGTCTTGGAGTGAAAATTTGTGGAATGTATATGCTCAAGACGGAAAGGCTATTTATCCTCCCTGTAATGCATTTTAAATTTCTTGGTGATTTATGGTAAATAAATGCAGTAAAGATTTCAAAGGAGATGAAAATTATTTGACACATTTTACCATTGAGAAATATAATACTTCAGGGCAAGGGAGTATGGACATAATTTTTAACTCCACATGGGTTTGTTTCATTAATTGTTTTTATTTTAGCAACCATCAACACTGTCTTTCTGTTGCTATGTACAACTATAACATGGTTCCAGACTAATTACGGAAAAGATACTGTCCATAAAAGCATGTTATAGCCTAATGGCAGAAAGGAGATTTTTGCAGGTGAAAACAACAATTACTGCCAGGTCAAATCTCAGCTGTGTGAAATCAGTCAGTGAAGGACAAGGATAGTTGGCTCCTTTTGAACTGAGGTGTGGGTCGTCCTGTGAAGCAAAAGACTGAGAAGTAGCCAGAGAGGTCACCCTTGTACCCCGCAGGAAAGAATTATGTGCTTGTTTCTATACTGATCATCTGTTTTCATACCTAGTAATTTTGTCATCAAGGACTGGGAGAGGCTAACATTTTGGTATAAAACTGTTCCATGTCCCGTTATATTAATTTGTTCATCAGTGTTCAAGTATCAGTTATAAAATGATTATTGGTATTAGTTTTCCATGTTCTGACTGAATTCTTACAGTTAGAAAAAGAGCTGCCAGAGCTTTCTTGGCTGCTTGGAGGAAAGACCATTCGTCCCCAGGAGGGGTCAAGACTGACCCAGGGATTCAGAATATGCCCACCCCTTCCCATGCCTCCAGACCTCCATCAGCAGGAATGACCAAGGGGCTCCACCTTCTTTCTACCCCTCTTTCTTACGCCTCCTCAGCATGCCCAGTCTTGCCTCGCTCTGCCTTATGACATGTAGACTGTGGGCAACAGAATCACGTCGGGCGCTTGTTCCAAATGTAGAGTCCCAGGCCCCTCTCAGCATGACTGACAGGGAATTTCTGGGGAGAGATCCCTGGAATCTGCAATTTTACCAAGTGTCCCAGCTGATTTTTATGCACATAGAAGTCTGAAGCACTGCTAGATAAACACAGAGAATCTCCATATATATATATTTTACAAATGTAAAGTACTTTAAAGTGTACAAAGCACTTTTATACACCCTCTCATGAGATCCCTAGAAGAATCAAATGAGATAAACAAGGCAGGTATTGACATTTTATTTTATAAATGAGACAATGGGTATCTATAATATCCAATGTCATGGCCAAGCGGTAGTTGAGCTGAAGAACTAGCTTCTCTTAGCACAGCAGGCTGCCTGCAGATTATATTGGCCCTGGAACGGACAGATGTATAGTTTACTCCTCCTCTTATGCTATCTCCTCTATTCTCCCTAATAATCCCGGGAGGTAGATTAGGCAACTATTATTAAATCTATTTGACCGACGAGAAAACTAAGACTAGAGAGTCGAAGTGCCCAAAGTCATAAACAACAAAGTGGCAGGACCTGGACTCAAACTCAGGTTTTTCAAGTCTAAGCGCTACATCCTGTCTACCTTTCACTGTGAAGAAGTTGCAATGAAGTGTAAATATTTTAATATTTTTGATTGCTTAGTATTTAATAAATATTGCTTATGTCATAAAATGTTTCTTATGTATGTTTGGCTTTCTCACTAGTGTCGCAAATAAAATCTTTTCTGGATTCTACTGTTTTGATAACTTAGCATCATAAAACTTTTTTATGAGATAATTGCTTTAATAACTGTTCTTTTTAAGGTCATAGTAACTTTCGAAATGTAGTCAACATATCCCATTACCATTTCTTGGTTTTTATCCTCCTGTCTCTTCACAGCACTTGACCCTGTTGATCACCCCCTTTCTTCCTGAAAAATTCTGTCTGTGAAGTGGCATACTCATGATTCTGAGCTCTCCATCTGTCCCTTTCTGGCTTCTTTTTTTCCTACTCCACCCAAGACGTGTCTGTACTTGCCTTCCTTTTGCTCTCATCGATTTCCCCTGGTAATACATACATTTCCACAATTTCAGCTATTACAATCATTCTGATGACTCTCAAATATATCTCTTTTTTCCTGAGCTCCAGATCTACTCAGAATCTTGAACAGACTAAATACTCAATATATCTTATTTAAATTTCTATCTGTTTGCTAAACATCTCATTTATTTGATGGATATTTACTGAGTACCTACTAGGTGTCAGGCAATGTTCTACGTGCTTGGGATACACCAGTGAAGAAAACAAAGTTACCTGCCCTCACAGATCTTAGTTTTTAGTGGCAGAAGACAGACAAGAAACCATAAACATGAAAAATACAAAAATTAGATTTTATGTGAGAGGCAGTATGAAAAAGGAGACAGAAGGATAGAACATGATAGAGGGAATCCAGAGTGCAGCTAGAGGATGAGAGTGCTGGTTGCACTTTTCTATAAGGTGGTCAGGGTTGGCCTTGCTGAGAAGAAACATTTGAGAAGATCTTAAAGGATGTGAGGGAGTTAGCTCTGGGGGAAATGCATTTGGGGCAGAGGAATAGCCATTGCAAAGACCTTAAGGAATGAGTGAGACTGGTATATTCAAGAAATAGTGGTAGGCGAGCAGGTCAGAGAGGAAATGAGATATCAGATTGTGCAGGGTCTTGCCAGCCCTTGTAAAGGCTTTGGCTTTTATCCTTTGTGAAATGCGGAGCTACTGGAGAGTTTTAAGTGGAGAATGACAAGATATTTTTTATGTGTTTAAAGGATCATTCTGGCTACTGTGCTGAGAATAGGCTATATGGTAGTAAAGGTAGCATTGACAAGCCAATTGTGAAGCTACTGTAGTAGTCTGGGCAAAGCTTGGACCAGAATGATAGGAGTGGAGTGGACAAGGTGGGCAGGTTGTGGATATATTTTGAAGATGGAGCCCTTAGAATTTCCTGATGTAGTAGATATGTTTAGCATGAACAACTAGAAGGCTGGAGCTGTCATCAGTTGAGATTGGGAAGCCTGCAGCTAAAGGAGGAAGGTCAGGAGATCGGTTTTGCACATGTTATATTTGAGGCATCTATTTGATGTTCAGGTGAAGATGTTGGGTAGGATGTGAGCTTACAGAAGTCGTCTGGGATTCAGGAGTGATATTGGGCTGGAAGTGTAAATGTGACCATTGGTGGCAAATAAATTTAAATTTAAATTTAAAGCCATGTCTCTGGATGAGATCACCAAGAGGATGAGCATGGATGGAGAAGACAAAACGACCAAGGACTGAGCCTTGGGGTACTACATCATTACAGGTTTGGGGAGAAGAGGAAGGACCAGTGAAGGAGACTGAGAAGGTTATCTGTGAGGCAAGGGGAAAAGCAAGAGAGCATAAGGTCTTAGAAAACAAGTGGAAAAGAAAATTATCAGGGAGGAGAGAGAGCACAGCTACATCAATAATGCTGCTGATAATCTAGGATGAGAATAGAGAATTGGTCATAGGATTTAACCATGAGGCAGTTAGTGGTGACCTTCACATGAGCAGTTTTGGTGCAACAGCAGGGATGAAAGTCTGATCTGAGTGAGTGAACAAGAAATAGTGACAGAAATTAGATACAATGAATATTCACAAAACTTTTGAATTGATTCAAATTCAAAGTGTCTAGAACTTTGACCATCATTTCCCACCTAAATTAATTCTTTCTCTAGGACATTTTATTTTTATTGGTGGCATCTCCATCCTCTCAATAACTCATGGCCAAAGCCATGGAGTCATCTTTCACTCCTTTCTCTTTCTTGTTCCCCCACATTAATCCACTAGTAAGTCTTGTCCATTTTACTCAAGAAGGCAGAAAGGTACATTAGAAAGAATATGCACTTTCAAATCAGACACATCTAGTTAGCAAGTCATTTAATCTCTCTTAGCCTCAGTTAAGGAGGATAATATTCCTTACCTCCTAGGATTCTTGTGAGGATTACAAATGCTCATATACAAAACATGGAGAACAAAATAAGATCTCAATGTGTGTTAGTTTCCCTCCTATGTGCCACTTGTCCCAGGTTTCAAGATCTCTTTTTAACCCAAGGCTCCAAGGCCCTTGTGACTTACCCTCTTGCCAGTGTAATCCAAAACTGTCCTCCCAGCTTCCAGTTTTGCCCTTGTCCAGTACACTCTCAGAGGAACCTCTCTAAATCACAGCTCTAACCATTTCATTTCTATGCTACAAATTTGTTTTAGTGACTCTCCATTACTAGAATAAAGTCCAACATACTATATAAATAAAGTACAGTACTATCCTGCTCCTACTTAATACAGAACACCACCTCCCCAATACTATTCAATATAATACTATTCAATATTATCTATGAAGAAATTCAGCCTCAGAGAAACAAAGTATTTTCCCATTATTTTTAAAATAAATTTATTTATTTATTTATTTATTTATTTATTTATGGCTGTGTTGCGTCTCTGTTGCTGCGCGCGGGCTTTTCTCTAGCTGCGGCGAGAGGGGGCTACTCTTCGCTGAGGTGCGCAGGCTTCTCGTTTCGGTGGCTTCTCTTGTTGTGGAGCTCAGGCTCTAGGCGTGCGGACTTCACTAGTTGTGGCATGCGGTCTCAGTAGTTGTGGCCGCACGGGCTCTAGAGTGCAGGCTCAGTAGTTGTGGCCGCACGGGCTTAGTTGCCCCACGGCATATGAGATCTTCCAGACCACGGCTCAAACCTGTGTCCCTGAATTGGCAGGCGGATTCTTAACCAATGCGCCACCAGGGAAGTCCTATTTTCCATTATTGCATAGATTCTTTCTTTTTTTTTAACATCTTTATTGGAGTATAATTGCTTTACAATGGTGTGTTTGTTTCTGCTTTATAACAAAGTGAATCAGTTATACATATGTCCCCTTATCTCTTCCCTCTTGCGTCTCCCTCCCTCCCACCCTCCTTATCCCACCCCTCTAAGTGGTCACAAAGCACCAAGCTGATCTCCCAGTGCTATGCGGCTGCTTCCCACTAGCTATCTATTTTACATTTGGTAGTGTATATATGTCTATGCCACTCTCTCACTTTGTCCCAGCTTACCCTTCTCCCTCCCCATGTCCTCAAGTCCATTCTCTAGTAGGTCTGCGTCTTTATTCCCATCTTGCCCCTGGGTTCTTCATGACATTTTTTTTTTTTTAGATTCCATATATATATGTGTTAGCATACAGTATTTGTTTTTCTCTTTCTGACTTAACTTCACTCTGTATGACAGACTCTAAGTCCATCCACCTCACTACAAATAACTCAATTTCGTTTCTTTTTATGGCTGAGTAATATTCCATTGTCTATATGTGCCACATCTTCTTTATTCATTCATCTGTTCATGAACACTTAGGTTGCTTCCATGTCCTGGCTATCGTAAATAGAGCTTATTGCGTAGATTCTTAAGCAGATTGTTACATAGATACATAAAATAATGCCTACATGAGCTATTGTGAATTCAAATTTAGGGAGAACATTTTAGAGAAAAAGAAATGATTATACATATTAAAAACATATATCGGGCTTCCCTGGTGCCACAACTACTGAAGCCTGCGTGCCGAAACTACTGAAACCTGAACACCAAAAGCCCGTGCTCCACAATGAGAGTGGCCACCACAATGAGAAGCCTGTGCATCAAAATGAAGAGTAGCCCCGCTCACCGCAACTAGAGAAAGCCCACACACAGCAACAATGACCCAATGCAGCCAAAAATAAATAAATGAAAAAAATATATATATCATACACTGTGGCTAGATATTTACTGTTTACTTATGGAGTGTGTTATAAAATGACTTTCAACATCAGAGACCTAATCAGCTCAATGCCAGCATCCCTTTTGAATGGAAGAGTCTATCATCTCTGTTGTTTGCATAAGGATTTTGATTTTGGAATCTATCCTGACTGAGTAGAAGAAATTATCATATGAAAAGCTTGTCTTCCAGACATTTGTGCCCTGTATAGAAGTAGTAAAGGGAGGTATCAGCGTTCTGTAGAAGGGAAGACAATATAGTCAACTATATATGGCATGACTAGAAAACTCCTTCCTGAGGAATTTGGTGTGTCGATAGTGATTTGGAACTCTTTAAGGGCTTATCACTTGGAATATTGGCAAGAGTTCAAGTCAGAGGAGAGTCAATAGTCCTAAGATTATATCTATGAGGTCCCAGAAACAGACCAGTATTCTAATACTGTTTGCTTTTTCTTTTTTCTTACATCTTTATTGGAGTATAATTGCTTTATAATATTATGTTAGTTTCTGCTGTATAGCAAAGTGAATCAGCTATACGTATACATATATCCCCATATCCCCTCCCTCTTTGCGTCTCCCTCCCACCCCTCTCCCACCCCTCTAGGTGGTCACAAAGCACTGAGCTGATCTCCCTGTGCTATGCGGCTGCTTCCCACTAGCTATCTATTTTATATTTGGTAGTGTATATATGTGAATGCCACTCTCTCACTTCGTCCCAGCTTACCTTTCCCCCTCCCTGTGTCCTCAAGTCCATTCTCTACGTCTGCGTCTTTATTCCTGTCCTGCCCCTAGGTTCATCAGAACCTTTTTTTTTTTTATGATTCCATATATATGTGTTAGCATACGGTATTTGTTTTTCTCTTTCTGACTTACTTCACTCTGAATGACAGACTCTAGGGCCATCCACCTCCCTACAGATAGCTCAATTTCATTTCTTTTTATGGCTGAATAATATTCCATTGTATATACATGCCACATCTTCTTTATCCATTCATCTGTCATGCCATCTGTTGATGGACACATCTGTCCTGGCTATTGTAAACAGTGCTGCAATGAACATTGTGGTACCTGTCTCTTTTTGAATTATGGTTTTCTTAGGGTATATTCCCAGTAGTGGGATTGCTGGGTCATACGGTAATTCTATTTTTAGTTTTTTAAGGAACCTCCATACTGTTCTCCATAGTGGCTGTTTCAATTTACATTCCCACCAACAGTGCAAGAGGGTTCCCTTTTCTCCACACCCTCTCCAGCATTTATTGTTTCTAGATTTTTTGATGATGGCCATTCTGACCAGTGTGAGGTGATACCTCATTGTAGTTTTGATTTACATTCCTCTAATGAGTAGTAATGCTAAGCATCATTTCATGTGTTTGTTGGCAATCTGTATATCTTCTTTGGAGAAATGTCTATTTAGGTCTTCTGCCCATTTTTGGATTGGGTTGTTTGTTGTGTTGATATTGAGCTGCATGAGCTGCTTATATATTTTGGAGATTAATCCTTTGTCCATGCTTCATTTGCAAATATTTTCTCCCATTCTGAGGGTTGTCTTTTCGTCTTGTTTATGGTTTCCCTTGCTGTGCAAAAGCTTTTAAGTTTCATTAGATCCCATTTGTTTAGTTTTGTTTTTATTTCCATTTCTCTAGGAGGTAGGTCCAAATGGATCTTGCTGTGATTTATGTCATGGAGTGTTCTGCCTATATTTTCCTCTAAGAGTTTTATAGTGTCTGGCCTTACATTTAAGTCTTTAATCCATTTTGAGTTTATTTTTCTGTATTGCATTAGGAGTGTTTCCTCAATTTCTCTTTCAGATTTTTCATCATTAGTGTATAGGAATGCAAGAGATTTCTGTGCATTAATTTTGTATCCTGCTACTTTACCAAATTCATTCTTTTACATGTAGCTGTCCAGTTTCCCCAGCACCACTTATTGAAGAGGCTGTCTTTTCTCCATTGTATATTCTTGCCTCCTTTGTCAAAAATAAGGTGACCATTTGTGCATGGGTTTATCTCTGGGCTTTCTATCCTGTTCCATTGATCTATATTTCTGTTTTTGTGCCAGTACCATCCTTTCTTGATTACTGTAGCTTTGTAGTATTGTCTGAAGTCAGGGAGCCTGATTCCTCCAGCTCCGTTTTTCTTTCTCAAGATTGCTTTGGCTATTCGGGGTCTTTTGTGTTTCCATACAAATGGTATTTTTTTTTTGTTCTAGTTCTGTGAAAAATGCCCCTGGTAGTTTGATAGGGATTGCACTGAATCTGTAGATTGCTTTGGGTAGCATAGTCATTTTCACAAGGTTGATTCTTCCAATCCAAGAACATGGTATATCTCTCCATCTGTTTGTATCATCTTTAATTTCTTTCATGAGTCTTATAGTTTTCTGCATACAGGTCTCTTGTCTCCTTAGGTAGGTTTATTCCCAGGTGTTTTATTCTTTTTGTTGCAATGGTAAATGGGAGTGTTTCCTTAATTTCTCTTTCAGATTTTTCATCATTAGTGTATAGGAATGCAAGAGATTTCTGTGCATTAATTTTGTATCCTGCTACTTTACCAAATTCATTTTTTTTTTATTCTTCTAGTTTTTAATGACTCTTACATACAGATTCAAATATTTGGCCCTTTCTTTTGACATGTAGCACATAGAATTAACATGTTTTCACATTTCACAGTAACGCATGTAAAATTATATGCTTTCTGTTCTTTGGCCAAATCCTTTCTTTGTGTATTTTATTTTTACAAGAGATAAATAAACTGACACCAAGCATTGTAAATGGATGACCACAACAAAAGCAACAATGATTGCAATTACCAAACGCGAAACACACTCATACTATGTCATAGTATTGACATTTAGTCCAGTAATCCTCCACTGTAACAGCTCCTTTACTTTGCAGTGAAAATTAATTTGTATACTTTTTACCTCTTAGTCCTTGTGGGATTTTTTTTAAACAGAACATCACAAAAATTATAATCATCCTCATCAGTTCACTCAGTCCCATGTAATTAATTTTTTTTCACCTTGATCTTTTGTTAGCACTTTTATGAATTCATCAGTTTTCCATTAGAGTTCTGAAAATGCTTATTCATTCAGTTCAGCAGTATAGTTAGTTACCAGAAACCTGTACTTGTCAAGTCTTTTCCGTGAATTCCTTGAAGATGAAACCCTTTATAGGAATGTTTTTGCAAAAGCATCAGAGTACACCCGGAACTGTCTGTAAATGACAAAAGACTTAAAAATGACCACAGTTAAAGATTTGATGAAAGTTCATAATAATGCAATTGACAAGGAAATTTAGTTATTTCTAAGATATACATTTTAAAGTAATAACTAGAATTATGACTTATAACATCATACCAGAACATAAAAGATTTTTAGAAATTTTATGTAATGTCTGAAACATTTATATTAACATATTTCCATACAAATAACACAAAGAAAGTTTAGTATTAGTTGTTTTTTTGTTTGTTTTTTTATACTGCAAGTTCTTATTAGTCATCAATTTTATACACATCAGTGTTTACATGTCAATTCCAATTGCCCAATTCAGCACACCATCATCCCCACCCCACTGCAGTATTCCCCCCTTGGTGTCCATACATCTGTTCTCTACATCTGTGTCTCAACTTCTGCCCTGCAAACCAGTTCATCTGTACCATTTTTCTAGGTTCCACATACATGCTTTACCAAATTCATTGATTAGCTCTAGTAGTTTTCTGGTAGCATGGATTCTCTATGTATAGTATCACATCATCTGCACACAGTGACAGTTTTACTTCTGCTTTGGATTCATTTTATTTCTTTTTCTTCTCTGATTGCCATGGCTAAAAATTCCAAACCTATGTTAAATAATAGTGGTGAGAGTGGGCACCCTTGTCTTGTTCCTGATCTTAGAGGAAATGGTTTCAGTTTTTCCCCACTGAGAATGATGTTTGCTGTAGGTTTGTCATCTACGGCCTTTATTATGTTGAGGTAGGTTCCTCTATGCCCACTTTCTGGAGAGTTTTTATCATAAATGGGTGTTGAATTTTGTCTAAATTTTTCTGCATCTATAGAGATGATCATATTTTTTTTCTTTTTTTTTTTTGGCTGCATTGGGTCTTCATTGCTATGTGTGGGCTTTCTCTAGTTGCAGTGAACAGGGGCTACTCTTCGTTGCAGTGCTCAGGCTTCTCATTGCAGTGGGTTCTCTTGTTGCAGAGCACAGGCTCTCGGCGCATGAGCTTTCGTAGTTGTGGCACGCGGGCTCCGTAGTTGTGGCTCGCAGGCTCTAGAGTGCAGGCTCAGAAGTTGTAGCGCATGGGCTTAGTTGCTCCATGGCATGTGGGATCTTCCTGGACCAGGGATCAAACCCGTGTCCCCTGCATTGGCAGGTGGATTCTTAACCACTGCACCACAGGGAAGTCCTGATCATAGGGTTTTTATCCTTCAGTTTGTTAATGTGGTTTATCACATTGATTGATTTGCATATATTGAAGAATCCTTGCATTCTTGGGATAAACCCCACTTGATCATGGTGTATGATCCTTTTAATGTGCTGTTGGATTCTGTTTACTAGTATTTTGTTGAGGATTTTTGCATCTATATTCATTAGTGATATTAGCCTGTAGTTTTCTTTTTTATGTGACCTCTTTGTCTGGCTTTGTATCAGGGTAATGGTGGCCTCCTAGAATGAGTTTGGGAGTGTTCCTCCCTCTGCTATATTTTCGAAGAGTTTGAGAGGGATGGGTGTTAGCTCTTCTCTAAATGTTTGATAGAATTCACCTGTGAGGCAATCCGGTCCTGGGCTTTTGTTTGTTGGAAGATATTTAACCACAATTTCAATTTTAATGCTTGTGATTAGTCTGTTCATATTTTCTGTTTCTTTCTGGTTCAGTCTTGGAAGGTTGTACTTTTCTAAGGATTTGTCCGTTTCCTCCAGGTTGTCCATTTTATTGGCATTGATCTTACTTTCTACAATTGTGCTTTTACTTATGCTCTTCCCTCCCTTTGGTATTCCTTCTCCTTATCTCCTCCTGTCAGACAAAATCTTATTCATTTTTCAAGGCCTAGCTCAAGTGTCACACTGATCACAGAAACTTCCATATCACCTCCCCCATCTGCCAACCAAAAGTTTCTCTCTCCTCTATTCCTAAAGCATCTTTTAAAGGACATAAATCATTCTTTATTATTTAATCATTATTTGTGCATGTGTCATGGCTCCCTCTCTAGAATATATGCTCTGCCAAGGCAAAGATCAGGCATGATTCATCTCTGTGTCCACTTAGCACCTAGGACAGTTCTCTTTGCTTTGGAAATGCTCATAATGTGTTTGCTGAATTGATTATTGGGTTCTTTTAATACATTTTTGACTTTAAAATTGAAGTTATTGTTTTAAAAGTTACTCTTGTCCCTCGATTTTCTTAGTTTTTCAATTTACTATCAGAATAAATCACAGAATAATCCAAAAGCACCAAAAAAAAAAAAAAAAAAAGCCTTGCCTGAGATAAGCGTGATCACTCTTCACCATGTCTACTATAGTAAAATAGCAGAGTCACCTCTAATTCAAGTTGACCAAGTGATTTCCAAACTGAAATGCCTTTCAACCTTTATATATGAGTAATATGGGTAGAAAAGTAATTATCTTTAATGTTATCAATGGGTTTAACATAAATATGGTCTATTCTTCCCTTTTACCTCCTTCTTATTGATTTTATCCTTTTTTCACTTCAACTTAATTTAGTTGAGTAAACCAATGAAAAATAGTTGCTTGCACAGTATCATAATAACAATCTTTAAGAAAGATTGTTAAAATACTTTTAAAGTAAATATTTTAAAAGGAAAGTCAGGTTAGTCAATATGTGAATGAATTTATGCAATATCAATTATGTCATCTTTAATTTACAGATTCAAGCTGGGAATCCTAGGATGTGAGCCTAGCAATAATTAGCAAAGCCAAACACATCCCAAGAGCTTTTTTTGTGATGACATATGCCAGTTTGACATATCAAAACTGTCATTTGTTCACAGGATTGCTGACAAATTCACTCAAATAAAATAATATTTCTATCTTGGTTGATGCTTAGAAGGGAGTAATATCCTCTCATGAAATGAATGAATGTATTGGTATCTGTTATGGACTGAATGTGTCCTTCCCCAAATTTACATGTTGAAACCCTTACCCCCACTGTGATGGTGTTTGGGGTGGGCCTTTGGGAGGTAATTAGGTTCAGATGAGGTCTTGAGGGTGAGGTCATCATGATCAGATTAGTGTCTTTATAAGAAGAGGAAGAGAGACCAGAACTCTCTCTCTGCCATGTGAAGACACAGCAAGAAGGTGGCCACCTGCAAACCAGGAAGAGAGCTCTTTTCAGGAACACAATCTATCAGCATCTTGATTCTGGACTTCCCAGCCTCCAGAATTATGAGAAAAAAATGTCTGTTTAACTCACCCAGTCTATGGTGTTTTTTTCTAGCAGTCGGGGTGAGTAAGACAATATCTATCATTTATTTTCCAAACAAAGGTACTTTCTATTTCCACAAAAAACCCAGGCTAGTGAAGTCAGATGTGAATGCCCACACTTTATATTCAGCAAATATTTCCTGAGGGCTTATTATGTTCCAGGCACTAGCTAAATACTTTCACATGCATTAACCCTTTTAATTTTTACAATAATCTAGGAGGTGGGCACTGCTATTCCCATTTTACAGATGGGGATACTAAAGACCAGCTAGATTAAATGATATAACTAGAAAATGGGATTGTTGGCTCCATAAGGGAAAGGTCTGTTCTGTCTCATTAATTACTAGAATTCTGGTAGTTAGCACAGAAGCTCTAGTATCTCAGTAAATATGGGTTTGATAAATTATTGAGAGTAAGTAACAGATAAAGCTGAATTCAAACACAGGTTTTCTAATGCCAAGCCTTCTAATGCCCATTATATTATGTCCCATGTTAACATACAGTTAGTATTAAGTTGATATTCATTGACTAATATTAATATATTGTGTTATATATTAAATTCATTCTTTATTGTTAGAAATATTAAGCCTCTTCCATATTGTTTTAAAATTTTAACCAGTTTTTTTAAAGGTTATTATTATAAAGCTAACAAATGACTGTAAAGATCTGACAGCTCAAAATTGGGTGATGTGAGAAATCCTCTGTGCTTCATGCCAGAAGTAACCACTCTTAAGAGTTATGTGTGTTTCCTTCCAGATGCCCTAAGTGCACACATGGACTGTATATATACCTACATATACACTTTTCTTTAAATGCCAAAAATGGCATTCTCATGTTATTTTGTGATTTTCTTTGAAATTTAAATATGTATTATAGTTATTTTTCATATTTTGCAGATTTACTTTATTTTAATGGCTGTGTGGCATTCTCTTGTTTTCATACATTTCTATTTAACTAGACCCCTACTGATAAATATTTAGCTTGTTTCCAGATTTTACTATTATAAACATGCTGAAATAAATATACATCTTTGAACATTTGTGACAGTATATCTGTGGACAAATTCTCAGAAAGACTTACTGTTGGTGGAGGAAGTCATGGAGAGAACATGAAGGCTCCTTGACCCGAGGTGGGTGGGTCCCTGTCCTTAGAACGTATGTCATGCCTACTACCCACTTGCTAGCAGCCCTTTCAAGGATGCAGCCTTGAGAGAGTAAGGTGTTGTTTACACCAGCTGGACTGAATCCATGACTGAAGCTACTTAAAGCCTCTATATAAACTTTTAAGATTCTGGTGGGGGTGGGGTACAGAGATCTATTCGCCTTGTAGCTGCTCAAGAAAAGCCTGCTTCGTAAGTTCCCTTGTTTATTAAACCTGTTTAAGGGGCCAGTTGCAAATTTCACCCAGGGAACTCCTGAAGTTGCAAACCAACAATTACTGGATGGAATGGTAAGCATTCTTAGCATTTTGATCTATATTGCCAAATTACCTTACAAAGGTGTTCCAGTTTATATTTCTACTAATAGTGCATGAGAGTTCCTCTTTTAAAAAAAGTGACACATATGAACACTGGGTGTGGCCCACTTATCTTTTCCAATATTTTAGGTTAGAAAATGTGGCATTAAAATTTTTGTATTTACTTAATTATTGATGAAGTTACTATTGATCGTCTGTACTCATTTATCTCTGAGTAGTGTATTCTCTATTCATGAATTTCTGCTCATTTTTTCTGTTGAGTTATTGGTGTTTTAGTATTGATTTGGAAATTCTTTTTGAAAGTTAAAGAAGTTTGTCTCTGCCTCTCAAAGACAAATGTTACTAGATGAGAATTTTTATTGAGAGAACAAGTTTAATTTTCATCTGACCAGGCTTATCAGCCTTTTTCACCCCCCAGTGGTTTCTGGATTTCCTATTATAATGAGAAAGACCTTCCTAATTCAAAGATTTAAAAAGAATCATTCCTGTTTTCTTCTGTAGTTTTATATCTTTACTAATTTTTTTGGTTCCTGCATTTATCAAACAAATATTTACTGTAACACCTACTGTGTGTCAGGCATCATACGTTAGTGAACAAAACAGACAAAAATGTCTGTGTCCATGGAATGATTGATCCACTGGGGTTATTCTTGTAATATATTCAACTTGATTTGCTATGATATTGTCAATTATTTTAGCATTAGATTAACTGTTGAGTTATATGAAATTTACTTTGGTAAAAGGAATGAGGTAGGAATCCATTTTTGTTTTTCTCCATAAGATTAGCTGTTTATCTCAATAAATAGTTAATCTTTTACTATTGACTTTGGAGTAGCACCCTTACGAAAAACTAAATACCTGTAGGTACTTGGGTTTATTTCTAGACACCATTCTGAACATTGATCCTTTGTGGCTGTTCCTTAACCAGTGTTGTAATTTTAAAATTACTGTAGCTTTATAATAATTTTGATTTCCAAAGTGACTCATTTCCCCTTAAAACTCTTCTTTTACAGATTTATTTTTCTTGACTCTTATATCGTGTTTAGTCTTCCAAATGAACTTTATAACTGTTTAGTCATGTTTTGAAAATTCTCAGTATTGTGATTGAGATCACATTGGTTTTTATGGATTCACTTAAGTAGGAATAATTGCTAATCAATAGTGAATCTCCACACCCAGGTGTTTTCATTTATACAAGTCTTCTTTTGCATCCCACAATAAAGTTGTAAAGCTTTCTTCATATAGCTCTTGGGTTTATCTTATTTTGTTCACTTGGTTTTTATTTTGTGGCTATTATTATTATTTTTTTCATTTTGCTTTGCATTGTTAAGTTCATTGTATGCCTTTCACAGTTTGCAGTGTTTTCAGGCTATTTAACAAGATTAATTTTGTAACTTACACCTTCACTGGCTTTTCTTATTGTTTTTTATGGGTTTTTTTTGAGTTTTTCAAATACACAATGATGTCATCTATAAGTAATGAAAAATTTGCCTCATACTTTCCAATATTTACACATCTTATTTCATTTTTTTAATTTAAATGCACTGGCTCACTCTTGGAAAACACTTTTAAGTAGCTGTGCCCTTGTTTGGAATCCTTGCCTTATTCTTGACTTACACAGGATTGCCTCTATTACTGCTTTGCTATGAAATATATTGCTGGCTTTGGGGTTTATGTACTGATATATATTATTATATCACATTAAAAATTATTCACCTCTTTCTCTTTTACTAAGATTTTTGTATTAGAAAAGCATGTTGAATTTTGTTACATACTTTCTAAGTTTTATTTGATCTCATTTGACCAATTAATAGGGCATACTATTTTAATAAATTATCATCAAACTGTTTCCTATTATCAAACTATTTTTACACTGTGAAGATGAATCTAAGCATGTTGTGGTATATTATTTTTTAAATACTACTGATTTCTACTTGTGCATTTATTTATTAATGTAAATATGCTATCATAACATAAATATCTATTTACAACTTGCTTTTTTTGACTCAGCAATGCTTTGGTGATCTTTCTTATGTAAACATATTGATCTAGTCCTTTCTTTTTGTCTTTTTGTCTTTTGTCTGTTACATAGAATTTCACAGTGTGGATAAATTCACAATTTATATAATCATTACCGTGTTGAAGAGCATTCAAATTTTTCCTTTTTAATTTTTCCTTTTTAATTTTTTTTGCAAATACTAGCCATTATTGATTGCTATTTCTAACAATGCTGCAATACTATTCTTATACATACCTCCCAGTCTATGTGCAGAGTTTGGGGGGTGGGGAAGAGGCCTAGAAATGGAATTTGGGAGTCATCAATTACATGCAATTACGTT
Organism: Leucopleurus acutus; assembly: GCF_964270905.1. NCBI lineage: Eukaryota > Metazoa > Chordata > Mammalia > Artiodactyla > Delphinidae > Leucopleurus > Leucopleurus acutus. The sequence goes on from NC_139145.1 coordinate 99,616,291, forward strand.
TAAATAATGCACACAAATTGACCTCTGAAGTGGCTGTAACATTTCACACTGCCGTTAGTAATGACTGTGATATTCATTTCCCACACACATACCAAAGCTGACACACTCAAGCAATTTTATATTTTACTCATCTGTGTAATAAATTTAAAAAACTGTATCTTAGTGGGGTTTAAGTTTGCACTTTTTCTTTTTGCTATTAATATTTTTCTTTTGTGAATTTCCTGTTCATGTCTTTTGCCTATTTTTCTGTTGAGTTGTTTGTCTTTTTCTTACCAGTTTAAGGAGTTCTTTATAATTTCTGCATTTTGATCTCTTGCCTATTATATATTTTACAAATGTTTCCCCCATTTGTTTTTTTTTACCTTTTACTTTGTTTATGATGTCCTTTGTTTGTGAATATTACATGTTATGTAGCCTCTGGGAAACCCCACTGGACACTTGTGAGAGACTGAAAAAGGCACAAGACATCTTAGAATTATTGGGAAAATAGTTTTGGCCTGAAAGGATCTCAGGTCTCCTGACCACATTCTGAGAGCCACTGCTCTAAACCTTGCCACGCATTTGAAGATAATTAAATTTATTAAGTTTATATTTAAATTTCCTTATTTGAGGGTGCCATCTATTTCCTACCGTAACCCTGACTGATAAGCCTATCCTGTCTGGGTACCAAAGGCCAGTCCAAGAGGATGGAGGAAAGGCAGGGGAGATACAGAGAGAGAGGGAGAGACGAGAGCAAGAGTTCCAACTATTTACTCCCAGAGGACAGAGCTGTTGCAAACCAATTTAGGGTGTAGCAACATTAACAAAAACTAGGCGGCGCTCTGTAGCTGGCAGGAGGAGGCCCTGATGTTCAGCTTTTCTGAGCCTACCTTATTTTTTAATGTTGTGGGTACTGAGTTGAGAGCCAGTGGGCCTAGATGTACTCCCAGCAAAGGCTTAGTATGGATAGTTGGGTCCAGGCTGGATAAGGGATGTACAGATAGATGTCAGGGGCCCCAGCCAGTGAGAGCCAAGGGCAGGTCGAGTCATCTGGGAGCTTCTCTGGGCTCTGATTCTGGTGGGAGAGACCAGATCGTGTAAGCATAGACTTGCTTAGGATTGTTAGCAGGAAAACCCGGTGGACAAGAGGCATCACCCCCAGAGCAGAAAAGGCAGATGACACCGCCTTCAAACACTCTTTCCTGCTTTCACGAAGACGTGGAAAATCACACCCTTTCTGCATCCACCGAAGATACCTTCTTAGGAAGAGTTGGAAGAGAAGGCTCCCTTGAGAGACAAACATTTTGTCCCAAGAAGACTGTGGGCATTTTCTAAAGGGATTCTCAAAAGGATTCAATCTTGATGAATGTTAAAACTGGGTTGAATATTTTGTTATTTTTTTCTCCATTAACCTCTGGTTGAGTGGCGTTACTCTAAAGGAAAACCAGATTCATTACAGAAAACATAAAGGAGACTATATTTTTCTTCTTATCTGCACAAAAGTTAGCAGGACTGATTTTTGATCCCAGTGCACTGCTGTTTGCAATGAGAAACTGTCCCTACAGCTCCCTAGCCCTCTTGCCATATATCAAACCTCATCACTGCTCAGAGGTCCTATTTATAGATGACAGCCCCAGTAAATGATGAATACCATTTTGTTTATTTTTGGCAGCAATATTTCCACCTCAAATTAGTTTCTTAACCCGATGCTTGGGGAAAAGCACAAAGTTCCCAGGCACTGCTGTCCAGCCTGAGCCAAGTCTGTGCAAGGCCAGACCTGATGTCTTCGGAGTTCAGGCTATTATCTGATATATCCTGACAGAGACAAACAATTCTCGATCTTGGAGTGGTTACACTGTGGTGAGATCCCATCTGCTGAATTGTAGAATTGAATGAGAAATAGATCCACAAATACTGGGGGTGGTGGGGAGTAAGGATGGATTATACCTAAGGTCCCCTAAAAGATGTTGCTACCTGTAATGATCTCACTGGTTCCACCACTGACTTTACATGAGGCCTGGGCTAAGTCCCCTCATATCTTGATTTCGCAGGTGTTCAATTGAAGGGGGAAAACATACCTGTACTTTCTATATAACTACATGACCAGAATTTAGAGGTTTAACTGTGGATGATGGCAGAAGTCAAGATTAAGAACAAACACGGGGGATGGACTTACAGGCTACAAATCAGGGTCTGATAAATATATTTTAGCCAACTGAGTTTCATTTAAGGTAATTTTCTTCATAAAAGACATTGTACTTGATTTAATTTTTCCAAGGATGTTTATAGACATTTAGTAACTCCATTTTTCCTTCCATTTTCCTACTTCCCCTATGTGATTCAGAGGAAAGTTCAGTTCAGAATAAAACTATACAAAAGAGCTTCCCTGGTGGTGCAGTGATTAAGAATCCGCCTGCCAATGCAGGGAACACGGGTTCGATTCCTGATCCGGGAAGATCCCACATGCCGCAGAGCAACCAAGCCCATGTGCCACAACTACTGAACCTGCGCACTAGAGCCCGCGAGCCACAACTACTAAGCCCACGCGCTGCAACTACTGAAGCCTGCGCACCTAGAGCCCATACTCTGCAACAAGAGAAGCCACCGCAATGACAAGCCCGCACACTGCAACGAAGAGTAACCCTCGCTCGCCACAACTAGAGAAAGCTCGTGCGCAGCAACGAAGACCCAACACAGCCAAAGATAGATAGATAGATAAATAAATAAATAAAAAGAAAACCCTGCTTTATTAAAAAAAAAAATTCAAAAATTTCAGCTACTTAGTTCTTGCCTGTGCATTTTCTAGGCAGGCATTTTTAAACAGGGCTTGCCAGAAAGGCAGTTAAATTTTCAGGCACCGGTTTGAAATCAATAATGTATATTTCTTAAATAACCATCTTATCTCACTTAGGGGAAAATGTGTGAGTTGGGGGATTGGATTCGAAATAAACTAAAAACTGGTTGCAACCTGGAAAGCATTATGTTAGAAGAAAATAGGGGAGAAGTATGAGTCTAATTAGCAAAAGGGCCAGATTCAAAATAACACAGCAAAGATGAAAGGTCTGCCCTGTTTAGCTAGTCTCTTAGTGTTCTTATCATTGATGAATGTCAGTCTTCATTCTGTTACTTTGTAAATCTGAGCCAGTTCCTCTGGGTTTAATACCCCACTGTGAATGAGGCAATCTGGGGAGATGTAGCCTTTTTTCTGGTCTACAATGAGGATGTGTCAATCAGGATGCTTTGGGCTCTAGGAAACTGGTGGTATGCAGGATTTTAAAGATGTCCCCTCAAGATTCCTGTCCCTAGTTACTCAGTCGAATGCTAGTATAGGTACAGGTGGGGAGGGACTTTGTAGATGTAATTAAGTTTTCTAATCAACTGACCTTAATATAGCGACATTATCCTGGATTACCCAGGTGGGCCTAATGTGATCACATGAACCTTTAAAACTAGAAGACAGCAGAGGAGTCAGTAAGAGAGATGAAGCAGAGGGTGGGGTCTGAGGGACTGGAAGTGTGAGAAGGACTCAATTTGTCCTTGTTGGCTTTGAAGATAGGGAAGAGGGCCAGGAGTCAAGGATGTGGGCAGTCTCCAGAAGCTTAGTATGACCACTGCCCCTCGTTCCTGTGGAAAACCAGCAAGGAAACAGTGACCTCAGATCTGCAAGTCCGTAGAACTTAATTCAGCCAACAATCTGAATGAGCTTAGAAGCAGATTCTTCTCTGGAGCCTCCAGAAAGGAGTGCACTCCTGCCAACACCTTGATTTCAGTCTTGGGAGAGCTGAAGCTGAGGAAGCAGCTGAACCACCCCATGCCCGGACTTCTGACCCACAGACACTGTGAGGTAACAAGTGGGTGTTGTTCTAAGCAGCTAAATTTATGGTAATTCGTTGTGACAACAGTAAGAAACTAATATAAAATTCAGCTAAAACTAGCTAAAAACCTAGATAAATTAACTTTCTAATTAATAATAAATGGATAACTACATAATAATAGTATCAGGGTTAAGGAAGGCCTCAGGTTGACTGATTCTGTAGCTCAATGACATCCTCAAGCGTCGAGGTTGTTTTCCATCTCTCTTCTCTGCTAACTTGGGTGTTCGCTTCACCCTCAGTTTCATAACAAAATGGCTGCGGCAGTTCCAGCCATCGCACCAAACACCAAAACGTGTAGATAAAGAGATCATTTCTTGTGTGCTTCTTCCTTGTGAGTGAAGAAGCCCCTCAAATGACTGCTCCTCTGTGTCAGAGTCTGCTTGTTGTCCCCACATATTCACCTTCCCCTTTTTCCTCAGTAACAAAATCCAGATTTTTAGCTGGGCACATAACTGCCCAGAATAAAGATTTATGGCTAGGCATGGCCATGTGCTGAAGTTCTAACCCTTGGGCTATTAGAAGAGTTGGGAAGTAACTTTAAAGCAAGAGGCATATTCTTCTTCACCCTTTCCTCCTGTTTACTGGCTGGAAGGTGACTGTCATGGCAGAAGCTCCACTGACGATCTTGGAATTTACAGTGACTTGGGGAATGGTAGGCATGTGTGGTGGAGCAACAAGATAGAAGAAATGCCATACTAGGTCTGGATGATGACCTTCAGGCTTATTGAACATACTTAAGGTTTATGTGTTACTCACAGTTGAATCCAGTCCCAAGTAATACACTCTTATAGTTTCCAGGAATGGTTACAGGTCTGAGAAAAGGGATAGAATGATCATGATCAGTTGCGAATAATTTTCCAGTGCGTAATACTTAGGCGTCTACCCTATTGTCTACTCTAGGAGGTCAGTGGACCATATCAAGGAGGTAAATCATAGACGAATACTCTGGTTCTCAAGGGGTCTCACTTTCAGGGGATAGACTATAGGCTCTGGGATAACTTGTGTCTTTCTAGTCTTTATAAGAGAATTGTGTGACCCAAAGGAATCTTGCTGGAGGACATTACTTTTATTCTCATAGAGTGCTCAAATTGGGAACCTCATTAGCTAGAGTTTGAAATGTCTCTATAATGTGCCTTACTTTGGGTCCCCCCAGAAGCTGATTTACCAAAAAGGATTCAAATGCAAGCAGTTTATTGATGAGGCACAGGGACCAGCGGTAGGGTAGGGGGCATGTGAGACAGGAACAAAAGGAAGCTGAGAAGGGGCATGTTTCAAGCCAACCAGTACAAAGAGCACTGGAACTGGGAGCAGTATAGAGTCCCTGCCTCTGAGTTATTGAAACACCTGCACATTAATGCCAGCACTCACTGGTTGAGGGCTGTTCCAGGCACTTGGAGGGAGAAGGGATGCAATTTGGAAGACAGCCTTCAGGTGGAGAGATCAGATACCTTCATTGAAGTGCTGAGGCCTAAGGGATAGGAGTAGGGCCCTAACAGCTTCTGCAGCAGGGTATATATTCAAAGGTATTTTTTTCCTTTTTTTAATTGAAGTATAGTTGATTTACAATGTTGTGTTAGTTTCTGGTTTACAGCAAAGTGATTCAGATATACATATATATGTATATTCAGATATATATGTAATTTTTCATATTCTCTTCCATTATGGTTTATTACAAGATATTGAATATAGTTCCCTGTGCTATACAATAGGACCTTGATGTTTATTCATTCTATATATAATAGTTTGCATCTGTCAAAGGGGGTTATTTACATGCCCATCCAGTAGTACCTGTCTTTGTATCACCACGGAAAGTAGGAAATCAGACCAGGCATGAGTAGGTGGATCGTATCCTACACTGGAGATTTGTTTCAGAAGCTTACATCATCTTTAAGCTGAAAGGGACCTTAGAGGGAAACTAGTTCTTTTTTTTTTTTTTCATTCTACTAGTGAAAAACGGAGGCTCCAAGGGCTGCCTGTGGTGACACAGCCTTCAGATGCAGCACCAAGCCCATGTCCATGTCTTCTGACATTGTGTAGCACAGAACTGGCACTGAGAGGCGGGCAGGGGAGGCTTTGGTTCCCTCCAAATCTCCAATAACCCCTTCTTCTCTTCTTTTATACGGACAAGTGAGTTTTTAAAAATTATGCAAGCATAGCTTCAATTCCCCCCTCTCTAATTTAAGCTGCATAGACAATCCTATGTCCTTCCCACACAGAAATTCCAGAACATCTCTTGGTCTAGGACTCTAGAATGGTTTACCACCCTGGTTAAGATGAAAATAGGAAGTGGCTTACGTTAAACAGAATAAACAGAAACAGCTCCTCTGAAGTTACCTAACATTAAACTGCTTTTGAGAACTTTGAGAAAACTTTCAAGGAAGAAATGAAAACTTGTTTATGGCCGAACGGGAATTTATTCTGTTAAGTTGACTGTATAGTCAGCAGCCATCTCAACATGTGGAATTGTGACAACTGGCTTCTGGGTTTTGAAGGGTTCAAAGTGCTTCTTTCCACACAGGCAAGGATTTTCCATGTGAGGAGGAACAGGTCTGTCTGGTAGCTTTTCTTGGTTTTGGTTACAGGTGGTGATAAGTTCTCCCTTGTGGACAGGCTTTCCTCTTCAGAAATGCTGCCTCCATTTGGCTTTTAGTTGGGTCCTTGTGAGGTGGGTCAGCCCAATAGATATTATTGTCCCCACTTCAGAGACTGAGAGAGAACATGACGGCCTGAAGGCATCTGGCCCAGTGCCATGAGCTGGGACTGCAGCCAAGGCTCCACGGATGAGAGGGTTCTGTAAGTGCCATTTAGTTGGCCTTTAACTCAATTAGTCCCAGAAAGGTTGTTTTGGGGCCTGCACTTATGTCCTTGATCTCATCAAGTGGAAGTTGTGGTTCTGCCCAAGACGGTCTTGTTGCTCACCCAAGGTAAGGACATGGATCACTGCCTATTTTGAGGCCTCTTTCAATTATTTTATTCTATTTATTTATGCCTACATTTAAAATTAAATAAGTTCTGTGGCTTTGGAATCTTGTAGACTTGGGATCTGCTAATTACTCAGTGAGTGACTTTGTAAGATCACTTAACGTGCCTCATACTTGGTTCCTTCGTCTATAAAATGGGGTTGCTGTGAAGATTACATATGGTAAAGGACGCAAACCATTTAGCATTATGCGTGAGCACCCCACATCCAAACTATGGCTAGTTGTCTCAGTTCTATCTTCAAAACATTGTGTATCTAGAATTTCACCACTTTAACCACTTCTCACCTACCACCTCTGGCAAAGCCACCATTGTCCCTTACATATATATTTATAGTGATGGTCCTACCCAAGGTCTGTTCCCACCCATTCCCTTCCTGCACTTTATTGCCTAGGGGCCAGAGTGAGTCTTTTATTTTATTTTTTTAGTTATTATTATTATTTTTTTGTGGTACGCGGGCCTCTCACTGTTGTGGCCTCTCCCATTGCGGAGCACAGGCTCCGGACGCGCAGGCTCAGCGACCATGGCTCACGGGCCCAGTCACTCCACGGCATGTGGGATGTTCCCGGACCGGGGCACGAACCCGTGTCTCCTGCATCGGCAGGCGGACTCTCAACCACTGTGCCACCAGGGAAGCCCCCAGAGTAGCCCCCAGAGTGAGTCTTTTAAAATGAAAGTTGGATCACAGAGAAACTCTACTCAAGCTCCCCAGTGACTTCCCATCCCAACCAAGCCCAAAGTCCTCACTGTTGACCACAGAGTCCTCCGTGATCTGGCCCTTAGCATCTCTCAACACCTTCTCCTCCCATCCCCTCTTGCTCTCTGTTCCAACTATTTTGTCTTTCTTGCTCTTCCTCAAGCTGAGCATGTCCCTGTTTCAGCCTCTTTGCACTTAACGCTCCCTTTTCCTGGAAAAATTTGCCCTTAGATTCACTACTTGGTACCCTCCCTCACTTCCTTGAGTTCCTACTCAAATATGACCTTATCTGTCACCTTCCCAGCCTCTTGTATATCAATGTGTGATGCATATATTAATTTCATATTCATTCAAGCAATAGATGCTCTATAAATATTTAAGATGCTTAGTAAATTGTCATGAAGGAATAGCTAACCTTTACTGAAGTCTTGCTATGTGCCCTGAATTTTGCTTTCCTTTGCAGGTGGCAATCTATCTTCTTGGTGTATTCTGTCACCTGTTAGAGATCTTAGCTCAGATGATGTCTCCAACAAATCTTCCTTGATCAGTCAAGCCAGAAGTGATTCTTGACTCTTGTGTATTCCCTTAGTGATCACTTGGTACCATTCACTGTCCCCTGGTGTTGTAGAGTTTTTTTTATAAGTATCTTTTCTTAAATATAACAAGATATTTGATGGCAAGGACCATATCTAGTGCAATTTTATGTAATACACAATTTGTAGGGCAGCCTCTCAATTTATAATCCACTTCAGATATTTAGGAAAAGTTTCATATGCTCTCACCAGTTCTATAAATGAATTCACATTGATGGATAAGTGTTATTTGGGATTGTAGATTTCAGAATCCAAAATCTCAGAGTTAGTATGTCCAAGGCAAAATTAGGTAGAAGAGAAAAATGAAAACATAAAGCTACAAAAGGCCATTAAATGTATCATTAAAGACTATATGAACATAAGGTTGAATTGTGTAGAGTTATCTCCATGGGTCCATGGCTCCTTGTGAAAAAATCTGACAAACGACATATTTATAGAGTTTTGGTAAGAAGCAATGATTATTTCTTCTCAATTTGCTATAGTAATCATTTATCTCTTTACTTATCTTCTCTATGCTTTCATTTATGACATCCTAGAAAAACTAGTAACAAAATATTTTTCCTATGCTGCAGAGAAGCCCTCTGGATGTAACAGTTTCTTTTCCGGGCTATCAGAGTAGCTCTATATCGAGGTAATTTTTAATGGTTGTGGTATTTTCAGTGACTCTCTAGTGTGGAAAAGCCTCGGGCACTGAGTGAAGTCGTTTTTCACTTAATCCTTAAAACAGCCCTGTGAGGTAGGTATTAGTGAGTCATATCGTATCACCCTCATGCTTAAAAACCCTCCAGGGCTTCCCTGGTGGCGCAGTGGTTCAGAGTCCGCCTGCCGATGCAGGGGACATGGGTTCTTGCCCCGGTCCGGGAAGATCCCACATGCCGCAGAGCGGCTGGGCCCGTGAGCCATGGCCACTGAGCCTGCGTGTCTGGAGCCTGTGCTCCGCAACGGGAGAGGCCACAACAGTGAGAAGCCCGCATACCGCAAAAACCCCCCCCAAAACCCCCCAAAAAACCCCCTCCACATGGCTCCCCATTTCACTTACAGGAGACCCAAGCTCTTACTATGGCTATAGGAGCCAACCCACAAAGACCCTGCTCACTTCCCTTCCATCTCTTTCCAACTCTACCCACCTTTCTCCACATTATTTGGAGTGGTTCCGTCTGTCCTTGAACAGGCCCAGCCAAGCTGCTTCCTGCCTTGGGGCCTTTGTACCTGCTGTTCCTTCTGCCTGGAATGCTGTAATCAGATCCTTCAATGGCTGTTTTGTCCTCATTAAGTCTCAACTTAAATTTTAGCTTCGCCGAGAGACTCTCCCATACACATAATGTTAAAAAAAAAAAAACCCAAAAAACCTTCTGTATGGGGTTGTCAGATATAGCAAATAAAAATACAAAACACTCAGTAAAATCTGAATTTCAGATAAACAACAAAGAGTATTTTGGTACGTCTTGTGCAATGTTTGGGACATACATATACTCAAACATTATTCATTCCTTGTTTATTTGAAACTCAAGTTTAATTGGCTGTCCTGCAATCTACCTGGCAACCCCACCTCCACAGACGCTCTGTGTGATCTGTTTTATTTTCTCCGTGGGACATTTCACCATTAGAAATTCTGTTTGATTCTCCCACTGGAACATGGGCTCCATGAGGGTGGGGCCCTCTCCGCCTTGCCCACAGCTGCATCCTCGGAGCCTATCATATGGCCCGACACAAATAAATGATTACACATAGTAGGTGCTCAATAAATATTTGTTAAGTGTTTGTTATAAAGGAAAAATAGAAGAATAAAAAGCTTAAAGAGGTTGGTAACGTATCCAGGGCATACTGCCAGCTGGATGAGATTGGAATTAGACAATACGGTGCCAAAGCTCTTCTGAGTTTTCCACATTTTGGGGTGTGGAAGGCAGTGGAGTTGAGAAGGGGCATTGTGTCACCTGCCATTCAAGAGGCTCTCAGTAGAATCAGAAGACCCTGGGAGCAGTAGATTTCGGGAGAAACAAAGTCTAAATGAGCCTTTCCCATTTGCTTTGCACGTAACCAAAGGAAAACGCACTTGAGTGAAAAGAACAAGGTACTCTGCGTTTGGAACGGGGTCAGAGGCAGTGCGCATCCTCCATGTCTTCGGACACGGTCAACTCCCTGCGACTTGAGGGCTGGCTTTATTGTCAGACTCCGGAAACCTCTAGACCCGGATCACGAGAGAAACTAACGGCACAAGCAAAGAGCGGGGAGGGGCGGATGAGGATGAAGCCAAGACAGAAGAAATCGAACTCTGGTCTTGGGCCCAGGCCGGGCAGCGGGGCGGGGGCAGCGGCGTTCAGCCTCAGAACTCGGTCAGCTTCACCTCTTGGTGTGGACACTGGGCGCTTCGCAGGACCCACGGAAGGCGCATAATCTCCACTCGAGCTCACTTCGTCGGACCTAGGATGACTGCCGGAGGGCGAGTCTAGCGGCCGGCCCGGAGCTAGCTGCGTGGGTAACAGTGGTCGGATCCTGGGGCGCAGCCTGGCTCTGGTCCCTAACCAGCTCCACCCGGCTCTCGCCAGCGCGTCCTCCCACCCAGGAGCTGGAGGATGGTCCCGGGGCGCGCCGAGTGTCTTCAGCCCGATCCTCCCTGTTGTGTGAGTCGCACGCGCGCCCAGTTCGGAGGCAGCCACCCTCGCTGCTGCTGACAGGTGCTGCCCGGAGGGCGTCGGGTGCGGTCCCAGGCGCAGCTGGAAACGCACGCCCGGTGCGTGTAGCGTCCCGAGCCCGGAGCCAGAGAGGAGAAGGGGCCAGGGCGCGGCCTGGGGGACTCCAGTGGACTGGAGCCGCGGAGCGCGGAGCTAGAAACTTTGCGGCGGCCGAGATTTGGCTACAGCGCCAGCCCACCCCCGCGGGTGCGGGAGGAAGAGGCAGCGCCGGAGTCCCGCGGCCGGAGAGCCTCGGCGGCGGCGGCGTCTTTTCCCCGCTCTGGCCTGAAGCCGCCGGTCACTCCCGGCTTCTGCTGCTGCGTCCGCCGTCGTCGCTGCCACCGCGGGGCTCCGGGAGGAGGCGCAGCCGGAGCGGACGGAGAAGAAGGAGGAGGGGAGCGGAGGAGCAGGGGGTGAAGGATGGAGCCCCCGGCTGCCGCCGCGGGCTCGCCCGAGCCTGCGGCGGCGTCCTCTTCCTTCCAGGCCCGGCTCTGGAAGAACCTGCAGCTAGGGGTGGGCAAGAGCAAGGGCGGCTGGGGCGGGCGCGCGGGGGTACCCGAGCGCTGCACTGCGGACACCCCGTCGCCCTCCCCGCCACCCCCGGGGGGTAGGCGGGACGCACTGGCCGGCTTGGGTGGCGCGGGCAGCAGGTGGAGCGGCTTCAAGAAACGGAAGCATGTGCTGGACCGCGTCTTTTCCTCCTCCCAGCCCAACCTGTGCTGCTCCTCGCCGGAGCCTCTCGAGCCCGAGGGTGCGAGCAGAGCGGAGCAGGGGTCCACGCTGCGCCGCCGGATCCGCGAGCATTTGCTTCCCGCGGGCAGGGGCCCGGTGGCCGCCGCCGGAGCAGCCGGAGTGACGCCTCCTGGCGGACGCTCTCCGGACTCAGCTTGCTCTTCGTCCTCTGCCTCATCCTCCCTGTCCTCCTCACCCCAGCCGCCCCCGAGGGGGGACCGCGCCCGAGATGAGGGTGCACGGCGTCGGGGCACCGCGGCGCACTTGTGCCATCAGAAGAGTTCCTCCCTGCCGGGCACCACCTGCTTGGAGCAGCTGCTGGAGCCATCGCCGCCGCCTCGAGCTGAGCCAGCACGGAGCCGAGCAGAGCCGCGAACCACGAAGGGCGAGGCGCGCGGCAGCAGACGGGTGAGTGACAGGTGGGCGCGGCCCGAGCCTAGGTGCGCGGGGCCACGCCTCCAGCTGTGGGCGATCGAGACCCCGGGAGTTGCTGGCGGGGTAGGGGTGCTACCAAGTTCAAGCAGTGGAAAGAAAACGTCCCTCTCCTGCTTAGTAGAGTACTGACTTGCGCTCTGACTTTACTTTTGACAGAAATAATACCTACTGCTAGAAGCTGTTTGAGTAGTTTTCCCAGTTGCCGATGAAAGTGGAAGTATTAATTGTAGCCAAATAGGAGAGGAATAAAGTTAGACACAAAATGGGTACTTTTTGGAGATCTCCTAAAAGGACTGTCCAGCTAAGTCTCATCTTGTCAAAAGAAAAACAAGCAAACCCAACAACTTGCAGGGAAAATTAGAAATGCGAGGAGGTGAATTAATGGCAAACGTGAGGTCATGTCTTGGGGAAACCCTTTAGGCAGAAGTCTGTTCATCTTCCAGGCCTCCCTTCTCAAAACTTTCTGCTGCGAGTGGATCGCTGCTTAACAAATAGCGTGAGTGTCGCTTCCGAGTTAAAGCGATGTTCCTATGGCCTTTTTTGTTTTGATAGTCATCTGAAGTAGTTGCGTTTAAATTATTCTGCTGTAGACGTGATGTTGACTCTCTGGTCAGGCAAGAGTCAAGTAAAAATGTACCTGTAAGATCTGTAAAGCGTTCCACTGAGCGGCAGCTTTTACTCCCTCGGTTTTGTGGAGGCGATGTTCTCCTTTTGTAAATTTTTATCAAATCGTGTTAATGCTAGCAAATATTTTGAAAGTTCCATTCTGCCAGAGACCTAAAGAACTCTTTTCTGCCAGTACATCTTATTTTGTTTAAATTCTAATTATTTTGACTCTGATTAATTGTTAGGTTAATGACATATGCATTAAAACTTTAATTAGATTAAAAATTGGGCCACAAAAACCATGAGGCCATGCGTTGAAGGGTAAGATATGGGAATAGATGGGATTTCACTTGAAAATGTTTATAGTTTATTGGCTAATTTATTAGTGTAATTTCAGAAAGTAAACCAGAATACTAGTATGTTTTGTTGTTTAATAAACACAATTGCTTGCAGTAACCTGATGTTACTAATGCTCTAGAAAACACCTGATGGTTTAGTAAAAGGTTACAGTTATTCTCAGAAGCGTAGGCAGAAATAATACTGACAAAAAGCCTAAATAAACCTATCTTTCCTTTTATCTTGAAAGAGAATTGACTAGAACTCCTGTTTCTGGTTCCAAAATGAGGTAAAAAGTGGTTTTAAAAAGATTGTTTAAATTCAGTGTAGATGAATACTATATGTTTTAAAAATATTTATATTTGAGTGTGTACCTAATCCTAATGTGTAAGAATTTTAGAGCTGGGGTACTTGCTTACATTTGTTTTTATTAACTTTTATGATCAAGAATGATAAAAAATAAGAACTGAATTAGTTTGGAAGGCAGAGATCATATTGCTGCAAATGTTAACTTACTAAATAACTTTGCAGTTCACTGAACCAAGATATTTTCACAGTGAAAGCAGAGAATTCAGAATTAATCTTTATATTCATTTTTACCCAAACGTTTTCAGACACTATCAATCTTTATTTGAAAAACTGCTGTGTAAATATAAATTTTGTATACAAAAGACCAAAAAACCTTTTTTGAGAGGATACTAAACAAACATTATTGTGTGTGCCTTCACTATATGTTGGGCACTTCCATGATTTAATCCTCATAGCTGCCCTACATGATAGAAGTTCTTGTTGCTATTTTATGCATTAGGAAATCAATGCTCAGAGAAATTAAATAATCTTTCCAAGGTCACATGGTTAATATATGACAGAGAGAGTTTTTGTCATTCTCCACAATGTTTTTCCATTGCTACAGCTACGTTTGACAACTTTTAGAACTTTTTATGTCTCTGAGATAACTTCAGTCCTATTGATTAATACTTGCAAGTTTACATACATTCTGGATTCCTAGAATCAGTTCTGTGATGGATTAGGTGAATTAATTTGTTCTTTGTTCTCTGTAATGCATTGTTGCATATCTTTTATATCACATTTACAAATGACATTATTGATCATACTGTCTGTAGTTCTAAAGAAGCTTCTTATTATAAAGAACCAGCATTTCAATGAAGTCATAGGAGGAATACAAAAGCTAAAATATCTTTCCAAGAGTAGGTGAAAAGTGGAGTGTAGGCAGGAAAATAAGCCCTGATGCTTTATTGTTGATTCCCTGCATCTGCTGCTCAGGAAGCCTTGTGCACTGAGAAGTGGACAGTTTTCTCCATTACGAGTCACAAATCCAGTTTTCAGCAGCTCTCTGTCACTAATGCACAACAGAGGATTCCTCAGTCCTCTAAATGCCTCTTTGCCCAACTCAAGGAGTCTGGCTCACCTCTCTGAATGGAGAGAAGAAAGAAATGGAGTTGGAATCTGGAACTGGAAGAGGACTCTCTAAGGTGTCCAGGAGTAGGTGTAACTCGGCAGCACCCTTCCGAGCTTCCTGCATGTCTCAGAGATCTTTCCTTGCTCTCCTCTAACACCTCATTGCTGAAGATACTTGGGCATGGGGAGGAAGCTCGTAGCACATGCAGATTTCAGTTTTATTCACAGTTCATAAGCACAGATGGGAACACATAAAAAGAAAAGATGCTAAAAACATTAAATCCATCTTCAGATCGCCTAGATAAAAAGCACTTTCTCTCAAGGAAGAAAGAAAATTCGTTGCAAAATGAGGCAAATTGCTCACATTTTCTCTTGTTCTCTGCTTGATCCTGGCATCAGCCATGTTCTCCAACACACTCCCCACCTCTCCACTGCCCAGCCGAGCACGAGGACACAACAACATATGGGCACATACACTGACACTGAGTGGAGATATTAAGCAAAACCAAAAAAATCATTTTGGACTGCCAGGGAAAGAGATTTGGAAGTCGCTGATGTATAACAATTACAACTAAACAAACCATTCTACCTCCTATGCCCCTGTCAGCCCTCTTGCTATTATGTTTTCTTTAGCCAAATATACCTTTGAATGACAGTTTAATAGACTTAATAATGCCTTGCTGTTGGGCCATGTGCATTATTTAAAATGTTCTGCTTTGAAAAAAAAAGAAACCCCGTTCTTCCCACTGATTCTAGTTCACGTGCTGGGCCATATTGTCATACCAGATGCATTTCATTTTCTGCAATGCAGTTGGGAAAGATGCATTCTCAATTTGTGTGCATATCAAAAATGTGCCAATTTTATGTATTCTATCTTGATGAGTTACTAAAATTATACTTTGCTAGAATCAGAAATTCCGTTAAGATAAAGAGTTAGGAATGAATATGTTGCATTTTTTAAGTGTTTTAACAAAAGTGTGTAGTGTTTATGAATGTTAAACCTTTGTTGTTTTTTTTCAAATTCATTTTGTTAAAATTGCTGTCATCGAGGAGCAAAAATGATTTTGAAAAACAGTGGATAAAATATTCAGGGTATGATAGGAATATCCATTAATTGGGATAAAATTCCTAAAACACATATGAAAGCCCCCCAAAAAAGTGGAAGATATTTTCTAAGATTAAGTCTAGACATGAAGTAAATATTGCTTTATTAATTATCTGATCTTTTAAAGAAAGCCTGTATTTTCAAAAACTATTAAAAATGTGATTTGGGTAATTTTTGCTATTTATTTTTCAGGTGTCTTTAATCTTACTTCAAAGAACCTAACTTAGTCTTGGGGAAGGCACAAGTTTTAAAAATATTCCTAATGTAAATCATTAAAACCACTAAAAATCCCCCAGTAATCTAAAAAGTAAGCTCCTAAAAGGAGTGTTAGTAGCTTTTTCAAAGCTTTTGCAAGTGAGAGAGTGAGGGTGAGATCTTAGAACATTTTGGAGCAGCGTGTAAAGTTTGATGTGTGATTGCATTCTTGAGAAATATTGGGACATCAGGTTGTTCCAGAGAAAGGGCATAAACAGAGTGATAGGTTTACTTTGGCGTGGAATTGTTTCCAGTAACTTTTAATTACTATCAGGTGTATCTGGTGGAGCTGAGTAGAGCTGTGGATACCGTATAAATGCAACTGTTATGAGGTAGATGTTTGAAATTGGCTTGAAACCTGTCTCAGTAGGCACTAGCAATTGTGTGCTGTTATTATTTTTGAAAGGTATATTAAACTTTTGCCACTGCCACCGTTACAAGTAGGTGAGTGTTGAAAACAATTAACAGGGGCTTTGATGGTCCTTTTCATTGAGGATGTAAATTATTTTCCTTGCAGTGGTGGCAAAAGTAGCCTAAAATTAACCCAGGCAGTACTGGTGACATCACAGCTTCACACAGTAATGAAAAAATCTTATATAACTTTTGGAAAATGTGTGCACATTATCATAAAAATGAGAATACATACTTGGAGGAATAAAATAAATTTAACAGATTCATAAAGAAAGTAGGACAAATATTCCCCCTTTTTTTCTGTTGCCCCATTGTTCGGAAATATGGGATGATTTCACAAGATTAAAGGTTAATAATATGTCTTTGGCACCACAGGGAAACATGTAGTATGATTTCTTTGCTCATAAGGATTATCAAAACGTTTGCCAACTCTAGACTGATGAAGAGTAAAAAAGTATGTGTAGATAACATAAGCATTGAGAAAATCTGCAGATTCAGAAGTTAGGGTAATGCATTTTTTAGTTAAATCATCGTTACTTACAGTATCGTAGCAGACATCTATTTTAGATAAGCAGAAATTAAGTTTTTGAAATCTGAAACTTTTTTGCTTTGAATTTTTTATTTTGCTGGAAAACTTACTAAAAACTATATATTTCCCTGCCTCAACAAACCAAGCATCCTAAATAAAAGGACTTGGAAACAAGAAGGCAAGAACATCATTACATGACCATAAAGTGATTTTGAAACTTTTCCAAGAGAACTTATCTCTTGATATCTGAGAGCCATTTTTGTGAATACTGGCTTTTGGGGCGGGAGGTTGTTTATGTGAATGAAACAGATATTGTCTTAACTTTCTTTAGGTAAGCTTGCTTGTTTTCATAAAATTACAGTATAACGCATACCTATTTATGATAAGCTTATCTTCCTATAAAGTTAATTATTCAAAGGTGGGAGGCACTCTTCCTCAAGTCCTTTTTTTCACTTGCCAAATAATCTTTACTGTCTTTATTTGTGAATTTTGATTTGTCAACTACCATTGAAAATATCATTTTTTTTCCCTGCATGGTGAACTTTATGTGCTATCTTGATTTCTTTGTCATTGTCAACCTTTTCTTCTAATTTACATTGCTTTTTATAAGTCACGTGTGGAAAGTGATTACTGTACCTCAACAATTCAAGATTGTATGCAAATATATTTCCCCCTCCAATGTATACCAGTTTCTTATCATTAGAAAGTTTTTTCAGCAGAATAGCAGGCCACAATTTCCCCAGTGTCCCAAGTACTCCTAATTAATATTAGTCTGAGTGCAAGCAACATGAAAACTGCATTTTCAATATAATGAGATTTTAAAGTCCTGCATACTACCTTCTTGAGAGAACAATTTTCCTATGAAATCTGTTTGAGATATTTTATGTCAGCCTTATTTCCCATTCTTTTGGGCCCTAGCCAATCTGGAAAATTATGACACATGATAGGCAAATGGGACTCTGGACATTTTAGGATCAATGCATCCTCTTAATCACATGGGTTTTATTTAGAGAGGCTCCTTCAGTATTAGCAATCTCACTGTATTTTGCACTGCTAGAGTAGAATTTGGCAAGCCTTAGTACGTATAGTGGACCTATTTAATCAGCATTGTAAACTGGATCGGGGAAGACTACTCAATAAATGGTTGCTGAATGAACGAAGGGGTGAATGGGTGGGCTGGAGCTGTTCAGAGATAAGTTCTCTTGGAAAAGTTTCAAAATCACTTTATGGTCATGTAATGATGTTCTTGCCTTCTTGTTTCCAAGTCCTTTTATGGCTGGCAAATGTATTTGACGTTCCCCTCTTCTCCCAGTTGCTGGCATGGCTTTCCCTTAATTCTGGTTCATGTCTGAGGGCATAAAGGGAGGATTTGACCACCATATTGTGCTCACGTGGGGGATGGAAGAGTGATTTCTGCTTCCGAGGTCTCTGGCTCAAGGATGCATTTCTTGTTACTGGTCTCCGATTCTAGGTATCTGTTTTGCACCCACGTTTCCTTGTCTGGCCTATGAGGTCGTACCCCGACCCCTGGATCACCAACACCTGTTGACATGTCCTCACTCATGATCTCTGAGCCTTGAACTCTCCTTGGATCTAAGCTCAACATACTTTCCTGCCTGCTTCCTTGCACTTCTCCTCAAACCCATTTACTTTAACTAGATTAAAACCCCAATCTCGATCAAGAATCCTGCCCTTACTAGCCTGACTCATTCTGTTGCCAAGTGTGTGAACTGGGGTTCAGACGGTTGGTCAGTTGCTTTTCATAGTGACTACCTGTCTAATGCTGAGCCTATTTTTAGAACACCAAAGACTCCTCCAGAAAATCTGCACTGCCTGTCGACTGCATTTGCCTATACAGGGCGTTTCTTCCCTTGGAGGACTGGCCCAGAGCTGGTCATTGTCTCTGTGTCCCTACTTCCTCTTCTCCTATTTTCAAACTCTCACCATGTCTGCTCTTGGACATCATCACCCTTTTCCTTCGTCCTGCTTGCTTTCTCTTCCTCCTTAATATCGTCTCTCTTTCTGATTGCAAGACGAGTTTTGTAACTGACCATTAAGCATCTGGAGCTGTGCTGTCCCATATGGCAGAGCCACTGGCTACCGAGCCCTGGAAAAGTGGCTAGTTCGCGTTGAGACGGGTGGAAAGCATAAAGCGCACACCACATTTTGAAGCCTTAGCTCAAAGAAGAGGAAGTAAAATATCTTATTACTAATTTTTTATGTTGCTTGTGTGTTGAAATAGTATCGTGGGTATATTGGATTAAGTAAAATATATTATTAAAGTTAATTTCACCCACTCCTTTTCATTTAAAAAGGTGGCTGCTAGAAAATTTTAAATTATATATGTGACACATTTTTATTTCTGTTGGCCAGCACTGATCTAGAGCAGGTGTTCAAACTCCATTACCCACAGGGGCCATCAAAATAAAGAAAATGAGCAAAGGTTTGATGGCGCCCGTGGTGAGCGAGGAAGCCGGTGCCTCATTCGAGGGGCAGCTGCTTCTCAACTCCAGCTGATTATTATCATGCAGTGAAAGCAGTGCTGCCAGGGTTTCTAGATTCTTTAACAGAAGCCAAAAAAATCCAGATTTTTGCTTGAAGTCTCCAGAATCTTGAATTTTTGACAAAGAATTGATTTTTAGAAAAACGCAACACAGACCAAATAAAATATATCTCTGGGCTGACTTTAGCTATCAGCTTGAACTTCTGACTCAGAAAGCTCATGTTTGATTTCTCCTCTCCCCTCCCAGTGCTAGATGAATGTTATCTGGACGTAGTAGATGTCAGTACATTTCACAGAATAACAGCATCAGGAGTGGTGGGATGGAAGACGGAATGCGGCGGGTTGGAGGGTGCATGGAAAGACGAGGTGGGGACAGAGAGAGTGGCCAAGCAGTTTGGCTCTCCACAAAGGATCAAAGAAAGTGGTGATGAGAACACGAGAACCATGCTGGGATGGGATCATGGGCAGGTTTTTGTTTTTTGTTTTTTTTTAACATCTTTACTAGAGTATAATTGCTTTACAATGGTGTGTTAGTTTCTGCTGTATCATACGGTATGCTGACACACATGTATGGAATTTGGTTTTGTTTTTAATGGATATCACCTGAGTGGGTTGATGAGTCAGCGCTTGTGGAGAGGGAGAAATTGAAGTTAAAGGAGAACGGGGGTTAATTGATGGATGAAGGCCTTAAGGACTCAGGTGGGGGTGGGTCCCAGAGACCAGGGGAATGGTAGCGTCAGTGGAAGAAGGATCCTCTCCCTTGCAGATGGAAGGGACGGTGCGGGTGTGGATGCAGGTAAGGAGTAGGCTGGGGGGCAGCAATTTGAGGGTGTTGCCACCCAATGGCCTCTGCCTTGTTTTGAAGTGTGCTTAGGATTCGGACACAGGGAGATGGAGGAAAGAATATTGCCATAGGCACAGAGGCGAACAAGTGCCCTATGTATTCAAGAAATGGGCTGTCACTAGTGGGACTGAAGCCTAGGGTGTGGGGTGGGGTAGAGGAAAATGAAGGTGCAGCTGAAGGTCTGGGATCTCTGGGGGTTGAGGAGCGTATCTAGGGAGGCAGAGGGACCCCCGGAGGCATTTGAGCAGGGGAGACAGGGGCACGTGAGCCTTGGAAGGGTGAAGTTGGCAACAGGGGCAGGCGACCACTCGGAGGCCAAGGCAGTCCCGTGAGAGCCTGATGTTGGGCAGGTGACTGACCTTGGGGATGCGGAGATGGAAAGATTTATTAAGACCAGGGATGTAGCTGAACCTTCAGAAAAGGGAGAGTGAAAGGAATAAATTAGAGCACATGTGTCCCCCTTATGTTTTTGATTTTTCCTGGTTCTGTTCACAAATGCTTGTACTGAAAAGTATTTTCCGTTGCGAGGGAGAGGGAAGGTTAAGTTTTGAATTTGCATTTGTGTAAAATGGTTAAAGGTGCCAGGCTCCTGAGTGCCAGATGGTCACCTATTTACTGTAATAGCTCAGATTCTTTTTAAAAAACTTACTTTATTGAAGTATAGTTGATTTACAATGTTGTGTTAATTTCTGCTGTATAGCAAACTGATTCAGTTATACATATAGATTCTTTTTTCATAGTCTTTTCCATTATGGTTTATCACAGGATACTGAGTATAGTTCCCTGTGCCATACAGTAGGACCTTGTTTTTTATCCATTCTATATATAATAGTTTGCATCTGCTAAGTCCAAACTCCCAATCCACTCCTCCCCAAGCCACGCCCCCCCCCCGCCGCCTTGGCAACCACAAGTCTGTTCTCTATGTCTGTGAGTCTGTTTCTGTTTCGTAGATAAGTTCATTTGTGTCATATTTTAGATTCCACATATAAGTGATATCATATGGTATTTGTCTTTCTCTTTCTGACTTAACTTCACTTAGTATTGTAATCTCTAGGTCCATCCATGTTACTGCAAACGGCATTATTTCATTCTTTTTTATGTAAGAGCTCATATTCTTTATATTATAGTTATTTTGGATTCTTCCATGAGTAAAATAGTTATTTTCCCTGCAGTATTAGGCACTGAAAATAGTGTTAACGGAGCGAAAAAAGGGCAAAACATATGTTTGGCAGTTTAAAAAAAAAAAAGGTAAAACAAGAAAACCTCCTACACATTTCTGTTACATAGATTTTTTATGGTGTCTGATGTCAGAGAGACTAAATATTTGGGGAAATATTTATAATGAAAAGGTTTGGAATTGAAGGACTCTGTTGGCAATTTTCGATCTTAAGGCATTGTGGCTCAAATGTGTTGAAATGTGCATTCTCTCTCAGATGCAGGGTTGACCCATGCATGACACAGGATCAATTTCTGAAAATTACAAATAGTTACTCTCTCAAAATAGAAACGATATTCTATCTGGACCCTTAAGCCATATTTGACCCTTGTTCTTTTATTGAAATGTAAAATAGCTTTTTTTTTTTAAATAGCTTTTGATAAGAGAGAAATTCATTTCTATAGTTTCCTTTGAATAATATTTTCACCACACCGGACTAGAAGTCTGAGTGTTTTCCAGAATCTCTTTTGCGATTGGAATAGGTTTTGGAGACAAGTTCTATGTCACTACAGAGCTGTTGCCAAACCTCAAGCTTCCTGGCGGTTGGAACACTCTCCTTCAGCGTGGCCGCTGTCTCCTGGCTGAGAGCAGTCACAGGCTGCGCCTCCCTTTTCTTTCTTTGCCTCCCTGGACTTTCAAAAGGAAGCAGGAGTAGGGGGCAGGGGCGGGGTCCAGCTGAGATTGGGATCTCACCTGGTTCTCTGTGGCCTTGCACACGTGCCCTTTCAACTCAGCGGTTTTAAGCAAAAAAAAAAAAAACCACATTGACTGAACCAGTTTGGTTATCGCCCCAGTCCCACTCTGCTCCCTTCTGCCTGCTAGGTGGCATTCGTTTACTCCAGACTCAGGCTGCTGCTTCTGTGACTCCTGAGACTTAGGGGAACGGGAGAGTTGGGAGGGAGAACGACCTTTCGCAGTTAGTTTCCCAGGCCCCACGCCCTCTGCCTCTTTTCGAGGAAGATGGAGCTTTGTAAGGTGTTCTTAATCTGCTCCTCTCTACCTGACATTTTCACTGTCCCCAGTGCCAACGTTTTTCTTCCTGGGTATATGCCAGGGTATGAGGAAGAACTTTACGGACCTTGCCACGAGAGGGTCTTTGTGTATTTTGAATGACCAACCATGGTTAGTCTGTGTACCTCTGTCACAGGACTATCCAGGTGGTATATTCTTTGGGTCCTGGCTCTTCATTCTGTGCCCTCCTGCCACTTGCCTTTCAGCTATGTCATTTCTTTTTCTTTCTGGGAATAAGAGCAGAGAAAATAAAAAAGAAAAGTCAGGCATTTTTTTTTTTTCTGTTAGGGGCTTTCATAATTTTTTTTCCCACAGTGAAGTTTAAATAATTGGCTCCTATAATGTTTTGACATTTTGTGTTGCTCTGACATAGGCTGTACACACACACGCACACCCACACACAATTATGCCTTCACCTAGTATGGTTTATACACGTACCTGTTTTTTCACATGCATCATATTTCCCACTGGAGTCAAAGATTAAACAGAAGAACTCCAAAATTCTTCCACCTAAATTTAATGTGATAATACTAAATTTCAGTGATAACATAGTCCTTACAAATGGTCTAGGTTCATTTAGTATGAGTAGGTGTACAATAACCAGCTCAACCAATGAGAAAAAAAAATTAGAAGACAGTTTTTATCGTTCACTATGGAGTGTGCTCTACAAAGGGAATGAGTAATCGTCCTTTGAATTTAAACTAATGTATAAGGAATACCTTTTCTTCAGTAAGAATAATCATTCTTCTGTAACTATTCATCTTATTTACAGCCACCATGGAAGAGAGGTCTTTGAATTATTTCCTTAATCTTTTGCAATCTAGATGTCACAGTAACTAAGATCTGTCGTTAGTTATTTTCGGCTTGGCCTGGCTTTACTCTCACAAAGTGATCCTCACAGATAAAAAATGGGGAGACATTTTGGAGAGTTTCCTTACTGATACAGTTTTAATTAGAGAAAAAGTGATCCCTTTATTCTTATTTCTTTTTAATTGGGGTATAGTTTTACAATGTTGTGTTAGTTTCTGCTGTATAGCAAAGAGAAGTAGAGTTCCCTGTGCTATACAGCAGGTTCTTATTAGTTATCTATTTTATACATATTAGTGTACATATGTCAATCCCAGTCTCCCAGTTCCTCCCACCACCGCCCATCCCCCCGCCACTTTCCCCCCTTGGTGTCCATACGTTTGTTTTCTGCATCTGTGTCTCTATTTCTGCCCTGCAAACCGGTTCATCTGTACCATTTTTCTAGATTCCACATATATGCGTTAATATACGATATTTGTTTTTCTCTTTCTTCACTTACTTCACTCTGTATGACAGTCTCAACCCTAAAGAGTTATACCTTTAGGGTTGTAAAGATGTATTCTCATAATCACAGAAAGCTCAATTTTTGAAATCACCTGAAAAAGAGAGTTGGAGAATAACTGAGTTAGGACCAAATGGATCTGGGACAGCAGAGCTTTTGTTTGTGTTGGCTGCTTAAAGGATGTTCTATTTTCTGTTAATGTTGCTAATGTTTCTCAATGGCTCTTTTTATAACATAACTCTCTTAATTATATATGGATGGCATTTTGAATGGTGTATTTGTAAGTGCCCATTTCATATTTGAATATCTATTTTTTTCTTTCTAGGAGTATAAGTCTAATGTGAGTTCCAAGCAGCTACACAAATTTTGTTTGTATTTGGTGCTAGAGTTTTGTACCAGGTTTGTGTGGACTTGTTTTGCATAAGTGTCCATGACCATCTTTGTAATGTTATCTGCTGGGGTAGGGCTTGGCCTTCACTACCCTGCCTTTGAATTAATATTTGTTAAATCACAGTGCACACTCTGTCTTCTGAAGTTTCATTATATGAGGTAGGACATGCTCACGATGGTCCTCTGACCACCCTGGGCTGGGCTCTCTTTGCTCAGTTGTATCATGTTACCTATGACATGAGGCCAACTAACTATGGGTCCTCTCACCCCCCTTTTATTTTATTTTATTTATTTTTCTTCTAGGTTAATTGAGATATAATTGACATTAACACTGTATAAGTTTAAGGTGTACAGCATAATGATTTAGATACATCATGAAATGATCATCATAGTAAGTTTAATGAACATCCGTCATCTCATATAGATATAACATTAAAGAAATAAAAAGAAATTTTTTTTCTTATGAGGAGAACTCTTAAGGTTTAATGTTATAACAACTTTCATGTGTAACATAACACAGTGTTAATTATATTTGTCATGTTGTACATTACATCCCTAGTACTTATTTATCTTAAACTAGAAGTTTGTACCTTTTGACTGTCTTCATCCAATTCCTGCTCCTCCCTGTCCTCTCTGGTAACCACAAATCTGATCTCTTTTTCCTTGAGTTTATTTGTTTGTTTGACACTTTATAACTAGTGTTAATAACAGCTAAACACACAGGGCATTTATTATGTATTGGCACTATTCTAAGTGCTTTTTATGTATTAACTTATTTATTTACTACAGTACTTTCTGAAGTAGGTTTATTATCATTTGCATTTTCCAGATGAATAAAGTGAGCTAGAGGAGAATAGGTGACTTGTCCCAAGTCACACATCATATAATTTGGATCCAGTGCACTTGGCCCTTAAGCTCTACAAAGGAAGGCTGTTTGTAGTAGGTTGTGCCTGAGAAGCCCGGTTTAGGAAAACAGCTCCAAGTGGAGTTGTTTTTTCTCCTCATCTCAGTATTGACATCAGAGCTCTTCTTTGCCCCTGCCATTTCCTTCCCATCTTTCTGATCTCTGAAGGTTGTCTCATAACAAGAAAATTTAATGAAGACAGATTTAGTATAACAGAAGATTTTGGTGTCAGGCATAAACCTGGCTCTACCACTTCCTTCTTACTGGTCGGAAGCCCTCTGAGATCTCTTTGATTGCTAGATAATGGTATAGCTAGCAACTTTTAAATGTCAGTCCTGCTTAAAAAAACTCTTCCTCACCAAGTGCCCCACTGTACATCATTGTTATGTCTGTTATTGATATTATCCTGAGGAACATGTTATAATTTACAAGACCCTTATAATTATGTATTTTCTATATTCTATAGCCTCATCTCATCTCTGTCATTAATCCTCTCTTGTTCCATGAACAGCATGGTAGTAGTGGAAGGAAACAAAGTAGATCTATCTACTAGGCATTCTTTGCTTTGTATCTCAAATAGATGTTATAAAATATGTACATTATTTCACTTTAACTCTCACAGAAATTTTGACGAAGAGATATTGTTATATATGCATTTATTTATGACACATAGGTATATGCTATAGTTGTATCTTATATACGGGAAATTCTTAGAGGCCATGTTAGTAATTTGCCTGCAGTCCTGATTCTGTCTACAGTTAGTAAGTGGCAGAGTTTGGGTAACAGACAGCTGATTTCTGCCAGGGCCATAGTTTCCAGGGTATCCACTGCTCCACCAGTAGTGAGGGCACATCAGTGCACCAGTGCCAGGTACATGACGTGCCCAAACCGGTGATTCGTGGTTGAGTCTGGTATTCCTTCAACACCAGCCCTGTCAATGAGTTTGAGTCTTACCATTGTTTTGGAGGGATAGCTGGAGGAATGTGCCATTATTAGTTGGAGAAAAGTATCTAAAAAAATATAGTGAGGGGCTTCCCTGGTGGCACAGCGGTTAAGAATCCGCCTGCCAATGCAGGGGACACGAGTTCGAGCCCTGGTCCAGGAAGATCCCACATGCTGCGGAGCAACTAAGCCCGTGCACCACAACTACTGAGCATGCACTCTAGAGCCCGCGAGCCACAACTTCTGAGCCCGCGTGCCACAACTACAGAAGCCCATGAGCCTAGAGCCCGTGCTCCGCAATAAGAAAAGCCACCACAGTGAGAAGCCTGTGTACTGCAACGAAGAGTAGCCCCCACTCGCAGCAACTAGAAAAAGCCCACATGCACCAATGAAGACCCAATGCAGCCAAAAAAAAAAAATATATATATATATATATATATATACATACATATATATATATGTATATATATAGTGAGTGGGAGTGTGTTAGTTTGTTTATTTGTGGGCTCAATTCCAAGAGCTCATAAGTGAATATTTCTCGGATCATTCTTCTCATGCGTGCTGTACATGTATTTTGACTTCCAGTGATGTTGTTAAACTCGTGTAAAACTAAAGGTGTACATTCTGCAGTTAGTCTAGGTGTTAGGATCTCTGGACAGGAAAACAAATTGTTCTCAGAGCATCTAGTTGTTTGTGAATATGCCCAAGTGGGGTATATTCTTTAAATAAGGAGAAGGCAAGATAGTTCTTGCCTTATGGTACAACCAGTGGAATTGGTACAACTTCTCATGTTTCTTGATAATAACAATAATAGCACTAAAATCTTAGTCTTGTGCCAGTCAGTGTTGCACAGGCATTACTTCATAGTCTTTGTGACGATAAGGAGCTGGAATACTTAGTCTCATTTTGTAGATGGATCACCGGAGGCTCAGAAAGTGTGAGGACTTGCTCGGGGTGGTGCAGCTATAAGTGGTAGAGCTGGGATTTCGTACCTAAGTGACTGGCTCCAAATGTCATGACTCTAATTGCCATGTTCTATGGTTTTCCTCAACACTGAAGAGCTGCTGTGTCTCCTGAGTATTGTCATATAGCTCTTTTCCAGGTGTCTTGGAATTGGGGAAAAATTTGGTTAGAATGTTCTATGTCGTGAACCAGCCTGAAGTATATATGTGTTGCTGGAAGATCCCATTCCAATCCAACATCAATGATTTTGGTAACTCATCTCTCCTCTTTTCTCTCTCTGGTCCTCACGTTTATTAAATATTTACCCTGTGGTAGACTTGGTATCTTTTTAATACCTTGATAAAGAAGACAGACCAATTTCTGTTCCCATAGACCTTATGATGTAGTAGAATAAACTTTCATTAAATTAAAAAAATACACAAATAATTATCAATTACAGTTGCGATAACTCATTCAGAGGTATGTAGAGAGAAATCGAACTACAGGAATGAATTGCAAGAGGTCCCAACCTAATCATGCAGGAAGGGGAGGGACAGGGCAGATTTTCCTGAAGAAGTGACATGTAGGATGAACTACAAAGAATGAATAAAAGTTGGCCAGATTTCCTGAGGAGAGGAAATGAGGGATGTGGCGGATGGTTATGGGCAGAGAAAACCACAGCAGAAGAAAAATTAGAGAAAAATTGTGTGGGCAGCTGGAATTTGGTTAATAAGAGGGAAAGTGAGGGGGGATGGGTCTGGAATGGTTGGCAGGGGCCAGATTATACAGGGTCTTTTGGGTCATGGGGAGATTTTGGACCCTTAGGTACCGAAGCAATCTTGAGAGCCTAGATGCCTCTGAAGAGCAGAACCACCTTCAGGAAAGTTCTTGACTTTCCTGGGAATAGCTTTCCTTCACTGCTATGTATGGAATCACATTGCACTCATAGGGTTGTTTTGTAAAGAGGTAGAGAAGTATGTTGGGGCCACCTTTCTCTACTAAGATAATGGTATTTTTTAAATGTCTATAATAAATAGAAATACCAAGTGGATGAAAATATTATTCCCCCTGGTAAAACATGTCATTTCACTTGTCCTCTTGCTTTTTTATTGAGCACGACTGGAAGGTAAATGAAGGTAGGAAATGCAGTCTAATTTCCTCCTGTCAATACTCAGGGGAGAGATTCTCTTTGACAGCACTTTTCAGAGCCTAGGTAGGGATGAAAATGAGATAAAGCTTGGTGATCCAGGTGTTACAGCTGTAAATTATGGAGAACATATTTTTTATGAGCTTCCAATTTCTTCCCTGAAGTCAGAGTGGGGAAAAAGAATGAAGAACTCTGGAAAGGAGTTGTGTAAGGAGGTGTACATTTAAAAGTCTGTATTTGTTAACATGATCGTGGGGTGATTAGGAAAACGGCTTATTGAACACGGTGGAGCAGATTTGATTTAAATTTTATATTTTCCTATATATTTTTTAAGATATAAAAATCTAAGTTTTATATTTTCATGTATTAGCCAATATTCACATTTGCAAAACAGATACGCAGTAGTGCCTAAGCAGGAAGGAAAGCTTAAAGTATGCAGAAGCTCCCCATTACACTTATCGTACAATGTTATAGTAGGAAAAGAAAGGAAACGTAAAAATTCCTCATCAAGACTGTAGTCTGTCAAAGTTGAATCAAACCTGACATGGGAGCATAAGGCAGCCTACCTGCCACTCTGAAAGCTTAGGGTATGGATTCTAGCATGTCCAGCAAGTGTGAGTGCTCAGAAATTGTACCAAGCCCCGCCCAAGTCAGGCCTGCCAATCTGTGCTTTGACCTCCCCAGCCAACTACTGTCACGACCAACACCCAGACAACATGGGTTGCCCTGAGCATCCAAGCATCACTGCCATCTAGTATAAGAAATAGCACCTAGTAAAAACTTTCAATGATATAAGCCATGCCCAACTCAAAAGAGTATCAAGAACCTACATATTCTTTATCTGCGTAACGTGGTTTCTTTTTGTTGTTGTTCTTTATGTAACATTTTACTGGAGTCATAACCAAGTAAACACTATGCTATTAAAATAGCAAAGGAATTGAACATTAATTCTCATTCCATTTGGGGATCATAAAACCTTTCCAGAAACTAATGAAAGTGTGGCATTCTCTTCATAAAGAAATACAGTTGTACACAAAACTAATATTGTGCATTCACCTTCAAGCAAGGAAGTCCATGATTTCCAATCCATGGTCTCCAAAACCCTCAGTTACTCCCCTTGGGATAAAAGGAAGACTCAGTGATAATTCTCATGAAATAAGATGGCCTTAATAGCACTATAAAAAAATAAAAACTTGAGTCTCTGAATTTTCAGCCATGACCTTGTTTACGTACTTATTTATTTCAGAACCTTGCAGGGTGCATGGACTGATTCTTCAAAGGAAAGAGCTATAGACAGGCCTTCTAGGGAGAGGTGCAGACGTGCCCAGAAATAAGAAGTCAGTCGTGCCCTGCAGCATTTCCTGAAGAGACCAGCATACAGTTAGAGCCCTCATTTGGTCATGATTGGCATTTTTTGTTAATATTGGGTTCTGTTTTCTGGAAGTTGATTTCTCTTCCCTTGTATGGAGACTGTCCTTTGGGACTGAACCACTGAGAAGCAAGATTCTATTACGAGAGAATGTGATATCGAATAAAAGCTTCCTCTGATTCTCCTCCTTAGTGGACATTTGCTGACTATTGGCTACCCTCACAGGGTCTTGTTCTAGATTCTGGGGACTCAAGGCTCCTGCCCTCTGGAAATTTTTCCTCTTAGCTGGGGAGATAGTAAATATACATAAAAGATACATGTCACTACCAGGTAGCATAAATATCCGTCTTTAGGGGGATAAAACCATGGGAATTCCTTTTCTCAGGAGCTAAATACAGAGGCTTAATTATCTCATTGTAACAGCTATGGGGACAATTGGTCTGGTTTGCACCAGCAGTAGTGTAATTAGACTTTTGTGCTGTCAGCTCTCTCTACTCATTTTCTCTCAATGATTCCAAAGCTATCTAATGTGCTAAAAAATGTAGAGGCCTGCAGCCTGGAGGCCTCTTCTTTTTTTGAAGGAAGAGCTTTGTTCAAGTTAGACGGCAGTTCTCAAACCTAAGATGTGGATGATTCAGAGGGACGTGGATCTCTGCTGTGTGTGCTGGGCCTTGACAAACGGAAGCACAGTTATTCCCTTTAAAATCAACCAACGAACCACAGGTCCAACTCAGAGCTCCTTGTCTGGAAGCCTAATTGTCCACTTGGGGCAGTGGCCTTTCAGAGGGAAGGTGGGTGGAGCTGGAATGTGAGTGCCTGTTGGAGAACTGTTGCTTGGTGGACCAGGAACCAGGCAACTGACCTGCTGCTGGCTGGCTCCATGGGTCCTGCCAGGTGGACCAGGCTCGGGCACTGAACCACACCATGGTTCCTGTCATCATAATTTGAGGAGAGGTGGGTAGGAATGGAGATGTCTAATGAGACAGATGGAGCACAGGCATCAGGGATGTCTTATTCAGGACTCCTGCCTTGTTACAGGAGCTCAACTCTTCTTGGATATGGCTTCAAAGGAGAGTGTACCTGCTCACACCTGGCAAAGCCCCAGGGCAACCTGGATCTAGAGCCTCAAACAGTGCCATCAAGTCTCTGTCTCCGCCCCTCCGTCCTCCTTTCTTCTCTTCCCTCAGAATTGCTTGGCCTTGGGCATCTTCCCTCTCAGGTAGGGTCTCTCTACCTGGTGGCCTCCAGCAGCTCTTGGCATCCATCCTCCCCACAGTTCTTGGCAGTGAGTCCCGTTGGAATGATTTGGAGCGTCACTGTGCCTCCTGTGGCCGGGTCACGTGTGTACCCTTGGAGCCCAGGAGTGAGGGGCATCCAGCTTAAATAATGTGGACTGAGAGGGGGAGGGAGGTGGGTCCTTAAAGGCAAATCAGATTGCTTGGAGGAGGCAAAATTTTTCAGTGTCCACATGGGTTCAATCAGTAATCAGCAGTTGGAAAGATGAGTGGTCAGCCATCCAGAAAATCTGTCTGGGGGCTGCTGGACCCGGCTCCTGGCTTGGAACACAGGGTCCGCTCCAGTTCTGCAGAGGGAGACTTTGTTTTCTGTGTTTTTAACGTAAAATGAGCATAGAATATGGCAAGTAGGTTCTTTTTTTTATGCCTTTCTTCTTGAATGGGTTATACTATGTAAAGCCATAGTAATGAGATGACTAATTTTAAAGTCAGGTATTCTACAAGCGATAGCACCTGAATTAACCTAAAGGGTAGCTGATTTATTGAGTCCTAGAATGTTGGAAAAGGACCTATAAAACATACTTTAGGGCTTCCCTGGCGGCGCAGTGGTGGAGAGTCCGCCTGCCGATGCAGGGGACACGGGTTCGTGCCCCGGTCTGGGAGGATCCCACATGCCGCGGAGCGGCTGGGCCCGTGAGCCATGGCCGCTGAGCCTGCGCATCTGGAGCCTGTGCTCCGCAACGGGAGAGGCCACAACAGTGAGAGGCCCTCGTACCGCAAAAAAAAAAAAAAAAACAACAACAGACTTTACATAGGTAGATACTGATACTTGGGAGATGAGTATACTGAAGAAGTTAAGATAATGTCCTCTTCTCCCTTTCTCAGAGCCTAGAATATAAGCAGTTCCTGATCTACACCCCACTGAAGAAGTTTCATTTATACAAACATGCTTGAGTAGTATTCAGCCAGTGCTGCCTCAGTTTCTCCTACCATCCCTGCCATCACACAATGGAAAAAAAACTTTGCTTTTAGGGTATCTGTGGTTTCAGTACAAAGGAAGAGAGAAAATAGTGCAAAAGAAGAATGGCTTAGGTGAGCTGCCTGCCCCTGGGATGGGGACCAGACTGGTTGACTTTGCCAAGGCACAGAGAAGACCAGGTGACTATGTTCCAGAGCTCAGTAAGACACAGAACCTCTCCAAACCCCCCGTTTCTCTTCTGTAAAACTGGGGGAATAACATACCTCCCCACTGGTGCTGTTAAGAGGGTCCAGTGAAGCCATGTTAGTTCCTGGCATCGTAAGTGCTCAATATATACTCATTATTCTCCCATGACCCTGCCCCCGCCCATCACTGCTATTAGCCTGTTGTTCTCCACATTTGGCTTAACAAGTCTTTTCTTTAAAAGCTGCACCAGTGTCTTTGGAGCCTTAAGGAATGAGCGTTTACACGTTAGCATGAATTAATTCAGTTAGATTCTTTCCTCCTGGATAGAAAACTGTAAAATTTGAACAGGGGGTGGAGTTGGTGGGGTGGGAGTGAATTAGCTTGATCTGTAGAATTTGTGGCAGTAACCTGGGTCTGGGTGAGTGCTACAGGACTTAAGTCTTGGGAACTAAGAGGCTAGAAAATAGTGCAGCGTTGAGTGGAGGTGCATGGGAAGGGAGAATGCTAACTAAAGACTTTCCCTGATCCAGGACTTGGCTACAGAATGGCTCTGGATCTGGCACGGGCATGGGAAACTACGATGTTCTCCTCCCGTCCCTCATAGCTTCTTGCTCCCAGAACTTGGGGTGGACCCGCTAGTGCTGCATTAGGAGGGCTCATTTGGAAACCAGCCCCCATTTATGACATTGCTTCTCTGGGCAAATAGAGGCAGTAAACAGCTTTCTAATGAACTTCGGGAACCTCACCAGTTCAGGAAGCCAGAGGGTGCTTGCACTTTACAGATAATATTTTCAAAATGATTAGCCTTCCTACACTTGTGAATTTCCTGTCACCACATCTTAAGTGGAGTGTCTCAGATAAGGTCACTTTTAGTTACTTCCTTTGCTTAATATTTGCCTTACACATAGTAGATACTCCACAAATGTGAATTCAAATTGAATAATTAATATATGATTTTTCTATTAAGTGAAGAAAAACCTTTAATTTTTAGAGTATTAGGAGAATGATCAGGGACAGATTACATGGTATGACATAAACGAACTTTTACTTCTAAATTTTCTGACATTTATTGAGAGTTTTGGTCATTCATTTTATTAAAAGACTATCTCAAGGAGCTGATTAGCCATAAGTTTTTAAAAAAATTCAACATATCAGGGCTTCCCTGGTGGCGCAGTGGTTGAGAGTCCGCCTGCTGATGCAGGGGACATGGGTTCGTGCCCCGGTCCGGAAAGATCCCGCATGCTGCGGAGCAGCTGAGCCTATGAGTCATGGCCGCTGAGCCTGCGTGTCCGGAGCCTGTGCTCCGCAACGGGAGAGGCCACAACAGTGAGAGGCCCGCGTACCGCAAAAAAAAAAAAAATTCAACGTATCTCTATTAATTTCCTGATATCTGTATGATAGTGAACTTTTTCAAATAAAACATTTCATAAATCTAAAATTCTGTTCTGAAAGAAAGGATCTAGTCAACATGTTTGAAATTTTCAGACTCGCATAAAATCTGAAACAAACAAACAAATAAACCCAACCTAGGAAAGTTGAATGCAAACTTTCATTTGTAAAATCATACGCTTTTCTGTTAAGCTACTTTTTATTCTCTTGGGAATATCCCACAACATGTTTTAAGGTTAAATAGACTGAGATAATCAGTTTCTCAAATATAGATGTTCTAATGGGATTCCCAATCTTTCTAAGTACATAGCTATTCACATAGATGTCTCTGAGATTTTTGTGCTGAGAACTGATACAGGCATCTTTATCTCATTTTTGGTCTTTTTATCTGATTTGTATTTTTATTTTTAAGTGTAATTTCCTTTCACTTCCTAAAAATTAGTGTAATGTGTAAAAATAGTGATGCTTTTGGTATCTTTTAAAGGTGTTTACAGAGTACCTCCCTAGGAGTGCCTAAGTTCCTCAGCCCTTTCACATCTGAAATGAACTGTGCGCTCTCAGAAGTCTCCTTGATTAAAAAATGTGTCTAAGGATTATAGATTCCATTTTTAAGAGCTTAATCCTTTTAAGATTAACTGGTGAGAGTAAATGAGCAGACAGAGACTTAATGAGGAAAGATCCATGGTGGAAACTTTGACGCTCCGCTCTCATCCCTTCCTTTGGTGATGTGTCCATCCCTGGGCAGCTAAGGCAATAGACCATGATGGCCTCGCGGCTGTGTCCCTCATCGGGCCTTGCCCTCGACCACAGGAAATTACCTCTTCCAAGGTTGTCCGCCTCCAACCGGGCACTTGGAACCAGTGACTGCCTGATGAGGGGATTTAAAGGCCCAACCCTCTTGCCCCAATTTGGGACATCTCTGCAGTCCCAGCTCCAGGACCCCCTGTACTCTTGTGGCAGCCTCCATTGAAACCACATTGTGGGTCACCTTCTCCCTCTACTCGATCCTGCCCCCTCCCTTCCTTACCTGTGTATCTCCCCGGGCATCCCCATCTTCTAATAAACCATTTGCAGGCATCTCTCCATTGTAGAGAACATTTCCAGGGAACTCAGTCTGATAGACACCATTGTTGAATTTCCTAGTGATCTTTAAGTTTTAGGAAGAAACAATTAGATGCCATGGAAGCAATGGGAAATTTTGGAGGCAATCAAAGGAAGTTTGGTTGGTGGGCTTACACCGAGGCTTAAAATAACATTTATGGGAGGATGAAGAAGCACAGAAGTGCCAGAAGAGATGGCACTATAGGGCAGTAAAGTTAAACAGAGACTGAAAATACTACAAGAAATCATTTATTATAGATTAAAAATTTTGTTTTTTTCTTTTAACATCTTTATTGGAGTATAATTGCTTTACAATGGTGTGTTAGTTTTTGTTTTATAACAAAGTGAATCAGCTATACACATACATGTATCCCCATATCTCCTCTGTCTTGCGTCTCCCTCCCACCCTCCCTATCCCACCCCTCTAGGTGGTCACAAAGCACCGAGCTGATCTCCCTGTGCTATGCAGCTGCTTCCCACTAGATATCTGTTTTACATTTGGTAGTGTATATATGTCCATGCCACTGTCTCACTTCTTCCCAGCTTACCCTTCCCCCTCCCCGTGTCCTCAAGTCCATTCTCTACATCTGCACCTTTATTCCTATCCTGCCCCTAGGTTCCACAGAACCATTTTTGTTTTAAGATTCCATATTATATGTGTTAGCATGCGGTATTTATTTTTCTCTTTCTGACTTACTTCACTCTGTATGACAGTCTCTAGGTCCATCCACCTCACTACAAATAACTCAATTTTGTTTCTTTTTATGGCTGGGTAATATTCCATTGTATATATGTGCCACATCTTCTTTATCCATTCATCTGTCGATGGGCACTTAGGTTGCTTCCATGTCCTGGCTATTGTAAATAGTGCTGCAATGAACATTGTGGTACATGACTCTTTTTGAATTATGGTTTTCTCAGAGTATATACCCAGTAGTGGGATTGCTGGGTTGTATGGTAGTTCTATTTTTAAATTTTTAAGGAACCTCCATACTGTTCTCCATAGTGGCTGTATCAATTTACATTCCCACCAACAGTGCAAGAGGGTTCCCTTTCTCCATACCCTCTCCAGCATTTATTGTTTGTAGATATTTTGATGATGGCCATTCTGATTGGTGTGAGGTGATACCTCATTGTAGTTTTGATTTGCGTTTCTCTAATGATTAGTGATGTTGGGCATCCTTTCATGTGTTTGTTGGCAATCTGTATATCTTCTTTGGAGAAATGTCTATTTAGGTCCTCTGCCCATTTTTGGATTGGGTTGTTTGTTTTTTGAAATTGAGCTGCATGAGCTGCTTATAAATTTTGGAGATTAATCCTTTGTCCGTTGATTCATTTGCAAATATTTTCTCCCATTCTGAAGGTTGTCTTTTCGTCCTGTTTATGGTTTCCTTTGCTGTGCAAAAGCTTTGAAGTTTCATTAGGTCCCATTTGTTTATTTTTGTTTTTATTTCCATTTCTCTAGGAGGTGGGTCAAAAAGGATCTTGCTGTGATTTATGTCGTAGAGTGTACTGCCTATGTTTTCCTCTAAGAGTTTTATAGTGTCTGGCCTTACATTTAGGTCTTTAATCCATTTTGAGTTTACTTTTGTGTATGGTGTTATGGAGTGTTCTAATTTCATTCTTTTATATGTAGCTGTCCAGCTTACCCACAACCACTTATTGAAGAGGCTGTCTTTTCTCCATTGAATATTCTTGCCTCCTTTATCAAAGATAAGGTGACCATTTGTGCGTGGGTTTATCTCTGGGCTTTCTATCCTGTTCCATTGATCTATCTTTCTGTTTTTGTGCCAGTACCATCCTGTCTTGATTACTGTAGCTTTGTAGTGTTGTCTGAAGTCCGGGAGCCTGATTCCTCCAGCTCTGTTTTTCTATCTCAAGATTGCTTTGGCTATTCGGGGTCTTTTGTGTTTCCATACAAATTGTGAAATGTTTTGTTCTAGTTCTGTGAAAAATGCCAGTGGTAGTTTGATAGGGATTTCATTGAATCTGTAGATTGCTTTGGATAGCATAGTCATTTTCACAATATTGATTCTTCCAATCCAAGAACATGGTATATCTCTCCATCTGTTTGTATCATTTTTAATTTCTTTCATCACTGTCTTATAGTTTTCTGCATACAGGTCTCGTCACCTTAGGTAGGTTTATTCCTAGGTATTTTATTCTTTTTGTTGCAATTGTAAATGAGAGGGTTTCCTTAATTTCTCTTTCAGATGTTTCATCATTACTGTATAGGAATGCAAGAGATTTCTGTATCAGGAAATAGCATAAAATTTTGTGTCCTTCTACTTTACCAAATTCATTGATTAGCTCTAGTAGTTTTCTGGTAGCATCTTTAGGATTCTCTATGTATAGTATCATATCATTTGCAAACAGTGACAGGTTTACTTCTTCTTTCCGATTTGGATTCCTTTCATTTCTTTATCTTCTCTGATTGCTGTGGCTAAAACTTCCAAAACTATGTTGAATAATAGTGATGAGAGTGGACAACCTTGTCCTATTCTTAATCTTAGAGGAAATGGTTTCAGTTTTTCACCATTGAGAACAATGTTTGCTGTGGGTTTGTCATATATGGCCTTTATTATGTTGAGGTAAGTTCCCTCTATGCCTACTTCCTGGAGGGTTTTTTGAATCATAAATGTGTGTTATATTTTGTCAAAAGCTTTCTCTGCATCCATTGAGATTATCATATCGTTTTTCTCCTTCAGTTTGTTAATATGGTTTATAACATTGATTGATTTGCATATATTGAAGAATCTTTGCCTTCCTTGGATAAACCCCACTTGATCATGGTGTATGATCCTTTTAATGTGCTGTTGGATTCTGTTTTCTAGTATTTTGTTGAGGATTTTTGCATCTGTGCTCATCAGTGATACTGGCCTGTAGTTTTCTTTCTTTGGGACATCTTTGTCTGATTTTGGTATCAGGGTGATGGTGGCCTCGTAGAATGAGTTTGGGAGTGTTCCTCCCTCTGCTATATTTTGGAAAAGTTTGAGAAGGATAGGTGTTAGCTCATCTCTAAATGTTTGATAGAATTCACCTGTGAAGGCATCTGGTCCTGGGCTTTGGTTTGTTGGAAGATTTTTAATCACAGTCTCAATTTCAGTGCTTGTGATTGGTCTGTTTATATTTTCTATTTCTTCCTGGTTCAGTCTTGGAAGGTTGTGCATTTCTAAGAATTTGTCCATTTCTTCCAGGTTGTCCAATTTATTGACATATAGTTGCTTGTTGTAATCTCTCATGATCCTTTGTATATCTGCAGTGTCCATTGTTACTCCTCCGTTTTCGTTTATACTTCTGTTGATTTGGGTCTTCTCCCTTTTTTTCTTGATGAGTCTGGCTTATGGTTTGTCAATTTTGTTTATGTTCTCAAAGAACCAGCTTTTAGTTTTATTGATCTTTGCTATTGTTTCCTTCATTTCTTTTTCATTTATTTCTGATCTGATATTTATGATTTCTTTCCTTCGCTAACTTTGTGTGGTTTTTTTTCTTCTTTCTCTAATTGCTTTAGGTGTAAGGTTAGGTTGTTTACTTGAGATGTTTCTTATTTCTTAAGGTAGGATTGTATTGCTATAAACTTCCCTCTTAGAACTGCTTTTGCTGCATCCCATAGGTTTTGGGTCGTCATGTTTTCTTTATCATTTTTTTCTAGGTATTTTTAAATTTCCTCTTTGATTTCTTCAGTGATCTCTAGGTTATTAAGTAGTGTATTGTTTAGCCTCCATGTGTTTGTATTTTTTACAGATTTTTTCCTGTAATTGATATCTAGTCTCATAGCGTCATGCTCGGAATAGATACTTGATAGGATTTCAGTTTTCTTAAATTTACCAAGGCTTGATTTGTAACCCAAGATATGATCTATCCTGGAGAATGTTCCATGAGCACTTGAGAAGAATGTGTATTCTGTTGTTTTTGGATGAAATGTCCTACATATATAAATTATGTCTATGTTGTTTAATGTATCATTTAAAGCTTGTGTTTTCTTATTTATTTTCATTTTGGATGCTCTGTCCATTGGTGAAAGTGGGGTGTTAAAGTCCCCTACTATGATTTTGTTACTGTCAATTTTCTCTTTTATGGCTGTTAGCATTTGTCTTATGTATTGAGGTGCTTCTATGTTGGGTGCATAAATATTTACAAATGTTATATCTTCTTCTTGGATTGATCCTTTGGTCATTATATAGTGTCCGACTTTGTCTTTTGTAATAGTCTTTATTTTAAAGTCTATTTTGTCTGATATGAGAATTGCTACTCCAGCTTTCTTTTGATTTCCATTTGCATGTAATATTTTTTTCCATCCCCTCACTTTCAGTCTGTATGTGTCCCTAGGTCTGAAGTGAGTCTCTTGTAGACAGCATATATACGGTTCTTGTTTTTGTATCCATTCAGCCAGTCTATTTCCTTTGGTTGGATCATTTAATCCATTTACATTTATGGTAGTTATCAATATATATGTTCCTATTACCATTTTCTTAATTGTTTTGGGTTTGTTATTGTCTTTTCCTTCTCTCGTGTTTCCTGCCTAGAGAAGTTCCTTTAGCATTTGCTGTAAAGCTGGTTTGGTGGTGCTTAATTCTCTTAGCTTTTGCTTGTCTGTAAAGGTTTTAATTTCTCCATCGAACTAAATGATATCCTTGCTGGGTAGAGTAATCTTGGTTGTAGGTTTTTCCCTTTCTTCATTTTAAGTATGTTCTGCCACTCCCTTCTGACCTGCAGAGTTTCTGCTGAGAGATCAGCTGTTAACCTTATGGGGATTTCCTTGTGTGTTATATGCTGTTTTTCCCTTGCTGATTTTAATATTTTTTCTTTGTATTTAATTTTTGATAGTGTGATTAATATGTGTCTTGCTGTGCCTCTCCTTGGATTTATCCTGTATGGGACTCTCTGTGCTTCCTGGACTTGATTGATTATTTTCTTTCCCAAATTAGGGAAGTTTTCAACTATAATCTATTCAAATATTTTCTCAGTCCCTTTCTTTTTCTCTTCTTCTGGGACCCCTATAATGTGAATGTTGGTGCGTTTAATGTTGTCCCAGAAGTCTCTGAGACTGTCCTCAATTCTTTTCATTCTTTTTTCTTTATTCTGCTCTGCAGTAGTTATTTCCACTCTTTTATCTTCCAGGTCACTTATCTGTACTTCTGCCTCAGTTTTTCTGCTATTGATTCCTTCTAGAGAATGTTTTATTTCATTTATTGTGGTGTTCATCATTGTTTGTTTGCTCTTTAGTTCTTCTAGGTCCTTGTTAAATGTTTCTTGTCTTTTCCCCATTCTATTTCCAAGATTTTGGATCACATTTACTATCATTACTCTGAATTCTTTTTCAGGTAGACTGCCTATTTCTTCTTCATTTGTTAGGTCTGGTGGGTTTTTACCTTGCTCCTTCATCTGCTGTGTGTTTCTCTGTCGTCTCATTTTGCTTAACTTACTGTTTTTGGGTCTCCTTTTCGTAGGTTGCAGGTTCGTAGTTCCTGTTGTTTTTGGTGTCTTCCCCCAGTGGCTAAGGTTGGTTCAGTGGGTTGTGTAGGCTTCCTGGTGGAGGGGACTGGTGCCTGTGTTCTGGTGGATGAGGCTGGATCTTGTCTTTCTGGTGGGCAGGACCGCATCCGGTGGTGTGTTTTGGCATGTCTGTGACCTTATTTTAAGTTTAGGGTGGGGTTGTTTTCCTGGCTTGCTAGTTGTTTGGCGTAGGGTGTCCAGCACTGTAGCTTGCTGGTTGTTGAGTGGAGCTGGGTCTTAGCGTTGAGATGGAGATCCCTGGGAGAGCTTTCGCTGTTTGATATTACGTGGAGTTGGGAGGTCTCTGGTGGACCAATGTCCTGAACTCGGCTCTCCCACCTCAGAGGCACCGGCCTGACATCCGGCTGGAGCACAAAGACCCTGTCAGCCACACGGCTCAGAAGAAAAGGGAGAAGAACAGAAAGAAAAAAAGAAAAATAATAAAATAAATTAACTTATTAAAACAAAGCATAAAAAATTATTAAAAATTAAAAAATAATTAAAAAAAGAAGAAAGAAAGTAAGAAGAAAGTAACCAAACCAAAAACCAAATCCACCAATGATAACAAGTGCTAAAAACTATACTAAAAGAAAACCCCAAAACGGACAGATAGAACTGTAGGAGAAATGGTAAAAGCAAAGCTATACAGACAAAATCACACATAGAAGCGTACACATACACACTCAGAAAAAGAGAAAAAAATATATCTATATATAAAAAAATAAATGGAAGAGAGCAACCAAATCAATAAACAAATCTACCAATGATAATAAACTCTAAATACTAAACTAAGATAAACATCAAACCGGAAAGCAGTCAGTCGCATACAGCAAACCCAAGTCACAGTTGCTCCCAAAGTCCACCACCTAAATTTTGGGGTGGTTTGTTGTCTCTTCAGGTATTCCACAGATGCAGGGTACATCACCTTGATTGTGGAGATTTAATCCGCTGCTTCTGAGGCTGCTGGGAGAGATTTCCCTTTCTCTTCTTTGTTCGCACATCTCCTGGGGCTCAGCTTTGGATTTGGCCCCACCTCTGCATGTAGGTCGCCTGAGGGAGTCTGTTCTTTGCTCAGACAGGAAGGGGTTAAAGGAGCAGCTGATTCGGGGGCTCTGGCTCACTCCGGCCGGGGGGGAGGGAGGGGTACGGATGCGGGGCGAGCCTGCGGCGGCAGAGGCCAGCGTGACGTTGCACCAGCCTGAGGCGTGCTGTGTGTTCTCCTGGGGAAGTTGTCCCCGGATCACGGGCCCCTGGCAGTGGCGGGCTGCACAGACTCCCGGGAGGGATGGTGTGGATAGTGACCTGTGCTTGCACACAGGCTTCTTGGTGGCTGCAGCAGCAGCCTTTGCATCTCATGCCGGTGTCTGGGGTCCGCACTGATGGCTGCGATTTGCACCCATCCCTGGAGCTCGTTTAGACGGTGCTCTGAATCCCCTCTCCTCAGCACCCCGAAACAATGGTCTCTTGCCTCTTCGGCAGTTCCAGACCTTTTCCCAAACTCCCTTCTGGCTAGCTGTGGCGCACTAGCCCCCTTCAGGCTGTGTTCACGCTGCCAACCCCAGTCCTCTCCCTGAGGTCTGACCTCCAAATCCGAGCCTCAGCTCCCAGCCCCCGCCTGCCCCGGCGGGTGAGCAGACAAGCCTCTCGGGCTGGTGAGTGCTGGCCGGCACTGATCCCCCTGTGTGGGGGTCTCTCTGCTTTGCCCTCTGCACTCCTGTTGCTGCACTCTCCTCTGTGGCTCCAAAGCTTCCACCACCTCCACCTCCTGTCTCCACCAGTGAAGGGGCTTCCTAATGTGTGGAAATTTTTCCTCCTTCACAGCTCCCTCCCAGAGGTGCAGGTCCCACCACTATTCTTTTGTCTCTGTTTTTTTCTGTTTTCTTTTGCCCTACCCAGGTACTTGGGGAGTTTCTTGCCTTTTGGGAAGTCTCAGGTCTTCTGCCAACGTTCAGTAAGTGTTCTGTAGGAGTTGTTCCACATGTTGATGTATTTCTGAAATATTTGTGGGGAGGAAGGTGATCTCCACGTCTTACTCCTCCGCCATCTTGAAGGTCTCTAAAAATTTTACGTTTTTAAATAAGTATTAAAAAAAAATCA
The DNA here is from genome assembly GCF_964270905.1 of Leucopleurus acutus. Lineage (NCBI taxonomy): Eukaryota > Metazoa > Chordata > Mammalia > Artiodactyla > Delphinidae > Leucopleurus > Leucopleurus acutus. Next base: position 99,657,974 of record NC_139145.1, read on the forward strand.
CCAAATGCTAATGTGGGAGGAGTCTTTTGTAGCTGCGGAATCACATTATGTCCTGGAGGTTCAAGTGCTGCAAAAAATTAGTATAAAAGCACTTACCACTTACTATTCATGTACTATCTGATTGTAAAGATTAGGAAATGTTTTTTAACTGTCAAATGTAAGAATTTGGTGAATTAGGGTTTCCTTTATTACAGATCAGAGTATAAGGTCTTAAGGTGGTTGAATGTCTTGCCTAATAGTACATTTGTCTGGTGCATGAATCAGTGAATAAGGCTGGGTGTTGAATGCAAATTCTGGATGTTTTCCTTACTCTTTATAGAGGAATGGAACTTACTTCAGAAAAGTTGCACAGTCTAATGAAACTTCTGAGGCTTTTGATTATTATTGTGGTTAAAGCCACTGTAGGTAAATGTGTTATTTTGACTTAAAAAAACAAAAGTAGAATGAACTTATAGGAATCTACTGTTAGGACGTAATAAAAAGTATGAACCAAATATGTATGTAGAATTGTTCATCACTCTGTTACTTTTAACAGGAACAACTAGCAATGGTTCAAATTTTCAACAATAGGGAAATGCTTAAATAATGATAGTAAACTCTCTGGGGCATTATGTAGTAATTTAAAGTGTTTTCAAAACATTTTGTGGTATGCATTAAAAATCAACTTTATTTTAGAACCGTTGTAGATTTATAGAAAAGTTGCAAATGTAGTACAGAGAGTTCCCATATACTCAGCACCCTGCTTCCCCTATTATTAACAGCTTACATTACTGTGGTACATTTGTTACAATTAATGAACTGACACAAATATATTATTACTAACTTAAAGTCCACACTTAATTCAGATCTCCTTAGTTTTTACCTGAAGTCATTTTTTTGTTCCAGGATCCCATCCAGGACACCATCTTGCACTTAGTCCTGTCTCCTTAAACTCCTATTGGCTGTGACAGTTTCTCAGATTTTCCTTATTTTTGATGACCTTGATAAACTTGAGGAGTACTGGTCAATGTTTTGTAAAATGTTTCTCAGTTGGGGTTTGTCTGACGTTTTCCTGAGTAGTGGGTTCGTTATAGGCGTTAGGGAGAAGGACCACTGAGGTAAAGTGCTATTTTCCACATCTTGGTAAGGGTACATGTTATCAGCACGACTGACCACAGTTAATATGAACCTTGGTCACTAGGCTGAGGTGGTGTTTGGCAGGCTTCTCCTCTTTCACGTTATCCGTGCTCCCCCACTCCCCCTTCCCATGCTGTACTCTTTAGAAGGAAGTCACTATGCACAGCTTATGCTGAAGGAGGGGGATGTTATGTTCCACTTCTTTGAGGATGGAGCATTTACGTAAATTATTTGAAATTCAGTGCAGGAGATTTGTCTAGCCTCCCCCATTATTTATTTATTCAATCATTTATTTCTATCAATACAGATTCATCTATATTCCTATTATACTTTGTGTTATAACTCAACACTGCTTTCTTTACATTTTTACTCATTGTTTCCGCTTTGGCCATTGAGAGCTCTTTCAGTTGGCCCCTGTGTCCCTTTGACGTGCTCCAGTCATTGTGTGTTGTTTGTTTCCTTGAGTACTTCTTTACTTCCTTACTGTAAGATGCTCCAGGCTCATCCTGTATGTTTCCTGCCCTAGTCCTAGGAATTGCCATTTCTCCAAGAATCCCTTGTTCCTTTTATTGGAGAATGGTATTAGAAACCAAGATCTGGGCACTAGGTGTGCTCATTGCTACTGGGAAGCATTTTTTAATGGCATAGAACAGTGTTTATTATAATCTGAAATTTTAAAAACATATAAAACTGGATATGTGAGATGAATTGTGTGTGTATACAAGCTATAAATGTAAGTCCATAGAAAAATAAAGGAAAAATGCCAAATGTCAGCAGTTCATTTATCAAAGTATTGTAAGGTTTTTGTTTTTTTATACCTTTCTTTTTTCTCCCTAAGTTCTGGATCATGAATCTCATACCTTGCAATTCATAAAAAACGGTAGCTAGTGTTTTCTTAACATTAAATTATTAAAAAAAATAAAACGAGGCAGATCTTATTAGTGTTACTGTCTCACCAGACTGTCCTTGTAGTAATCATTAAGCTCTTATGTCCTACAGGTTCTCATTATATACACCAGGAATTGAACCAGAAGCTGTTATCAACATCTGTTTTGAGGAGAGTTTGAGGATGATTAATATAATGATGGAAATTTCACAGTGAACAACAAGATTGTGAAATGTCCTTACCAGTATTGAAGTGATTCAAGGAGGTTATTAACTTCTGATGTCAGGGTTTCTTAACCTTCAGGAACTCATAGTTACTGTCCTATCTACCTACCACCTGTACAATATTTATTTAATAGTTGTCTCTAAATTGATTTTTTTAAACTTTAGATGCATTTAAGAAAAACTTTTTCACAACCCTAAGTAAAAATCTCATGTCATGAATGGAATGTAAACATAAAACAAAATACAATGGAACAATAGAACAAAACAATGTTATTAAAGTTAAAAAATAAAGTGAAGGTTGCCCCGATGTAAAATCAACAGGTACATATGGCTAAAATGTCCTGCATGATCTTGGACCCTATTTTACCTCCTCATCTTGGGTCTTCTTGCTCCCTCCCATTGAGCCATGCTATTCTTATTTGAGAGCTTTTTAGTCATAACCCTCCCTGCCTTGTTGTTTTTCTTGTGTGGGGAATGTTTAGATAATGCCTGCTCACTTGCCAGCTCTGAGCTCATCCTCAGAGAAGGCAATCCTGGTCTTCTTGACTCACTCAAATCCCCGGGGATAGTTCTCTCCTTTACATACTCTGTTTTGTTGCACTGTTCCCAACTGCAGTGTTGTAGTAGTGAGGTTATTTGATTGCCCATCTTTATTTTTCCTCAGTGAGGGTGTGGATCTGTCCTCACTGTTGTTTTCCCAGAATGTTGGCTAGTGCGTGGCCTGCAACAGGAACTCACTAACTATTGAAATAAATGAATAAGTGAATCCAACAGTCCCAGGGTTTTGACATTTAAATTAGTGAATTCCAAACATTCCTTGTGAGTATGATTTTCTTCTCTGCACCCAACTTGTTTCTCTCCCAGGTAATGCTAAATTTGACTAAGCAATAATGAAGGGTAGGGAATAATAGCCAATTAGCTTTTGTACCCCTAAGAAGGATTTTGAGGTTCAGACCTTTGACTCCTCCTTAGATAAGGCCATTCCAGCTATTTCCCAAATCAGTGGCCTTTCACATAAAGTACCTGTAATATGACAAAGCTGTAGCTTCAGCACATTAAAATACATGCATAACTATTAAATTAGGGAAAAGGAGGGCTTTCCTGGTGGCGCAGTGGTTGAGAGTCTGCCTGCCGATGCAGGGGACACGGGTTCGTGCCCCAGTCCGGGAAGATCCCATATGCCGCAGAGCAGCTGGGCCCGTGAGCCATGGCCACTGAGCCTGCGCGTCCGGAGCCTGTGCTCCGCAGTGGGAGAGGCCACAACAGTGAGAGGCCCGCATACCGCAAAAAAAAAAAAAAAAAAAAAAATTAGGGAAAAGGAGATTATCTATGTATTGGGTTGGCCAAAAAGTGCCTTCTGCTTTTAAGTACAAATAAAAGACACATTTTTCATTTTCACCAAGAACTGTATTGAACAACATATTCAACCTTTTGTTCCGCTACTGTCTGCCATTTTTCAGGCAGCTTCATAATTCCACCTTCCGAAAACTTTTTATCTTTTTGAGCAAAGAATTGTTCCAGGTGCCATTTATAGTCTTCCAGGGAATTGAATTTTTTTCCGTTAAGAGAATTTTGTAAAGACCAAAATAAATGGAAATCCAAAGGTACAATGTCTGATGAATATGGTGGATGAATCAAAACTTCCCAGCCAAGCTGTAATAGTTTTTGCCTGGTCATCAAAGAAACATACGGTCTTGCGTTATCCTGATGGAAGATTATGTGTTTTCTGTTGACTGATTCTGGACGCTTTTCGTCAAGTGCTGCTTTCAGTTGGTCTAACTGGATGCAGTACTTGTTGGAATTAATCATTTGGTTTTCCGTAAGGAGCTCATAATAGAGGACTCCCTTCCAATCCCACCATATACACAACATCACCTTCTTTAGATGAAGACTGGCCTTCATCTAAACCACTGGTGGTGGTTCACTTTGCTTGCCCCACGATCTCTTCCGTTCCACATTGCTGTACAGTATCCACTTTTCATTGCCCGTCATAATTTGTTTTAAAAATGGAGCATTTTCTTTACGTTTCAGTAGAGAATAGCGTGCGGAAATATGGTCAAGGATGTCTCTTTCGCTTAACTTACATGGAACCCAAACATCAAAGCGATTACCATAACCTAGCTGGTGCAAATGATTTTCAGCGCTTGATTTGCATATTTTGAGTATGTCGGCTATCTCCCGCATGGTATAATGTTGATTGTTCTCAGTGTCTCGATTTGATTGTTATCAACTTCAACTGGTCTACCCGACCGTGGAGCATAGTCCAGCGTGAAATCTCCAGCACGAAACTTCTCAAATCACTTTTGACATGTTCAATCAGTCACAGCACCTTCTCCATACACTGCACAAATCTTTTTTTGCGTTTCAGTTGCGTTTTTACCTTTCTTGAAATAATAAAGCATAATATGCCGAAAATGTTGCTTTTTCTTCCATCTTCAATATTAAAATGGCTATGCAAAAATTCACCAATTTTGGTAAGTTTTTTTTAAAATGCACGCCGATATGACAGCTGTCACATACAGTCTAACAAAATTGTTTTGAATGAAGTTAAAGACAACTAAGTGCTGCTAGAGCCATCTTATGGAAAAACCTGAACGAACCTTTTGGCCAACCCAGTATCCCCTAAAATCATTTTGCATATCCCCAATGGCATGCGTATCAGGCTGTGAGCCACACTGACTTTAGTGATTTGCATAGTAAAAGAAGGGTGAAGTTATTAAGTTTTTAAAGAAGTTATTTAGTTATGCATTTTATTTTATTAAGAAATCACATTTTTTTAAATTGAAGCATAGTTGATTTACAGTATTGTGTTAGTTTCAGGTGTACAGCAAAGTGATTCAGTTATACATATATATGTATATTTCTATATTCTTTTTTTGATTCTTTTCCATTATAGTTTATTAGAAGATATTGAAAAGAGTTCCCTGTGCCTGTGCTATACAGTAAATCCTTGTTGTTTATTTTATATATGGTAGTGTACATCTGATAATCCCATACTCCCAATTTATCCTTCCCTCTCTTCCCCTTTGGTAACTATAAGTTTGTTTTCTTGTTTTAAAAAATAAATTTATTTATTTTTGGCTGCATTGGGTCTTCATTGCTGTGCATGGGCTTCCTCTAGTTGTGGTGAGTGGGGGCTACTCTTCATTGCGGTGTGCAAGCTTCTCCTTGCAATGGCTTCTCTTGTTGTGGAGCACGGGCTCTAGGCGCGCGGGCTTCAGTAGTTGTGGCTCATGGGCTCTAAAGCGCAGGCTCAGTAATTGTGGCATGTGGGCTTAGTTGCTCCGCGGCATGTGGGATCTTCCCGAACCAGGGCCCGAACCCGTGTCCCCTGCATTGGCAGGCGGATTTTAACCACTGCATCAGCAGGGAAGTCCCTATAAGTTTGTTTTCTATGTCTGTGACTCTGTTTCTGTTTTGTAAATAAGTTCATTTGTACTGTTTTTTACATTCCACTTAGAAGTGATATCATATAATATTTGTCTTTCTCTGTCTGACTTCACTTAGTATCTCTAGGTCCTGAAATCATGTTATTACAGTCATAGTTATACAGGTTTTTTTTTTTTTCTCCTTCTCTTTTTAGTCCTATTTCTGAAGAGTTATATTAGTTAAGGTCCGATAAGGAAAGCACAAACCACTCTTGAGTATTTGAAGCAGAGGGAATATAATGTGGGGAATTGGCTTCACAGGTGGTAGAAAAGCTGGGAAGTTAAGCAGGAGACCACTGGGCCAGCCGGAGTTTGGCAAGAGTAAGCAGTCAGGACAAAGGGAGGAGGTGATTGGAGCCTTGTATTTGGGGTCAGCCAGTGAAGCGGGTGCCACACTGCAGCCATGGGAGACACATAACTCTGCCTAGTGCCCCCTCCAGAGGCACAGAAGTAGGAGGAGAGATACTCAAGTTTCTCCCTCCAGTTCCCCTCCTATTGGCTGAACCCAGTAGGACATCAGCTGTCATACAGCCAGCAAGAGTCTGAAGTGAGTAAAAGGAGGGCAAGGAATGGACCTGCTGGCACATGGGCCCTGGACCAGCACGATATTGTGCCATGCCCTTCTGCTAGGTGGAGGGGATAAAATTTTTTATTTTCTCCCAACACCTGGGAGAAATACATATTATATCCCTGTGACTCATTTATTTTATAACTGGTAGTTTGTAACCTCTTGATCTTCTCCTATTTTGCCTATTCCCCATCCTCTCCTGTCTGGTAACCACTAGCTTGTTCTCTGTATCTGTGAGTCTATTTCTGTTTCATTATATTTGTTTGTTTTGTTTTGTAGGTTCTATATATAAGTGAAAACCTACAGTAGTTGTCTTCTCTGTCTGACTTATTTTACTTAGAGTAATACCTTTCAGGTTCATCCATGTTGTCACAAATGGCAAGATTTCATTCTCTTTTATGGCTGAATAATATTCCATTGTGTGTGTGTGGACACACACACACACAACACCTTTACCTTTTCATCTGTTGATGGACACTTAGGTTGCTTCCATTTCTTGGCTATTGTAAATAATGCTGAAATAAACATTTGGGTGCATATATCTTTTTGAATTAGTGTTCATTTTCTTTGGATAAATACCCAAGAATGGAATTGCTGGATTGTATGGGAGTTTTCTTTTCTCCACATCCTCACCAACACTTGTAATTTCTTGACTTTTTGGTGATAGCCATTCTGACAGATGTGAGGTAATATCTCATTGTTATTTAGATTTGTATTTCCCTTGTGATTAGTGATGTTGAGTATCTTTTTGTGAGACTGTTGGCCATCTGTATGCCTTCCTTGGAAAAGTGCCTATTCAGGTCTTTTGCCCATTTAAAAAATCAGATTGTTTGTTTTTGGGGTATTGAGTTGAATAAATTCTTTATATAGTTTGGATATTAACCCTTTATCAGATGTTTCATTTGCAGATATCTTCTCCCATTCAATAGGTTACCTTTTTGTTTTGTTGTTGGTTTCTTTTGCTGTGCAAAACCTTTTTAGTTTGATGTGGTCCCATTTATTTATTTTTGCTTTTGTTGACTGTGAGGAGACAGATCTAAATAAAATATTGCTAAGACTGATTTCAAAGTGTGTACTGCTTATGTTTTCTTCTAGGAGTTTTATGGTTTTAGGTCTTACATTTAAATATTTAATCCATTTTGAGTTTTTCAAATATGGTGAGAAAAATGGTCGTTTCATTATTTTACATGTAGCTATCCAGTTCTTCCAACACCACTTACTGAAGAAACTGTTATTCCCCATTATATATTCTTACCTCCTTTGTCATAGATTAACTGACCATATGTGCATGGGTTTATTTCTGGGCTCTCTATTCTGTTTCATTGATCTTTGTGTCTTTTTTTTTTTGGTGTGCCAGTACCATACTGTTTTGATTACTATAGCTTTGTAGTATAGTCTGAATTCGGGGAGCATGGTACCCCCAGCTTTGTTCTTTTTTTCTCAAGATTGCTTTGGCTATTTGGGGTCTTTGGTGTTTCCATAAAATTTTGGGATTATTCTAGTTCTGTGAAAAATGTCTTTAGAATTTTGATAGAGTTTGCATTGAATCTATAATTGCTTTGGGTAGTATGGACATTTTAATAATATTAATTCTTCCAATCTAGGTACAAAGAATGTCTTTCCATTTATTTGTGTTATCTTTAATGTCTTTTACCAGGGTCTTATAGTTTTTAGAGTACAGGTCTTTCACCTTTTTGGTCAAATTTATTCCTAGATATTTTATTCTTTTTGATACAATTGTAAATAGGATATTTTTCTCTTTCTGATAGTTCATTATTAGGGTATAGATATGCAACAGATTTCTGTATATTGATTTTGTATCCTGCAGCTTTCCTGAATTCATTTGTTGGTTCTGATAGTTTTTTGTTGGGGTCTTTAGGATTTTCTCTATATAGTATCATGTCATTTGCAAACAGTGACAGTTTTATTTCTTCCTTCCCAATTTGGATACCTTTTATCTCTTTCTCTTGTCTGATCACTATAGTGAGGACTTCCAGTACTAGTTTGAATAAAAGTGGTGAGAGCGGGCATTCTTGTCTTGTTGCTGATTTTAGAGGAAAAGCTTTCGGCTTTTCACCATTGAGTATGATGTTAGCTCTGGGTTTGTCATAAATGGCCCTTATTATGTTGAGGTTTGTTCCCTCTGCACCCACTTTGTTGAGAATTTTTATCATGAATGAATGTTGAATTTTGTCAAAAGCTTTTTGTGCATCTATTGAGATGGTCACATAATTTTTATCCTTCATTTTGTTAATGTGGAGTATCACATTGATTTATTTGTGGATATCTAACCATCCTTGCATCCCTGGAATAAATCCCACATGGTCTTGATATATGATCCTTTTAATATGTTGTTGAATTCAGTTTAGTATATTTTGTTGAGGATTTTTGCATCTATGTTCATTGGAGAGATTGGCCTGTAATTTTCTTTGATTGTGATGCCTTTGCCTGATTTCGGACCAGGGTAATGCTGGCCTCATAGAATGACTTTAGAAGGGTTTCATCCTCTTCAATTTTCTGGAATCACTTGAGAAGGATAGGTATTAACTCTTCCTTAAATGTTTGGTAGAATTCTCCTGTGATGCCATCAGGTCCTGGACTCCATTTTTGTTGGGAGTTTTTGATTAGTGATTCAGTTTCATTCCTAGTAATGGGTTTGCTCATATTTTCCATATCTTCATGATTCAGTCTTGGGAGATTGTATGTTTATAAGAATTTATCTACTTCTTGTAAGTTGTCCAATTCATTAACATATAATTGTTGATAATATTCTTTTATGATTATATTTCTGTGGTATTGGTTGGAAGTTCTCTTTTATTTCTAATTTTATTTATTTGGTCCCTTTCTCTATTTTTCTTGATGAGCCTGGCTAAAGTTTTGTCATTTTTCCTTTATTTTTAAAATAAATTTATTTATTTACTTATTGGCTGCATTGGGTTTTTGTTGCTGAGTGGTCTTTCTCTAGTTGCAGCGAGTGGGGACTACTCTTTATGTGGTGCATGGGATTCTCATTGTGGTGGCTTCTCTTGTTTCAGAGCACAGGCTCTAGGGGCGCGGGCTTCAGTAGTTGTGGCACGTTGGCTCAGTAGTCGTGGTGCATGGGCTTAGCTGCCCTGTGGCATGTGGGATCTCCCTGGACCAGGGCTCGAACCCGTGTCCCCTGCACTGGCATGAGGTTTCTTAACCACTGTGCCACCAGGGAAGTACCCATTTTTCTTTATCTTTTCAGAAAACCAAGTCTTAGTTTCATTGATCTTTTCCTTTTTTTTTTTCTACTTCATTTATTTCTGCTCTGATCTTTATTATGCCTTCCTTCTGTTAACTTTGGGCTTTGTTCTTCTCTTTCTAGATCCTTTAGGTATAAAGTTAGGTTGTTAATTGGAAATTTTTCTTGTTTCTTGAGGTAGGCCTGTATTGGTATAAAATTCCCTCTTACAACTGTTTCTTCTGCATCCCATAAATTTTGGAAAGTTATGTTTCTATTTTCATTTCATTCAAGATATTTTCTGATCTCCTCTTTGAGTTCTTTATTGACCCATTGGTTTTTTAGTAGTGTGTTTTTTAGTCTCCATGTGTTTATGTGTTTTTCCAGTTTTCTTTCCATAATTGGTTGCTAATTTCATACTGTTGTGGTTATAAAAGATGATTGATATGATTTCAGTCTTCTTAAATTTATTGAGACTTGTTTTGAGGCCTAGCACCTGATCTATCCTGGTGAATGTTCCATGTGCAATTGAAACGAATGTGTATTCTGATGAAATGCTTTGTAGCTGTCTTAAGTCATCTGGTGTAATGTGTTATTTAAGTCCAATGTTTCCTTACTGTTTTTCAGTATGGATGATCTATCCATTGGGGTAAGTGGGATATTAAAGTCCCCTACTGTTATTGTATTACTGTCCACTTCTCCCTTTATGTCCGTTAGTATTTGTTTTTTTTATGTTTAGATTCTCCTTTGTTAGATGCCTATAGTGTACAAGTGTTATATCCTCTTACTGGATTGACCCCTTTATCATTATAACAAAAGACAAAGAAGGGCATTACATAGTCTTTGTGTTAAAGTCTGTCTCACTTAAGTGTTGCTATCCCAGCTCTTTGTTTCAATTTGCGTGGAATATCTTTTTCCCATCCCTTCACTTTCAGTCTGTGTGTGTTTTTAGCTGAAGTGAGTCTCTTGTAGGCAGCATACACAGGGGTCTTTGTTTTTTTATCCATTCAGCCATCCTGTGCCTTCTGATTGAGGCTTTTAGTCCATTTACATTTTTAAAAAATTATTTTATTTATTTATTTATTTTTGGCTGTGTTGGGTCTTCGTTCCTGCGCATGGGCTTTCTCTAGTTGCGGTGAGCGGGGGCTACTCTTTGTTGCTCTCATTGCGGTGGCTTCTCTTGTTGCAGAGCACGGGCTCTAGGCGAGTGGGTTTTAATAGTTGTGGTGTGTGGGCTCAGTAGTTGTGGCTTGTGGGTTCTAGAGCACAGGCTCAGTAGTTGTGGCACACAGGCTTAGTTGCTCCGTGGCATGCGGGATCTTCCTGGACCAGGGATTGAACCTGTGTCCGCTGCATTGGCAGGTGGATTCCACCAGTGAAGTCCCTAGTCCATTTACATTTAAAGTGATTATCGATAGGTATGTACTCATTGCCATTTTGTTACTTGTTTCCTGGTTGTTTTTGTAGTTTTCTTTTCTTCTTCTTTTAGTCCCTTCCTTTGTGGTTGGATGATTTCCGTTAGTGGTATGTTTGGGTTTCTTTCTCTTTGTGTTTTGTGTTTCTATTGTAGGTTTTTGGGTTCTGGTTACCATGAGACAGATATATCTATATGTATCTTCCTCTCTAGATATATCTATATATATCTGTTTTTCACTGATAGTTAAATTCAGACACATTCTAAACGCTGTACATTTTTAAATTCCCCACTACATTTTATGTTTTTATGTTGTGTTTTACATCTTTCTGTGTATCCCTTAACTACTTATTGTAGTTTTTGTTGATTTTACAACTTCTGTCTTTTAACCTTTTTTACTAGTTTTTTAAGTGGTTGATCCACTGCCTTAACTATATATTTGCCTTTACCAGTGAGATTTTTTCCATCATGTATTTTCTTACTTCTTGTTATGACATTTTATTTTCTCTTGAAGAAGACCCTTTAACATTTCTTGTACAGCCAGTTTAATGGTAATGAACTCTTTAGTTTTTGCTTACAGGGAAACTATCTCTCCTTCAATTCTGAATGATAACTTTGCTAGGTAGAGTATCCTTGGTTGTAGGTTTTTCCCTTTCAGCATTTTAAGTATATCATGCCACTCCCTTCTGGCCTGCAGCGTTTTTGCTGAAAATTCAGTTTATAGCCTTATGGGGTTTCCCTTTGTTTTTCTTTTGTTGACTTTGTTTTTCTTTTGTTGCCTTTAACATTCTCTCTCTTTAACTTTTGCCATTTTAATTATGGTATATCTTGTGTGGATCTGTTTGCATTCATCTTGTTTGGGACTCTGTGTTTCTTGGACCTGAATATTTCTTCCCTTCCCCACGTTAGGGAAGTTTTCATCCATTATTTTATCAAAAATATTTTCTACCCTTGTCTATTTATCTTCTCTTTCTGGGACCCCTATAATGTGAATGTTAGTATGCTTGATGTTGTTCCAAAAGTCCCTTGGAATATCCTCATTTTAAAAAAAATTCTTCTTTCTTTTTACAGTTCTGATTGGGTCATTTCCACTATTCTGTCTTCCAAGTTGCTTATACAGTATTCTGTATTGCTAAATTTGCTATTGGTTCCCTCTAGTGTATTTTTCATTTCAGTTATTATTTTCTTCAGCTCTGATTCATTCTTTTTATGTTTTCTGTATCTTTGTTGAAGTTTGCACTGTATTCCTCTATTCTTTGCCTGAGTTAGTATTTTTATTACTCTTGCTTTGAACTCTTTATGAGGTAAAATACTTATCTCCATTTGATTAGGGTTTTTTTCTGGGGTTTTATCTTGTTCTTTCATTTAGAGTATATTCCTGTCTTCTAATCTTGTTTAATTTTCTGTGTTTGTCTTTATGAATTAGGCAAAACAGTTACCTCTCCTGGTCTTGAAGGTGTATCCTTGTGTAGGAGTGTCCCTGTGCAGACTGTGTGTGCCCAGTGGCTTTAGAGGGAGGGCTGGAGCAGAAGTGAGCATGGCTTGGGGCTTCTTCTGGGGTCAAAAGCTGCCACCTTGGCAGGGTTGCAAGGCCTGGAGCCAGAGCCCAGCATAGGCTGGAGCTTCTCCCAAGGTGCATCAGAAGCTGCTGCCTTGCAGGGGTTGGGTGAAGAGTTGCCCAATGTGAGGTTCATACCTCTCATCCTTTAGGGAGGACCTCTGAGTTTGTGATATCCCTTTCCTCTTTTGGATCACCCGCTGGGAGTGTGGGTCATGACTAGATTGCTTCTCTTTTCCTCCTATATGTCTTTGTGTGGTCTTTTCTCTATATCCTTAATTGTAGAAGAGCTGTCCTGCTAATCTTCAGGTTGTTTTCAGAGAGAGTTCTTCTATACGGAGTTGTAGTTTTGGTTTTGCTATGGGAGGAGATGAGTTCAGGGTCTTCCTACTCTGCCATCTTGATCCTGCCTTCACACCCAGTGCTTCTGATTAGGCATCAGTGCCCTGAGCTGCAGATAAACCACCTTCCCTTGTACTGGTTTATGACTGAAGTACTTCCTGGTTCAGTACTTGGGTGCACAGACTGCTTAGGGAATGCAGTGACTCACTGATTTCTTTGGAAGAATCGTTGTATAGTCTGGCACCCGGTCCTTAAAGGCAGGTTGCATTAAGATGCTAAGGGAATTAACCTGAGTTTTTAATTCCTGGTTCTCTGACCTTCTGCTTTTTAGGTAATGTCGAACCTTTGTTCTCTGTACTCCTGTTTAAAATAGGAAACATGAATCACAACCCTCTGATTTTATCTTTTCTAAGAAAAGGGTTAACATTGGCTCTTTTCAGTGTCTTCAGTGCATTTTTCTAGCCTCAAGCTCCAGGACCTATAATCTTCCCATTATTCACAAGGCTGTGGGTGGAATCAGTGAACTGGGGGGACCATCATGGCTTAGCAGTGTCATTCACTTTATTCCCTCCCTCCTCTGAATCGAAGGCTTTTGTTCTGTGTCCTTCCCATTCCTAGCAGGAAACGAAAGAATGTGGGCAGGAAACGAAAGAATGAATTCTAAGACTGCCCATACTCTTTTAAAAAAATTATCCAAATACTATCAATTCTTTAAAATCGAGGTAAATTCTAAGTTCCTAAAATTTCTCTGGCTGTTTCCATCTATCTATTGAGCTCTCCATTATTGAAAACTGGCTCTGTGTCAGGCTCTGTGCTAGTGCTGAGAGTACAAATATTATTTAGTAAGACAACGTTGCCATTCTTGGAGTTCACAGTGTAGAGAAAGCTACTTCTTCACCTTTCAAAAGATCTTTATAAGAACAAGAACTTCTAACGTATATAATCTCCTGCAAACCCTATCAATTTAGAATATAACTATGGCTTTCAAACTTTCATGACCATGCCCATATTATGAAATATGTTTTACATCTGTAAAATTCCACATACACACCCAAATACACACATGTGCTTTAAAATCCAAGAAACTTACTAGAACAACTCCTGATATTTTTCATTACGTTCCATTTCATTTTTTATGAAGTTGTTGGTTTTGACCCATTTTCTTGATTTCACGATCCACTAATGGATTGTAACCCATGATTCGAAAGAAGGTCATATCAGTATAATTTGGAATTATTATACAAATTGATACAACGATGCTCCCAGAAACTAATTTACTTGGCTGAATCACAGGGCTGGTGAGTGAGGTGTCAGAACTAGAGCCCGTATCCTGGAGTTCTCTCTCCTGCCTCTAAATTTCTGGAGCATATATATAGATAATTAACTAGACAATTAATATATGCAGTGGTTTTTGAAATGTATTTTTTTACTGTCTTAAACTCTAATTATTTTACTATTTCTTCACCTTTTCTCACTTTATTTTAAGCATCCTGGCATAGTATCCATGTCTACATTTCATTATAGCACCAAATGACCCAGCATAATAACTTATATAGAAGAGTCAGTGTTAATTTTATTTGAGATTAAATACTGAAAGGTATCATTTTTAGATAATCAGAATGGACACAATGCTTTATTAGCAGTTAAACTTGTAGTTAAGATGTGACCTCTGGAGCCTGTCTTCATGGGTATGAATCCTGGCTCCATCACTTACTAGTTGTGTGAACTTAGGTAAGTAATTTAATCACTCTGTTCTTCATTTTCTCATCTAGAAATTGGGATAATTTCACTAATTATCTCATAGGGTTGCGTTGAGGATTAAATTCATGTAAAGCACTTTGGACAGTGCTTGGCACAGAGCAAGCCCTCAACAAACATTAGCTGCTATAATTATCATTGTCAGTGTTATCATTTCTGGTTGACTTTATAGGTGATCACAGAGCAATATGATGAGTGGGAAATTTAGGATCTTGAATATAAAGTTGATTTTTAGGAATTCAACAGGGAAGGGAATTATTTAAAGCTTTGTTGGTCTATTATGAATGAAATGCTTCAGTAGTTTGTGTTTTGAAAGACTAAGTTACTGACGTTTTTATTGACTGGTTTTGTAGCAAGAGTAGTAAAATTGTATGACTTGAGTTAATAAAAACTAGGAATTTATTCCTGGTTCAATAAAAAGTTAATATGATAATAGGTATTTTGTGGCTTAGACTACAAGTATATTTATCAATCATGAAAGTTATAAACTGAACAATAGACTGACTGCTATTAAGATGCTGGATTACGCTTTCAAAATAGCAAATTTACAATTCCTGGTGTCCCCAGCACAATGTTTCGTATGCAATGAAATGAGATGTTTTCTTTTCAGAACCTTTAATAGTCTTGTATTTGCATTTTAGTTTGGATTTAGATATTTATTATTTTCATATTACTTATACCTTTATTTTACTCTAATGATGTGTTCTGTAGTTATAATGGGATATATGTCAATTTGGTCCTTTCGTTAGTAAGTCTTTTCATGCATTTTTCATTCAGAAAGAGCAAACACAAAGATTCTCTGTGGAAGGCTAATAGAAGGAGATACTTAATACAACATCTGTGTTTGCAGTACATTGTTCAGTTGTTATCTTGGTTACTTTTCTATTATATTTAAACTAGTGCATGTCATACATATCCCTTTTTCTTCTTTTGTAAGAGTTATTAAATTTATTGTGGTTAGAGGGAATTCTTCAAATTATACCAGGCAAGAGGTTATCCTCTCTCATGACAATATTCTGGTACAGTATAGATAAAAAGTTTTAGTAGAGTATATGTATGAAAACAAATATTTTACAAATAAAAATTTTATTTCTAAGAAAGGCAGTAATTTTCAGCAGAGACAGGGCCCAATTTTCAGGCTCTTCCCTACATTCTCTGCACTCCAGTTGCATCTTTCTTTGGGGACCTCTAACATGCAGTTCCCCCTTTCACTTTAAGTAGTGTTAGACGTCCTGTGTTCTCTCTACAACGTCTCCCTTCACTGTCCACCTCCCTGGTGATTGTAAGCCGCATTTCCTGTAGACTTTATGTGTGCAAGTGTGTAAAATAAAACATATATGTGGAGAAGCATACCAAAGTTAAAAAGCCACTTCATGTTTCCCTTCTTTCCAGAACCAGAGATGTATGCCATCTATTGTTCTGGGTTTGAAAACGGTGGCCTCTTAAAGTTTTCCTGTTTTATAGTTGTTCCTTCCTTTTTCTGTTTTAAGCCACTCTCGTCTTTTCATATCATTGGGGATTTTCTGTGAATTTGATTTATCCATTACTTTTACAGTCCTTCATCGCTACATCATCAAGAGGTAAATGTCTAATAAAGCCACATTTCCCTTGTTCTCATAATTTATGGCCACATTGTGTCCCATTCTCTCCTACCCACTTTGATGTGGGCCTTCTTTCATTCATCTGATGTATAGGAGATGCTCAGCCAGTTTTTAGGTTTTTGCTTTTTTTGTTTTTTTTCCAGAGGAAGTTGTTGCATACATAGCTATAGATTCAGTGCATTTGTGGGAGGTGAGTTCAGGATCCTCTTCTGTCTCCATCTTGAACCAGAGCCCCTGGAAGTTCTAATCTTGACAGGAACTTCAGTGACTTCTTTGGGGGAGTGGCATTTTATGAGCAGATAGTATTTTAAAAAATAGCTTTATAGCAGCATTGTCATATAATAAATTTCACTCGTCAAAAGTGTACAATTTGAGTTTCGAATATGTAAAATCTTCCTTATAATCAAATAAAAAACATTTTTGTGGATCCAGAAAGTTTCCTTGCGCCGCTTTTTAATCCCTCTTCCCCTCCCTCCATCCCCTTCACTAGGCTACCACTGATCTGATTTATGTCATTGTAGATTTAGTTTGCATTTTTCAGGAGTTTTATATATGAGATCATATAGGAGATATATTTTTTGGCAGGGGGAGCTATATTTTTTGACTCAGTATAATTATTTTGAGATTTATTCATGTTACTTCAGGTATTAATAGTTCACTCCTTGAGTAGCATTGACATATATACACTATCCAGTGTAAATGGGTGGCTAGTGGGAAGCAGCTGCATAGCACAGGGAGATCAGATCCGTGCTTCGTGACCACCTAGAGGGGTGGGGTAGGGAGGGTAGGAGGGAGATGCAAGAGGGAGGGGATATGGGGATATATGTATACATATAGCTGATTCCTTTGTTATACAGCAGAAACTAACACAGCATTGTAAAGCAATTATACTCCAATAAAGATGTTAAAAATAAATAGTTCACTCCTTTTTATTGCTGAGTAGTGTTCCACTGTATGGATATATTTCAATTTGTTCATGCATTTATCTGTTGGTGGACATTTGGGTTATTTCCACTCTTGTGCTATTACTTATAAGGCCAGAATTGGAAAATTTATTATTGCTTCAGTAGAATATTCTCTTACTGCTTCTCACGATTCAGTAATTTAAGGATGCTTGTGAAAAATAATGGCTTTTAAAAGATGCCAGCCATTAGAAAATTTTCAGAATCCCAATTAAATCTCCAAATGACTGAGTTTGCATAGTACTTCTCTTGTTTGCTTTTCTTTTCTTTTTCTTCTTTTTCATTAATGCCTCACCAGAAATAAGTGGAAAACAAAAAAAGGGAGAAAAAGTGAAGAATGATGTAACAAATTAGAAAAATCTAGTTTTCATTCGTTAGAGATGAATCTCTTCATTTCTTAGTTGAAAATTGCCACAGAGTTGTGTTTTAAATGATTAAGGGCTGCTTCATTTAATGTACTATTATAGACATTTTTCTGAGGACTTTTTTTTCACACTAAGCTTTTTTGCCTAGGCGTTTTGATTCATAAAGGTATTGATGTTCATTAAACCTTCCACTCAATTTATATTTTTATTTTCTCTGCCTATTTTCATTCAGTGAGAGACTATGGTTCAGTGTTTCCTTTTTTGTTAAGTGTGTAACTTTCTAGCTCTTCAGACTATTTTGCCTTACA
This sequence comes from Leucopleurus acutus, assembly GCF_964270905.1. Taxonomy (NCBI): domain Eukaryota; kingdom Metazoa; phylum Chordata; class Mammalia; order Artiodactyla; family Delphinidae; genus Leucopleurus; species Leucopleurus acutus. Next base: position 99,675,709 of record NC_139145.1, read on the forward strand.
GAGTTGTGTTTTAAATCTTCCCCAGAAGAGGAAATGACTCATTTCTATACAGTAGCATGTAGGTGTTGGATGAATGTTGCTGCCAGGGAGAAATAGACTGTAATGCCAGTGTAAATGGAGTTTTACAGCTGCTAAACTCTGAAGGATTTAAATTTTCCTAGGAATTTAAAAAACAACTTCAGAAGTTGGTAAGTCTCTGTGTTCTGAGGGAGAACTTTGGGCATATTAAAGTGGTACGAATGTTATGAAATTGTTGATGGCCTAATGCAAGAATGGTGTGTTCTTTGAGATGCTTTTATTTCTCCCTAAATTATTGGCTTGGGACTGTGCAAGCTGGAGCAGGATGACGCCCAGGTGTAGTGTAGGCCTGATGTGTCACATCACCCGGGTCACTTTTTAAGACTTCTGACTGGTGTGAATTCACAGAAATCTCCAAATTTATCTGTTCTTCAGACTTCTGTGCAATAGGAGACATGAGGAAGTGGGTTCTACAGTTATCTTCCTCTGCAGACCTCTAAATGTTCTAAAAATAATGGCATTGTCCTTATTTTGGAGACCAAGAGAAACTGAGTTGTAAATACCACATTGTCCTGCAACACAGGTGTCATGCTGAGACACGAGAATGACCTTTACCTGCATAAAGAAAGGCTGATGTTAGTGTTTTGGGCACAGCTCTCACATGGACAGGGTTTATTAAATAGGAAGGAGGATAATATGTAGTAGATATCTGGCTAACTCATTTTTTTCTTAATTTATGGCAGTGTCCAGAGCAGCACCTTATATATGATATGTACTTAATAAAGTTTCATAAAAAATGGTTAATTAAAACTCAAAGATGGTGCAGTAAAATTTAAAATTCTTTCTTGAGGTAGATTGTAAAACTGTGTTTTAAACTTTGCAGTTCATGGAAATGTAACCATTTTGATGTTTCAAACTGCTACACTTTTATCATTTATCTTGATCATTTAAAAAATGTACAGTATTATATTATAGCACCTCCTTGGACTTGTGAAACCTGATCAAGAATCTGTAAATAAGAACAAAATGCCAAAAAAAAGAAGAAAAGAAAGAAATACCTGGCTGGTTTCAAGTAAAATACAGTAAATAATATTTATAGAATAAAATTCCTACTAAGATGTTTTCTAATATGTGCTCCTTAACATGAAGAAAGGAGTGTGTGTGTGTGTGTGTGTGTGTGTGTGTGTGTGTGTGTGTGTGTGTTTGAGTGTGTGTTAGTAGACAACAAAGAAGGAAATATTAGGATTTAACTGGTCAGAATATAAGCTCTAAGTATGAAAAGAAATGTGGATAATAAACGAATGATGAGAGAGTCTAAAGGTAGAGCGTTGTTTTGATTAAATGTAAAATGGTGTGCAGCTAAGAATTCAGTGTGTATGACCAGGTTTGAATCTGCCTAGGTACAGGCAGCTAACAAAGGACTTACAGAAATAAGCCTGCACTGATTTGATAGGTCAGTTTATTGAATATTCAGAAACTTTTCTGAATATTCACTATTTGTCAGACACTATCCTAGGTGGCTAATGTAGAGCATCCGCCCTCAAAGGGTCCACGGTGTGGTGGGGCAAACAGAGAAGGAGAGCAAAAATTACAGTCTAGAGAGTGTAGGGACGCATCGAAATTCAGCCTTGGTCTTGATACTCAGCCTGAACCTGTTGTCAGGTGTGAGCCTTTGGAGAGCTCAGGAGGAAATGCTCACTTTAACATTGTTTTTGTCATCCCTGAACCGGTGTGTGAGCACCAGGTTAGCATCATGTCTACTCTATGCAGCATTTGTTACGTACACAAGGTATGACATTAACTTAAGGCTAATTAACTTAAGGTTAATGTCTGAATGTTGACATTTAATTACAGGGATTGTTGCTGGTGAGGTTGGGGAGGAACTGGGTCATGGAGGATTTCTCTGCCAGGCTTAATAGTTTAGACTTTTTCTTCTGAAGATTTTTGAGGAGAGGAGTGAGTAGCTCAAAACTGTACCATTCTGTGGTGGTCTGAATGGCAGTAGTATAGATATTGGGCTTGACAGAGCCTTGGATGCTTCTGGGCTAATGAAGGGACAAGAGGAGAAGAACCAGACTGAGACATTGGTAGAGTTGAGAAATGTTTCAGAAGTCGAATCAGTAAACCTGATGCTGATTGGATTTGAGATGCCAGGGGCTGGTTTTAAGAAGCTGCAAAGCTTAGTAGTGGAGTAAGCACCTGAACTTTGCTGTGGTTAGAGAAGTGAATGCAGGAGGAGCTGAAGCGTGTGGTAAAGGAAGGTGTGACGTTGAGCTTTGGTGCCAGTGACTTATCGAGAGGCTGGGCTAGCAGGGATCTGGGTATGTGTGCCTAAGGCTCTCTGGAGTGGTCAGGCACACCCTGAGGGAGCTCTAGTTTTGAGATCCACCCACACGTGGGTGGTGGATGAAATGATGGGAGTAGATGGGATCACTTGAGGAGAGCAGCAGAATGTTGGGAGGTCATAAGTGCCATGGTGAAAAGAAAAATAGAACATGGTAAGGGCATGAAGAGAGCTGGAGTTTAGGGAAAGGGTTTTAAGTTTTAAATGGGGTGGACGGGGTAGGCTTCATTGGAAAGGCGAATTGGAACAAAGATGTGAAGGGTGTGAGGGAGTCAGCCATGCGGATATCCAGAGCAAGAGTATTGCAGGCCAGAGGGAACAGCTGGAGCAAAGGCCCTGATGCGGGAGAGTGTCTGGGGTGTGCTGGGGACATGGAGGACCCAGGGTGGCTGGATGGGTGAGTGTGTGTGGGGTGGCAGGAGGGGAGGTCATGGGGACGAGATCATGTAGGGCTTTTTAGCTCTTTGTGAGCACTTTTGGCTTTTCCACTGTATGAAATGTGAAGCATTAGAGGGTTTTAGGCAAAGCAATGACATGACCTGACTTAGATTTTTAAAGGAATCATTATGTCTGCTGGGTTGAGAAGAGGCTAGGGATACAGACAGTAGTGTAAACAAAGACCTAGGGAGGCTGATGATGCAGCAATCCAGGGAGTTTCCAGCTCTGTCTTCTGCTGAACCCTGGACTCACCGCATTTGTGCCCCTCTCCCACCTCAGGACCTTTGCACATGCTCACCTTTTGTGAAATGCCCTTCTCCTTGTTATTCATCTTTGCCTAATAACTCCTCCTGCTCTTTCCTATCTCTTTTAAATACTACTTTCTCAAAAAGAGGTCCACCCTGACTGTCTCTCAGACTATACTAGGTTCTCACTGTTATATATTTTTGTCTCTTAGTGATTTTCCTTCTTGTGGCTTGTTTGTAAATATATGATTAAATAGGTCTACATTCCTTAGAGTCTTCACTCCGTGAAGAGTCTATACTTCATGAAGACAGAAACTTATGGCACCCAATAAATTTGATGGATGACTTGTGAATGAGTAAGTGTGTAATTGAATGGATGAAATAATAAGATGGAGACGAGACTCTAAGTCTGTGATCAAAATATTGAATTCCTTGGGCTCCTGGCTTGGTGACTGCAGTGAGGAAGGAGATAGGGTGGTACGGTCAAATGTCAGGAGGCTCACAGGAGAAGAGGTTCATCTGTCTTGACCAGCCATCAAAAGCATGTGCCCTTTGCCTCTTTCTATCCCTTTAGTTTTTTAGAAATTAGAAAAGCAAAGAAGAGAGTTGTAAACATGTACCCAAGAATCTATGTAACTCAGTGCAGAGAAATGCCGATGGCAAGGGACAATAATTAGCAAATTCATTGAACATCTTTAGCCCAAGCCAGATAGTCTCTGAATTGAAATATTTGTCTTTTATTACAGACCTCTAGGAATGACTACTGTTTGCATTCTTTTTAAAACATCTTTATTAGAGTATAATTGCTTTACAATGGTGTGTCAGTTTCTGCTTTATAACAAAGTGAATCAGTTATACATATGTCCCCATATCTCTTCCCTTTTGCATCTCCCTCCCTCCCACCCTCCCTATCCCACCCCTCTAGGTGGTCGCAAAGCACCAAGCTGATCTCCCTGTGCTATACTGTTTGCATTTTATGTTTGATTTTCCCAAGTCTTATAATTCAAACCCGGACCTAGACTCACCAGATATGTCTGTGAAAACACCTTTAGTTAAACTCTTCGTTAAAACCTACAGCCGTGAAAATAAATAAGCCTTAAAGCACAGTAAATAAATTTGTGAGGACTTTTCTATTATGGGCATGTCCTGGAAGAGATTTTTCCTGAAAGTGGAATGCTTGGACGATGGTCACCACCATTCACTGGACTGACTGTGCTTACAGAAAGTCCGCGAACTTGAAAACCTCAGGCTCCTGAACTGACTTGACTTTGTCTATTCTATTTCCACCTGTCTTCAGGAGGGTCCTCCAGAGTGCTTAGATATACATCATAACATTTTCATAATTTTGCCACTGGAGGGCTCAGTGGGCTTTTTCATGTTCCTTTTAGGAGATCAAATCTTATGTTTGTATAACAGTGACACTTTGAGGCAAAATTTTTTCCCTTTTTTGAGAAAGCCTGTTTTTTCTGGGCAGGTGGGGGAGGTACATTTAGGTGCCCAAGTGTATGTGTCTTTATAGCCAAAAAGCTTTCGTTATGCACTCAGATAGAAGGTCTTGTCATTGTTGCATGTAAACTGAAATCAAATAGGGCTACACTAATTTCTCTCCCAGAGAAAAGGGAATTGAGGTTATACCGAGCAAGACTTTGAGCATGTGCACGTGCGTCCGCAGTGTACTTGCCTGTATGTACTGGCAGCAGCGTGGAGGGCAGGTGGAGTTGGGAGGGCTGAGAGCTCTGCAGTCATCCAGGAATTATATGACTAAGGTAGTTGGGTGGGAGTGGGAATATTTTTCAGGACTAACTGAAAGGACATAGGGGTGAGTGTCAGGGGAATGGTGGTCATGGACGGTTCCAGGGCTCCTTGTGTGTTCTGTTGTAAAGATTGTGATTGGAGTTGTTCTCCTGTGTGTGTTATCTGCATGTGTGGTCCAGCTTCTCTGAGGCTGATACTGGAGCACGGATTAAGCAAAGGCATTCCGCTGTAAGTGCCACATCAATCTGGCCTGTGCATGTTTTTCTGTGGGATATTTAAGAGGCATCCAGGGGGTAACAATGAGGTGTTATGCAAAGAACGTGGAGACAGGCTTGGCCCCCAAGTGAAAGTATAAAATCAACATAAAGTACAGAGATGGAAATATCAGAATGGCTCTTCCAGATCTGGTAAGATTTAACTATAGACTAATTGAAGAATTAACGTATTTAAAGTTTAATAATTTGCCATCAGAAGGGAGATGATTGCTCAGACTGAAATTTACATAGCAGGTAGGGGAGAATCTGAGAAAGAAACTTTGGAGGCACTGCCTAAGAACTGCTCAAGAAGGCTGGCATGGAAACTTCAATTCTTTTGACTTTCCCATCCATGTGATGGATGCTTGTGCCTCTAAAATTTTGAATCAACAGTGAACTCTCTTTGTTCAGATTTCATGCCTATGCAACTATGTTTGGCTTATTATTTGGCCTTTCATAGATGTGCCTATCACGGGGAATGTACTGGTTCTATGAAGGTGTATATCCAGATCTCTGTGTCAGTTGTGCTCTTCACATCAGCTCAGCATCTACAAGTGTGGTGTGCTGAAAGAATCCAGTTCTGAGCAGGCACAGTCGAGAACAAGGCTGTGGACCATGGCAAGTTCCCCAAGGTAAATGCCACTTTCTTAGGCTATTTGCAGTTTGCCATTGGGCCTGTCATAGTGATTCCTCTCAGGTCCACCTTCCTTCCAGTCTCTACAAATCCCACTAAATGTTTCACAGAGTAAATCCGAAAGAGAGGCTGAGACCAGGAAAACAGTAATTTTTCTTTTTTTAACATCTTTATTGCAGTATAATTGCTTTACAATGGTGTGTTAGTTTCTGCTTTATAACAGAGTGAATCAGTTATACATATACATATATCCCCATATCTCTTCCCTCTTGCGTCTCCCTCCCTCACACCCTGCCTATCCCACCCCTCTAGGTGGTCACAAAGCACCGAGCTGATCTCCCTGTGCTATGTGGCTGCTTCCCACAAGCTATTTTACATTTGGTAGTGTATATATGTCTATGCCACTCTCTCACTTTGTCCCAGTTTACCCTTCCCCCTCCCTGTATCCTCAAGTCCATTCTCTAGTAGGTCTGTGTCTTCATTCCCGTCTTACCCCTAGGTTCTTCATGACCATTTTGGTTTTTTGTTTTTTAGATTCCATATATATGTGTTAGCATACGGTATTTGTTTTTCTCTTTCTGACTTACTTCACTCTGTATGACAGACTCTAGGACCATCCACCTCCCTACAGATAACTCAATTTCATTTCTTTTTATGGTTGAGTAATATTCCATTGTATATATGTGCCACATCTTCTTTATCCATTCATCCGATGACGGGCACTTAGCTTGCTTCCATGTCCTGACTATTGTAAATAGAGCTGCAATGAACATTTTGGTACATAACTCTTTTTGAATTATGGTTTTCTCAGGGTATATGCCCAGTAGTGGGATTGCTGGGTCGTATGGTAGTTCTATTTGTAGTTTTTTAAGAAACCTCCATACCGTTCTCCATAGTGGCTGTACCAATTTACATTCCCACCAGTAGTGCAAGAGGGTTACCTTTTCCCTCTCCAGCATTTATTGTTTCTAGTTTTTTTGATGATGGCCATTCTGACTGGCGTGAGATGATATCTCATTGTAGTTTTGAATTGCATTTCTCTAATGATTAATGATGTTGAGCATTGTTTCATGTGTTTGTTGGCAATCTGTATATCTTCTTTGGAGAAATGTCTATTTAGGTCTTCAGCCATTTTTGGATTGGGTTGTTTGTTTTTTGAAATTGAGCTGCATGAGCTGCTTGTAACTTTTGGAGATTAATCCTTTGTCAGTTGCTACATTTGCAAATATTTTCTCCCATTCTGAGGGTTGTCTTTTTGTCTTATGTTTTCCCTTGCTGTGCAAAAGCTTTGAAGTTTCATTAGGTCCCATTTGTTTATTTTTGTTTTTATTTCCATTTCTCTAGGAGGTGGGTCAAAATGGATCTTGCTGTGATTTATGTCATCGAGTATTCTGCCTATGTTTTCCTCTAAGAGTTTGAAAGTGTCTGGCCTTACATTTAGGTTTTTAATCCATTTTGAGTTTATTTTCGTGTACGGTGTTAGGGAGTGTTCTAATTTCATTCTTTTACATGTAGCTGTCCAGTTTTCCTAGCACCGCTTATTGAAGAGGGTGTCTCTTCTCCACTGTATATTCTTGCCTCCTTTATCAAAGATAAGGTGACCATGTGTGCGTTGGTTTTTTTCTGGGCTTTCTATCCTGTTCCATTGATCTATATTTCTGTTTTTGTGCCAGTACCACACTGTATTGATTACTGTAGCTTTGTAATATAGTCTGAAGTCCGGGAGCCTGATTCCTCCAGCTCCGTTTTTCTTTCTCAAGATTGCTTTGGCTATTCGGGGTCTTTTGTGTTTCCATAAAAATTGTGAAATTGTTTGTTCTAGTTCTGTGAAAAATGCCAGTGGTAGTTTGATAGGGATTGCACTGAATCTGTAGATTGCTTTGGGTAGTATAGTCATTTTCACAATATTGGTTCTTCCAATCCAAGAAAATGGTCTATCTCTCCATCTGTTTGTATCATCTTTAATTTCTTTCATCAGTGTCTTATAATTTTCTGCATACAGGTCTTTTGTCTCCTTAGGTAGGTTTATTCCTAGATATATTATTCTTTTTGTTGCAATGGTAAATGGGAGTGTTTTCTTAATTTCACTTTCAGATTTTTCATCATTAGTGTATAGGAATGCAAGAGATTTCTGTGCATTAATTTTGTATCCTGATACTTTACCAGATTCATTGATTAGCTCTAGTAGTTTTCTGGTAGCATCTTTAGGATTCTCTATATATAGTATCATGTCATCTGCAAACAGTGACAGCTTTACTTCTTCTTTTCTGACTTGGATTCCTTTTATTTCTTTTTGTTCTCTGATTGCTATGGCTAAAACTTCCAAAACTATGTTGAATAATAGTGGTGAGAGTGGACAACCTTGTCTTTTTCCTGATCTTAGTGGAAATGGTTTCAGTTTTTCACCTTTGAGAACGATGTTGGCTGTGGGTTTGTCATCAATGGCCTTTAGTATGTTGAGGTAAGTTCCCTCTATGCCTACTTTCAGGAGGGTTTTTATCATAAATGGGTGTTGAATTTTGTCGAAAGCTTTCTCTGCATCTATTGAGATGATCATATGGTTTTTCTCCTTCAATTTGTTAATATGGTGTATCAGATTGATTGATTTGCATATATTGAAGATTCCTTGCATTCCTGGGATAAACCCCACTTGATCATGGTGTATGATCCCTTTAATATGCTGTTGTATTCTGTTTGCTAATATTTTGTTGAGGACTTTTGCATCTATATTCATCAGTGATCTTGGCCTGTAGTTTTCTTTCTTTGTGACATCTTTGTCTGGTTTAGGTATCAGGGTGATGGTGGCCTCATAGAATGCGTTTGGGAGTGTTCCTCCCTCTGCTATATTTTGGAAGAGTTTGAGAAGGATAGGTGTTAACTCTTCTCTAAATGTTTGATAGAATTCGCCTGTGAAGCCATCTGGTCCTGGGCTTTTGTTTGTTGGAAGATTTTTAATCACAGTTTCAATTTCAATGCTTGTGATTGGTCTCTTCATATTTTCTATTTCTTCCTGGTTCAGTCTTGGAAAGTTGTGCATTTCTAAGAATTTGTCCATTTCACCAGGTTGTCCATTTTATTGGCTTATAGTTGCTTATAGTAATCTCTCATGATCCTTTGTATTTCTGCAGTGTCAGTTGTTTCTTCTCCTTTTTCATTTCTAATTCTATTGATTTGAGTCTTCTCCCTTTTTTTCTTGATGAGTCTGGCTAATGGCTTATCAATTTTGTTTATGTTCTCAAAGAACCAGCTTTTAGTTTTATTGATCTTTGCTATTGTTTCCTTCATTTCTTTTTCATTTATTTCTGATCTGATCTTTATGATTTCTTTCCTTCTGCTAACTCTGGGGATTTTTTGTTCTTCTTTCTCTAATTGCTTTAGGTGTAAAGTTAGGTTGTTTATTCGAGATGTTTCTTATTTCTTAAGGTAGGATTGTATTGCTATAAACTTCCCTCTTAGAACTGCTTTTGCTGCATCCCATAGGTTTTGGGTCGTCGTGTTTTCATTGTCATTTGTTTCTAGGTATTTTTTGATTTCCTCTTTGATTTCTTCAGTGATCTCTTGGTGATTAAGTAGTGTATTGTTTAGCCTCCATGTATGTGTAGTTTTTACAGATTTTTTCCTGTAGTTGATGGCTAGTCTCATAGCATTGAGGTCAGAAAACATAGTTGATACGATTTTAGTTTTCTTAAATTTACCAAGGCTTGGTTTGTGATAGAAGATATGATCTATCCTGGAGAATGTTCCATGAGCACTTGAGAAGAAAGTGTATTCTGTTGTTTTTGGATATCAATTAATTCCATCTTGTTTAATGTATCATTTAATGCTTGTGTTTTCTTATTTATTTTCATTTTGGATGATCTGTCCTTTGGTGAAAGTGGGGTGTTAAAGTCCCCTACTACGATTGTGTTACTGTCGATTTCCCCTTTTATGGCTGTTAGTATATGCCTTATGTATTGAGATGGTCTATATTTGGTGCATAAATATTTATAATTTTTATATCTTCTTCTTGGATTGATCCCTTGATCATTATGTAGTGTCCTTCTTTGTCTCTTGTAATAGTCTTTGTTTTAAAGTCTATTTTGTCTGATATGAGAATTGCTATTCCAGCTTTCTTTTGATTACCATTTGCATGGATTATCTTTTCCATCCCCTCACTTTCAGTCTGTATGTGTCCCGAGATCTGAAGTGGGTCTCTTGTAGACAGCATATATACAGGTCTTGTTTTTGTATCCGTTTAGCCTGTCTGTGTCTTCTGGTTGGAGCATTTAATCCATTTACATTTAAGGTAATTATCGATATGTATGTTCCTATGACCATTTTCTTAATTGTTTTGGGTTTGTTATTGTAGGTCTTTTCCTTCTCTCATGTTTCCTGCCTAGAGAAGTTCCTTTAGCATTTGTTGTAGAGCTGGTTTGGTGGTGCTTAATTCTCTTAGCTTTTGCTTGTCGTAAAGGTTTTAATTTCTCCGTCGAATCTGAATGAGATCCTTGCTGGGTAGAGTATTCTTGGTTGTAGGTTTTTCCCCTTTATCACTTTAAATATGTCCTGCCACTCCCTTCTGGCTTGCAGAGCTTCTGCTGAAAGATCAGCTGTTAACCTTATGGGGATTCCCTTGTATATCATTTGTTGTTTTTCCCTTGCTGCTTTTAATATGTTTTCTTTGTACTTAATTTTTGATAGTTTGATTAATATATGTCTTGGTGTATTTCTCCTTGTATTTATCCTATATGGGACTCTCTGTGCTTCCTGGACTTGATTAACTGTTTCCTTTCCCATATTAGGGAATTGTTCAACTATAATCTCTTCAAATATTTTCTTAGTCCCTTTTTCTCTTCTTCTTCTGGGACCCCTATAATGTGAATGTTGGTGAGTTTAATGTTGTCCCAGAGGTCTCTGAGACTGTCCTCAATTCTTTTCATTCTTTTTTCTTTATTCTGCTCTGTGGTAATTATTTCCACTGTTTTATCTTACAGGTCACTTATCTGTTCTTCTGCCTCAGTTATTCTGCTATTGATCCCTTCTAGAGAATTTTTAATTTCATTTATTGTGTTGTTCATCATTGTTACTGTTACCAGTTTCACCAGAATCTGAGCAGTCAGTTTCTTTGTTTTCTTCTAAAACTCAAGAAATTCATCAAGTCCTGTCCTGTGGCCTCTGATGCTTAGTGGACCTGACTGAGTCTATTTGTTCAAGAGGCAGAAAAGGACTAGATGGGATCTTGGAGACCTTTAATCCAGAACCTCTTTCTTTACAGTAATCTAATCTCTAATTTTTTGAATAGCCTAAAGTTCCATTGTATTTTGTAGTCCAGCTTCTGTCCAGACTTGCCTAGTCATTTTGTCAAGTGACTCAGAAAATGCAGTGTTCTTTCTTGATGACCTCATGGAAAATTACCTCAAATTAATTCTTTCTTTGCTTCAAATCATCTTTAAATCAGCATAGTTTAAAATGCAATTGCTGGGCTTCCCTGCTGGCGCAGTGGTTAAGAATCCCCCTGCCAGTGAAGGGGACATGGGTTTGAGCCCTGATCCGGGAAGATCCCACATGCCGTGGAGCAGCTAAGCCCGTGAGCCACAACTACTGAGCCTGTGCTCTGGAGCCTGCGAGCCACAACTACTGAGCCTGCGCTCTAGAGCCTGCGAGCCATAACTGCTGAGCCTGTGTGCCACAACTACTGAAGCCCACACGCCCTAGAGCCCGTGCAGCAAGAGAAGCCACTGCAGTGAGACGCCCGCACACCACAACAAAGAGTAGCCCCCGCTCGCCACAACTAGAGAAAGCCCGCGTGCAGCAATGAAGACCCAATGCACCCAAAAATAAATAAGTAAATTTATTTTTTAAAAAAGCAGTTGCTATTTAAAAGCAAGTTATTAGATTTTGGATATTTGGAATTTGGGGGGGAGTTACATTTTTCTTCACAATAATCATTTATACAATTCAAAAATTAAAAAAAAACCCCAAATCTATAAAATTTAACAAAATCCTCATGGAAAAATAGAGTAAGGAGCCCTCAATAGTTGTTGGGTTGAAAGAAGTGTTTTTGAGGTTGTGGTACGTGGTGAGGGAGAGATTAATTAACAGGAAGAGTAACTACAGAAAACATTTACTGTGGACATATAGACCACTGGCTGAAGTTCACTCCAAGAAAGAAAAATCCTGCATGTGTTATGCAGAGATTCTCCATGCTGTTTGTGCTGACGTGACAGCCTACAGAATATTCTTTGGTGTTGCTTTGGTGGAGGGGAATATTTGTTCAAAAGAGGAGGAGAGGTTTTCTTTCAGTTAAATAACTTAAAAAAAAATGACACAACTGTGATATTCCACTCGAATATACATAACATACTTTCCTAAAGACAAAAATAAGAGCAAACACATTAACAGTAAGTATGCCTCAGGTCCAGATTATGGCTACAGAGAAGGGGTGGAGAAAAGAGGGAGGGCAGAAAGCAGAGGGAGAGTGGAGGAGAGGGTGCTGGACTGAGGAGAAGAGGATGGAGAGGGAAGTACCCATAGACACAAAGAAAAATGAAACCAAACCCCAGGAACAGAGCAAGGCACAGATTTAGAGAAGAGAACAGAACACAAGGCAGTAGCAAGCACTGAGGACTCTCACTGTAATCTAAAGTGGATGAAGTGTTTTTCTCACTTGAACTTGGACCTAATTAACAGTATTGGACAATTGTGTATTGTATGAGTGTGTGTGTGTACGTGTATGTGCCTGTATCAGGTAGAGAATAAATTATCTTTTAACTGCCATGTTTTTATAAGGATCTTTTAAACTAGTAGCAAATAAATAGGCTGTCAGCTTTTATTAATAGTAGGCTCAATCCATAGAGAATGCGGAGGAAACATTATCATATAAGAGATGCATGTGTCCACCGATAGATGCATGAGTCCACTGGTATGAGATGCCTCCAATCTACGAACCTAGGGGCAGTACAGGAATAAAGACGCAGACGTAGAGAAAGGACTTGAGGACGTGGGGAGGGGGAAGGGTAAGCTGAGACGAAGAGAGAGTGTGGCATGGACATATATACACTACCAAATGTAAAACAGCTAGCTAGTGGGAAGCAGCCGCATAGCACAGGGAGATCAGCTTGGTGCTTTGTGACCACCTAGAGGGGTGGGATAGGGAGGGTGGGAGGGAGACGTAAGAGGGAGGAGATATATGTATATGTATAACTGAGTCACTTTGTTATAAAGCAGAAACTAACACACCATTGTAAAGCAATTATACTCCAATAAAGATTTTTTTAAAAATGGCTTTTTTTAAACAACAATTTGTAATGACATTTAATATGTTAAATTTTATAGCTTCAAATATTAATATTATGTTCACACTCTATTACAAAGGAGAAAGAAGAGAAAAGCAATCTACAGCAAAATTACACATGCACACCCCCCCCCCCCACGTGCTTTATCACAACTATCCTATGTGCCCTCCAAACGCACCCTAGGGGTTGTGCTACCCTCCTTGGATTTGGAACCATTGTAATAAAGTAGCATTTCACACAACTATGCCTTGCTAGTTTGCCTTTGGTATTTTTTTTCTCATTTTTATCAATGTATTTCCTTGTGATCCCTGACAGATGAGTACTGTATAGGAATAGGAAGGACTGGATTTATGCCATCTACTTCTTTAGAGTGATTTTAGCCAGGGGATTTTGTACATAGATGACTTACCTGACATATGCACACGTGGGTATGCCGTTTAGACCTAAGTCCTGCACTTCTGTATCATAACATTGTCAGTTTCTTCTGATAAAATGATATCAGTCCAAAGGTTTATAATGATGACATAGGATATTTGTGGTGCATTTAGATTCTTTACTTCATGGCATTTTATTACAAATACATTTTCAGAAAAAAAAGTTATATTCTTTCTGTTAAGATGTCACTGATTAACAGAATATAAAAATCTCCTCAAAGATACCTTTGAGACAAGGCAATATAAATATGATACTTATTGAAGTGAAATCTTCTGAACCATAATGTCAGGTATTGCCTATAGTATATATGATGTTACAAAATTTTATTGGGAACTTAAATTGTGTATTTAATTTTAATAAATTAAAAATCAAGATTAAGTAGCTTTAGTCATTTGATCTAGTAGGAAATTAAGGAGCAGATATGTGCCTCGAAAACGAAAATTAAAAGTCAGTTTGGGGGCTTCCCTGGTGGCGCAGTGGTTGAGGGTCCGCCTGCCGATGCAGGGGACACGGGTTCGTGCCCCGGTCCGGGAGGATCCCACATGCCGCGGAGCGGCTGGGCCCGTGAGCCATGGCCACTGAGCCTGCGTGTCCGGAGCCTGTGCTCTGCAACGGGAGAGGCCACAACAGTGAGAGGCCCGCATACTGCAAAAAAAAAAAAAAAGTCAGTTTGGAAAATTGGGGACATACAGTTAAAATAAGTCATACTCATGGGCATGTAATTTTAGGATGCAAGGTTGTAAAGATGTCATATTAAAATAAATTAAAATTATAGTTTAAATATTCCTGTTCATAAATTTTTCTCATCTGTGAAATACTACCAATCCTGTGGAAAATTGTTAAATAGTATCTATTTTTCATCCTATGGCCAAGTTGGTGTAACTTCTCTACCTAAGAGGCTCTGTGGCATGGAGGTTAAAAGTGTGCACTCTGAAGGTTTGAATTTCAGGTCTGCCACTCATTAGCTGTGTAAACTTGGGCAAGTCACCTAATCTCTTTGGTCTAATAATAGATATAATAACAATATCCACTTCTCATGAAGTGGTTGTGGGATTAAATGGGTTAATGTGGATAAAATATTAACAGCTGTGCCTGGCACAGAGTAAATGCAGGTATGGGTCAGTTATGGGTCTTACCACATGTGAGTGAGGACAGCCGATCTCTCAGTTCCCTCTCCCTGGATCGTTCATATCTGTCCCTAGATAGTTATCATCGTGCCCTTGAGTGAATGGGCACAGCCCCCCTTTTTTAGCTCGGAGGTGTCCCAGGATGGGTGCCTATTTTAGCTTGGGTTCCCTAGAAGCTGATCTTGAGAGGGTTCATTCCTATGAATGTGACTTACTAGGAAGTTTGCTCAGGAAAACTGGTAGGAGGTTGGGAAAGCAGGACCGGAAAGGAAGCAAGCCCAGCAAGGACATGATATTAAACAAAATCTCAGGAGCGCAGCTGACTCAGTCTTGCAGGCGGGCCCTGGAGACACCACAGGCCACACCCTGGAGGTGTCCAGACCAGGGCAGGGGAGCTGGTATGACCATAATCCCTCATCCCTTGGGCACTGGGTTAAGGGCTGCTCCTGGGGAGACAGAAATTTCCAGGCACTTTTATCTCTGCTGTGGGGCTTGAACAGGAAGAATATTTGTCTGGATTACTGCTGTTCAAGGCTGTACAAAGTATTAGGTTTCTTCATCCATAATGAGTGAGTTGACAACTTTGATTTTGCTTTATAAGTGTTGGTCACTTCTGAAATGCCTGTGTGGTTTGCTTTTCAAATAGATTTTGGAGGAAAAAAAGAGCAGGTGATATGATTTAGTAGTTTAACTTCAACACTCTGTTTAATTTGTTTGCTTGGTTTCTCCCTAAGTGTGCAAAGAAATGTTCACCCCAGAGTTTACAATGGTGCTGAGAATCTTGCTTCACACATGAACAGTGGAAAGAAACTTGTATCAATGAAGTCATATTATGTGCTAGATACCGTGTGATAGGCTCTTGAAGATACTGCATTTAGTCCTTATCACATGCATGTGAGTTAGGTGTTATCCTAATTTTAAGGCTAGGGAAATGGAAGTTCAGAGAAGTTCAACTTTATGCCCAAAGTTGCACGGAACTAGAATTAAAACAAGTCAAAGACTGCACTCTTCGCTAGTTCCTATTACATACGAAGTAGGGAAAAGCTTTATATCCTGATTTTCGGTTGGCATCTGGAGACACAGAATTTTCTGTCTTTGAACAATTATAGCTTTTTAGTGTCACTGAACTGTGCAGGAGGAGGGAGTTTTGGGGGGTGTGTGTGTGTGCATGTGCACACGTGCACATACTTCTGTGTGAGAGAGAGAAAGAATTAGCATAAGTGACATAAGTTGTTAATAAATTTTCTTCCTGTGAGCACTGAAAAGCACAATGATAAGTTGTGGAGCACTGTTTGGAAGTTGCCTACCTTTTAAACAGTCATTGCTTTTCAATGTAAAGGGGCACACTCTTTGGACATGAGAAACAGTTACTCTGGGTAAAGGATTAAGAAAAACATGCATTTAACTCATTCTTCTTCTTTCTCAGAAGCAGAGTAAGGCTCATGCCTTCATTTAGGTCAATCTGCGTGCACCTAAAATTGTGTTGATTCAGGGTCCTTGACTCCTTGGTTGGAATTGGTTTTAGACAGTTGTTCAAATGCAGAGAAATTGGACTGTAGACTGATTCTTCGGATGCCTCAGAGTGCTATGCATTATTTGCTAATAGCTGGATCTAAATAGTCCCATAGAGCTTGACAAGTCAAGAAAGAATCTTGAAAGTTCTTTTGGTTTTATCAGGAAGATGCCTGCAAGACTAATTCCCATCTCTCAGGCGTGTGAGTAGCTGCTGCGTAACATAGAAACCTTACCCCAGGCAGGAGTGGCTCACCTCCCTACAGCCCAGAAGTTACGTGGTTTTTCTGGGGTCTGCTGTGATTAGAGGGAAGTTTCGTAACGTGCTCTTTCTGATAGCTGATACTTACTTACTTCACCAGCGCCATTACATTTCTCATGTTGGTAAAGACCAGAGGTTCCTCTATTTGTATTGTATTTCCTGAACTTTACACATGATTTCCTGCAATTTAGATATATTTTTAAGAAATATTTTCAATTAGCCTCATGGTTTACTATGAAAAAAACCTAGAAAAACAGAAAAATGTTTCTATTCAAGTGGATCATATATGTTTGATAGGATCTTTAAAAATTCACAGCTACAGGGCTTCCCTGGTGGCACAGTGGTTGAGAGTCTGCCTGCCAATGCAGGGGACACAGGTTCGTGCCCCGGTCCGGGAGGATCCCACCTGCCGTGGAGCGACTGGGCCCGTGAGCCATGGCCGCTGAGCCTGCGCGTCCGGAGCCTGTGCTCTGCAACGGGAGAGGGCACAACAGTGAGAGGCCCGCGTACCACAAAAAAAAAAAAAAAAAAAAAAAAATTCACAACTACATTCTTTTTAGGAAAAGTAAAGGGAATGGCTTAGAGACTTTAGAAGTGAACCTTACAGTTAGGCTCAAGTTACCTTTTAGGAGGAACTGTAATTTTCTGCTGTTAAACCTGAAGAAAATTCCTTCTGAGTATTGCAGTGTTTGACGTTCCTTTCACTTAAGTCTGCTCGTTATTTTTTCTGAGTTTAGACTTTCTATTATTGCAATATTTTTTCAGCTTCTAGAAATACGAAAGAGAGACTTGTGGAATCATCAACAATTAAATAGTAACTAATACAATTGTTATTGTCCCTGGTTAACAATTATAACCAACAATGAGCCACTTGCTAGGCAAAAAGTAGCTGGTTCACTCCCTCTTAAAGAAGGGTTAAATGAATAGTTGGTCATATGATGTGATGGGATATACTAAAAAAACACACCAAATGTTTATTAATTACATACTTAAAAAATATGAAGAGGGGTACATAAAACTGTTTGCTGTGGCAAAAATATTTAACATGGCCTTTACTAAAGTGATCATTTTAGCTAGTCCTAAAATTCTACCTTTAAGAAAAAGTACAGGCCTTAGTAGAAAAAGAGGAAGCTTCAAGTTTACCTTTTATCATCTCATAAACACTTTTTATTTCCCCTTGCATCTTATAATAATAGAAACAAAGAAATCCCTGTGATACAACACTCTGTAAAACTGAATTCTTTAAAAGTTGAGAAAAAATAGGACATTTTATTCAGGTACCAAGCTCAAAGAAACTGTGTTGAATAGAGTCAAGAATTAATATTTATTTTGTTAACCAAAGTCTAATATTAAAAGAATCTTTAAAATGACCAAGTTTTGAGTGTTAAAATATGATTCTTTTTTTTCCATTTTGTTATTTTATTTTGCAAATGGAGTTCACAGTTCTATAAAGTGACCTTCATATTGTAATGCTTTCCATCTCTCATCTCACAGGTGTGTTTCAAAGTAAATTGAAGTAGGATCCAAAGGAACCTTCAGCCACCTGGAGGGGCCTAGTGGCCTCTATGGGCTAGGTGTCCAGAGACAAGCTGAAAGTCTTCTGCACTGATGTTTTTCTAGTTTGCTATCTATCATAGTCATTATCACTGTCAGCATTATTTGTTGTATCATCATCATTATCCACCAGGCTCTGGTTATTCAAAAAGGACTCTTTGGTTCTATAACACCTCTAATCTTCCTGAATATTATTGAAAGCTTTTTTTTTTTAAACTTTCTTCCTTTGTTCATTGATCTATGAAAAGGGAAACTGTTGCTTTAAGATGACAACACCTGCACATTTAAAGAAATGATGTCACTCTATCAGCCAGTTGTATAAAAGCACACCTTCAGCCAAAGACATTTCTTACAAGTTAGATTATAAAATAAGATTCTTAATTTAAACTAGTCATCCTTCAGAATCTATTCTCTTTCTCTTATTCAGTAATAGACATACTAGAACTTCTAATTGTTACCTGGCATGGGCATGTCTGGAGTAAAGACCTTATTTTCCAGTCAGTTTTCAGGAAGACATGGCCATACGACTAACTCTTGGTCCGTGGGCTGCAGGTTGGACAGTTAGAATCAAGCAACCATCTTGAACTGTGAGGTAGAAACTGCCTGCTGAAGATGGCAAAGCAACAAAGTGGATGGAAGCTGGGTGCCTGACATCGTGAGATGCCATACTAGACCTGGCTTGATGACCTCTTGTCTTTTTCTTTTCTTGATGGAGAGAAATAAACTATTGTGTTTAATCACCGTATTTTCAATGACTGGATTTAGATCCCCTTTTAGGGTCCAGGGATACTGAAGTTAACCTTGACAGAGACATCAAATTATTTTTCTTTTTGATCACTTGTAAGATGATTTTCTGTGCAAATAAATTCCTCAGGATAATAAAGCTCAATGGAACGTACTCAGATCAACAACAGCATTGAAAGCTGGTCTTAACAATAAGACCTCATGTGTCAGACTCAGTGATCAGAGAACTCAGTTGGGTAGAAAAGGTGGATGGACCTGACTCCTGAAAAAGGAAAAAAAAAGAGAGCCTATACTGAGTTCATCAAGACTTTATATTCAGCAACTGTTGTCTAACACCTGAACAAATCAAACAACCAACAGGTGTATTGGGAGCCAAGGGGGAATAAATATATTTTGATATTAAAGTGTTTTTGATATTAAAAGTGGGTCTGAATTTTCCAAAAGGCACAGTTTGGAGCATAGAAGATGGAAGCATGGTGTTGGTGTCTACATTATCTGTCACCACGATTGCAGATGGTATTTCTAACCACATGTTTCAGATGTACCCTATTAGTCACCATGGGAAGTAGAGGACAAACTCGAAGCCACCTGCAACCCCGAGCACAGCCCTCCTAAGACCCATTATTTCTGTTTTGGTCCCTATCCAAAATCTGCTCAGACAGATGGCTCTGCCTAAATGGGAGACAATTTAAGGCTTATAAAAATGCTGAGGATGAAACACATTTACTTGGGATAAGCTTCCTAAATGGGAACTTTGTATTCTTTCAAAGTTATAAACATACAAACCGGAACTTCTCATTGGCAGTTTCTAATGAAATCATAGGTTTTCACCCCTGTCTATTATAAGCTTTATGTGACTGCCAGCCCCCCTTCAAAGCAGGTTGTCATGTTAGTTGATTTTGAAGAATTGAGAATGATTCTGGCTTGCATGTTTTTAAGTGCTGGTTGTAGCATCTACACCGGACAGCGTATCTCGAGCACACTAAAAAATGTTATGTTCTTTCCCCCATAAAGTTAAAAATGTTTTGCTTGTATTTAAATGTTAGGTCTTTTTTGCATAATTTTTCCTGCATTTACTGATGTTTGCAACACTTCTCAATTTAGTACCATCTGCGAATCCATCAGCTTGTTATTTACTGCCTCTTCTAGATCATTAAGGGAGATGTTATGGCAATAATGCTTTACTTACACGTCACTTTTCCAGGAAACTCAAAGTATATTTATAAAGTTATTGTATTAAACAATGGCACCCCTGTGAGGTAAAGAATTTTACAGTTAGAAAGCATTTCAACGTTAGTATCACATTTTAGATAGAAGGGAATATTTCAGTGGTTCTAGAGTTTACGCATGTCTGTTATTAGGTGTTCTTGTTGTTCTGAGCCATTAAGGAAGTTGTTGCAGTAGCGTCTCATGGTTGTATAATGACCTGAGAGGTGGGAGTGATTGGGTTAGACTGATGAATGCATTTTACTTTTCTTCCAGTTCCCTCTTGGTCCCAACGTCTAAGTCTTAATTACTGTGAAGTGGCAAAAAGCCAATAAAATTAGAGGAAGACAGAGACACAAAAGAGTCAGGTAAAATGAATTATTAAGGATGAAAAATTCTCCATTTTGTCTCTCTTCCTTTTAAATGATGGTAGTGTCAATGTTTATGCATGCTTCTAGAGGCCTGCAGACCAAGGAATCCTTTGTAAAAATGGGGAGAATGAGAATCCATTTTGTTTACTGAATGTGTGGATTTTATTTTATTATTTCACTTTTTAATAGTGTTGTTCTGTGGCAGTCTGGTTGTGCTTGGTTAAACACAGAAAACAATGAATCTCTTCTGTAGTTAATCAGTATTTTCATTGACTATCCAGTGGTATAACTATTAGCAAATGCATAAGGAACCTCAGCTCTGGTTTAGCCCCTTTTTATCCATAGTTTTGAATGGCAGAAGTTAAATGTCATCGTTTAGCAACTCATACCATCTTTGCAAGTTAGTTCGAGAACTTTGGTCTCCCAGTTTAGATAATGCAGGCTGTTGCTGAATTTAGTTTGAGATCTATCGGTTATTTATTATGGGAGTAAAGTTATAATCATCCAAAAGAGTTTCTGGTGTTTAACAGGATTTCTAGCTGACATTTGACTTCTAAATTTATATTTTCTCTTATTTCTTAAACTCATTAATTAATTAACTTAGGATTTATTTATAAATTAGCTTAATGGTAGAGAGTCGAATAAATATGAAGGGGCAGTTACAGGCATCTCTCTCAATAAGAATATAACCTTTATGGCAGGTTTTGGGTAGTGGAGTTTTGTAATATTTGCATTTAAGTTGCTCACCAGGAGACTGAAGAATACATGTGGATTTGTTTGATGGGCTTTTGTCTCAGGTTGCTGTGTCTGCTGGGCAAGGCAGTGGCTTCTAGACCTATAGCTCATCCAGTGCATTGAGAGAGTGGCTTCTAGACCCATGGCTCAGCTGGGAGGGCCATCCAAAGTTGACATTAAGTCTCTATTGTTAGAACAGCAATGAGATCTAAGGCCCACATGAGACCCAAGGCGATTAGAACAGAGCCTCCCAAATTTAACTCATTTGAGTATCATCCTCTCATTTTTGCCTTATATACCCACAACCTTCATTATTTATCTAATGTTTTGCTTTTAAATCAATGCAGTTTAGGGACTTAAATAAATTATTTTAAAACAGAATATTATATTACTACCACAAATCAGAAAAAATCCTCTTCTAAAATAGATGGTAACTATAAAATAGGACGAAAAATCAAAAAAGTATACAGTTCTAGTTAGATGATGTTACCTGGAGGCTCAGTGCCTGAGAACATCTTTGTTCTGTTAAAACAACAATAGAGAGATGTTAAAGACCTACTAGCACTAAACTGAGATTTTTCTCCTTGTTATTAGAAAATCAAAAATGGAAAACTTTGTCAATCTCTGAGTTAGGGTTTGTAATGTACTGTTACCACCTACAATGATATCCTGGACCATGCTTTGGGAAATAATGGATTAAAAAAACAAATAAAGAAAATGGATCCAATAGCCTAACCAACTCATTCACTTATTCATTCATTTGACTTACTATGTGCCCCTAAACTGGGTATGCAATATTGAACAAAACACGCAAATCCCTGCCCCTGTGGACTTACCATCAAGTATGGATCTTTCCTTCCAACCTCTTCTACCATGCATGCAGTCCTACTTCCTCTTTTTTTTCCTCTCAGCTCTTCTCTCATTGCCACCCCAGTCCAGTGTAACTTATTGTGGGGAATAGAAACTCCAAAGGGTCCTTGTTCTCTTCTGACATCATTTGGGTCTCCTTGTCTAAGGTTCAGCCTTGGAATGCACCATGATCTTGCCCACAGGCAGAACTTCTCCAGACCTCTAGCAAATTTAAATAGTATTTCAAGTGTCTTACGCAGTTTCCACAGTTCCTGCACAATCAGAGGAGTAAGAACGCCAGGAGGCACATCTAATATTAGGAGGCTCAGGGTCCTGGATATTCTTTGCATTTGTGTTCCTGTTTGGTAGTGAGCTTGGTTTTAATCCCAAAATGTGCTCTGAGGCCTTGAATATACAGTCAGGTCACATCAATTATCTCAATACTGCCTGGTAAAACCACTTCACTGAAGGTGGTTAATACAAAAGGTATTTATTTTACTCATATTATTTAGATACTAGTAAGTGCTTTTCTAGGTTTCCGTGTAAAACCTCGCCTCTGGTGTTATCACCAAGCCTCAGAACTTCTTCAGGGTCAATACCTATGAACTCCTCAGTTAACTCTTCCTTATCCCCCTAGAAATTAATCACAGTGCAGATTATCTGATGTCATGAGAGTTTAATAACAAAGATTATGGTCTCATGTTCCATTTGCCAGAGGAAAGCAGTTGTGGCCAAGACCAGCTATGCTAATAAGGCCCCCCTTTATCTTATCAGAAGAAATATAAAGAGTTGTCTGTTGTTAGAGTGTGGAACCTCCAAATTCCATTTGTTGTTCTGACCTAACCTCGACGTGATTATATAAAATGCTTTGAGAAGGGGGTATACCTGTTCCATTAGCCTTCTAAATTTAGCTGTGATAAATTTTGACATCCTCTAGGGGAAGAAAAATCTTGAAAACTCTGATGAAAGCAAATTTACAAACAAATTCAAAAAGTAATTTCAATGGTAAATTCCAGGAAAATAAAGCTATTTACAGAGTATGCTAGGAATATTTGGAAACAATACTGGGAAATATGAATGTGCTAGAATGGATGAGTAATAACTGTTTTTTAAAGTTTGCGATGGCATCAGTGAGCCTATAACTGTGGTCTTATCTGAAAGTGAATTTATCTTGTTGCTTCTTGAAAGCTTTACTGTGCGTACCTTCAACTGTGGGTTCCACTAAGGTTGTATATAACCTATGCATCTGCTAGTCATGTACCCCTCGGGTAGTCAATAAAAATGCTAACTGAAAAGAGTTGAATTGCTCCCTTTTTATGCTGACTTTTTTTTCCAGAGAAAGCTTCAGGAGAGATGATACTGGCTGCCCTCTTGTACTTTACTAATGATACTAATTTGGAGATGAAGTCTTTGAAAAGCTTGGCATGCAAGACAGGGGAGAACAGTTATACAGCTTAGATTGAAAAGACAGTAAGTATATGTTTGTTTGCTGCTAGATTATCCATCAGCTTAATACAACTCTGCAATTCCTCACTTTGGTATGACAGTGTATTTATAAGTAAGAAAGTATAATTTGCCATCTCACTCCCCAGTGTGTGTGGCCTATGTCTCTTGTAAGTGGCTGCTTTTGAGGGTGCCGTGATGTTGGTGGGATTTTGACATCTGGTGGATTTTCCTCTAAATGCTTTAGGGGAAACTCTTGTAGACATTTCTGTGGGGCCATACCAGCAGGTACCTGTCAGGATTGGGAGCCTTACTCTCCTCTGAGCTGGAGAAGTGCCAGTAGAACACAGTATATCAGGAATAATGCCAAGAAAATATTATCATCATGAGTAGCTGTGGAAAAAGCACAGCCGACAGGATGGGGGTAGTTTCTTAGGAATTTTCTGGAAAGGGAGGGAATGACTTTCCCAGCTCTAGTTTCTTGGACCAAAGCCCAGACTTCCTATAGACATATCATAGCAAGAATTCCTGGCAACCTAGTAGTATCTCCAGTTGTACCTTACAGAGACATCTATCAATAGGAAGGACATTGACACAAGGGTATTGACAAAGTCACAGCTCTTTTATTTAGATAACATTTAGTATATATAATTTTAATTGGAAAAGGAATCTCTGTCATAGGCTCCCTTAGAGTAATGTGAAAAAAAATGTTTACAACAAATGCCAGAGATCAGAGAGTTAATTTATTGGTGATTTGTTTCCATTTAAATCAAAGAAGGTAAACTCTTGTCTTATCAAATTGAAAAATGTATTAATTACATTAAATTAATATAATATTAATCTATTAAATTAAATACATTAATTTGAAATTTATTTGAAATATTAAATTTCAAAGACGTCAAGAAAGTATTGAATTGTTCCACAAATTTTATTCCTTCAGGTTGTATAAAGGTTTTTGTTTGTGGTTATTTATTTATTTATTTATTATTTTATTTTATTTTTTTTGGTACACGGGCCTCTCACTGTTGTGGCCTCTCCTGTTGCGGAGCACAGGTTCCGGACGCGCAGGCTCAGCGGCCATGGCTCACGGGCTCAGCCGCTCTGCGGCATGTGGGATCTTCCCGGACGGGGGCACGAACCCGTGTCCCCTGCATCGGCGGGCGGACTCTCAACCACTGCGCAACCAGGGAAGCCCTGTGGGTTTTTTTGTTTGTTTGTTTTGTTTTGTTTTCTGATTCTTTAGATATTAAAAGTGCAAACAGGCTGATATTAGTCAAGGTGTTGAGGAATTCTCAGTGTATGACCTCCTTTATTTACAAATAAATATTGTGAGCATATATATAAAAGTTAAAATTTGGGGTGTTAGAGATGGTCGTTGTTGATTGGATGCAGTTGGGACTAAATTGCCCTGAAGGTGCTGCCAGGTTGGACTCAAAGAGAGGCCTTGGCTGCAAACAAACAGGGGATTATCCCTGTCACTTGCCTCAAAGATTTTTCAAAGAATCCTTCAGTTGTCCTTGAAAAATCACCAGTGAGGGGACTGGTTGAAGAATAAGAGAAATAAATGAAATCTAAGGCAATTTTAAGTTTTATTATGAGCCGAAGACTCTGTTCCATTGCCTTGGACTTGAAGCCTTGCTTTCCACTTTTCTTTTTGATAGCTGATATTCCTGGAAGGGTATATAAGACCACTCCTGAGCTTTGACTTTGAATTCTGAGGTAGAAACCCTATTTAAGCGCAAGTCTGATGGTGGAGAAATTAACTAGCATCCGAGTTGCCCTTTCTCAACTCTCTAATAAAATAACTCTGAAAATAAATAAATAGAAAGAACATTCAAATAGCTCCACTAACTTAGGGAAAGATCCAGGTAGTTTGTGCTGACTTAGGCCTACTCTATTCCAACAGGGATATAAGTAAGAAGGGCTTTCTCCATATAACAGAAACTGTCCCCTCTTCCCCTCCACCCCAAATATAACAGTGGCTTAAACATTTAAAAAATTTAATGTGGAAGTAGGTGGTTTTGCCAGCTCAAGGATTTCAGAGTCTATGTCCTGAATTTTTTGCCCTTTTCTTTGTGGTCTTCTTGTGGTTACAAGGTAGCTGCTCCACCTCCAACATCACATCCATATTCCAGGCAGAAGAAAAGGGAGAGCAAAAACTAAGGCAACATGATTTTACTCCATTTTTGATGAACTGCTCAATCAACTTATATCTCCTTGCCCAGAATTGTATTTTTCATAGTATCCTCTCTCAACCAGAGAAGATGGTTATTGTTTTCTATATGAGAACATTACTGTCCTCCACTCCCCAAATTGCTATTCTCTTAGGAAGGAAGATGGAAAGGGTAGGAAGTTAGTCTGTTACAAATATTCATCATTAATGTTACCTCACATAATTCTCAGATCTATTCATTTTTCTGTATTTCCATTTACACGATATTCAACAAATGAGAACTAAGATATCAGTTAATTGGATTGATCAGGGAGGGTCTCGTGGAGGAGGTGAGACTTAAAGATGAGTCTTGAAGTTTAACTATAATTTGGAGAAGCAAAGGGGGTGGAAATTCTAAGCAGAAGGAAAGAAGGGATAAAAGCCCCAAGATGGAAATGATTATAATACGTATGAGTGTGATTATGGTTATGGGCAAAGGAAGTATTAGGAAATTAGACATGCTTGAGCTGAGGTATTTGGAAAATCTTATAGCTATTTCTTTAAAAAGTAGAATGGATGGGGAGAACTAAGTCAGATACTCAGATCTGATTGTTGTATAGCATTATGGAGAAGCATGAAGCAATCCAAATTATAGTCCAAGGGAAGCTCTAATCCTTAAGATCTGAAAAAGAAACTCCTGTCTAAATGTAGCCTCTGTCAATAGCTATTTAATATGTATTCTTCATTTCTATAGCCCACCTTCTTTGCAGCTACCTTGAATTTTCTGTTTTTAAGGTTATTTACATTTCATCGCCTTCCTAGAACATAGGAAGTACTCGTCTGTTTGCAGCATCAAATTACATTGAATTATGCCCTACTCACCAACACTCCTGGGAATGGCCCATAGCTCCTGCTGGTGGGTCAGGCCTAAGCTGTCATGTTGGTTCCTCCAGACATGTCTTTTTTTCATAGAGTCAGAGGAAGCTCATTCACAGCTGATGATTTGAGCCAAATATATTTGCTCTTGTGGAAATGGGGTCACTGACAACCAGATCTAAGTGGTGAAGGGGAGGGGAGGCCATAATCCCTGAATAATCAGAGGAAGCTGTTTTGCATGGTGAAAAGTACAGGGTAAGGCATCATCATTCCAAAGACATCAAATTTTCCATTTCTCAGGTTTGGCTTGATGTCACCTTTTCTTCCATAATACCTACAGTGTCCCTTCAGTAAATTTTCTTAGACTGGTATGTATAGGTTTCTCTTTCTTGTTATCAGTTATGCCTAACAAGGACAGAAATATATTTGAATAATATTCCTATATATCCCTATTGGAGGGATGAGATTGCATTAAAAAGGGAGGCACTCTTAATACATTGTATCTTTTTAAATGACAGCATAAGAATTGGTGCAACCATACGCCAACCATCTTATTCTTGCATGGTGAGCATCATTACTCATTTTTGAAAATTGTAGGGTTGATAGTGAAGTCTTTTTAAAAATGAAAGTCGGTGTCATCTCTGAAGTTAATGCAGATTGTCTTAATCTACTATTATTTATGTATTAGTCCAGTTAATTATCACAATTCATTCAGTGATGGAACTTCTAATAACATAGGATAGGAAGGATATAAGTGGATTTTCCACATTTTTATTGGGAAAATCAGAAGCTTCTACAGGGGCCATTCAGAAGTGTGGTTAATAAAAAGACCACAGATCCATGGTCCCTACTGTGACACTTTTGGTCTTACCACAGACATTACATTCATCCCCTTGATCTGTTGGATGAGAATTACCTAATGGGCCAAACTTGACCTTAAGTGGTTCATCAAAGTGAATCCAGGGATGCTGCAAAGCAAGCACTGATTACAAGCAAAGGTATAGCTACCACCGCTCTGTTTAAGCAGCTGCCTGAGACGAAGAATGAAGGTTGGCAGACCATAGCACGTGTCAGAAGCATCAGTCATATAATTTTATTTGGTTTGTTTTCGTCTTATGGAAGTCCTCTCTAGTAGGAATAAAGATGTTTAGAAGGAAAGGACTTGTTTTGAATTCTGATTAATTTAGAAGATATTCCTTTGGAGGGCTTGTATATTGTCTATGCTAACCTGTACCTGTGTCTGAGTCAGAGGCCTTGGAAAGGTGAGGTTATAAAGAGTAGGGTGAGTGGATGCAAACCTCCAGTGTTTTACCCCTTAACACATTAGTGGAGCTTAATTTTGGGGGAGAAAAAAAGAAATGAGGCAGGATAAGGAAAGGACCTAGGGCTACCCTTGCTTGGACTGGGCAAAGAGCTTCTGGAGGCCACAGCTCAGGGAGATGGGGCATGTGTGAGGGCATGAGATGTATTGAGTAGATGGGAATTCAAGAAACAGGAAGAAATCCTCTTTACTCACAAAACCCTTTTATTTCCCCTTCCCCAACTGTCCTCTGCTTGTTTTGCTAATGAGGGATGATGAATCATTGTGCATTGAGCAGCTGCTACAAACCAGGCTTTGCTTTAGGCACTTCATGTCCAACCTCTGACCAATCCACCAACTGTCCTGGGAAAACTCTGCGTAGTGAAGTGGTCCATGGTAGTCTAATTAGTGTAAACTGTCAACTTGTCAGTGAAAATTCACTCAGGTGACTGTGGAATCAGAAAAGGAATATCCGTTAGAAGGACATAGAAATAACATGTAGAGAAGTTGTCATTTCCCGTGTCTGGGTACATTTATTTTTGATTGTTTATACTGAATTTATTTTTTGTTTTCCAAGTATTTTTTTTCAAAAGAGAGGCAGAGAGAGAATGAATGTCTGGAAAGCTGACTACTTGAAAGTTATTTTGCTAGCGAATACTAGCAAGCATCACATTTGGTGGCTTTACAAGAATCATCAATTTTATATTACAGGTGGTTCTCAGGTTGTAGTTCCAGTATTTTATACATGCATCCAGTCTATTTTCTGCAACCTAGAGGGATGAACTGTTGATAATTAGTTTTATGCCATAGGGGTTCGAACTTTGTATTAAAAGATATGTGTGATGTCCCTTTGCATATAATGTGAATGAGTTATTTGATTATAGGAATTAGTTGTTTAGTCTGTTTGCTTTGAGAACAGGGGACAGTTATCTTCTCTTGGGAGAGATCAGCTTTCATCTTTAGTCTATATTATTATAAATCTTTTTTCTTAGAGATAACAGATAAATCACATTACTCATTGAATTAAGTTATGCTTTTAAAGCTTGAAAGAACTTTATTGGAGAGTTTCAGGTATTTTATTAAAATTTATTGTAATTTAGTAGACATAAATTATTGTGTGATAATTATCTCCCTTAGAAGTAATATATGAAGTAAAATTTTACCAATGTTAGCTCATTATTTTCACTCTATTTTATCATTTTTATTTTCTTTAGTTTTAAGTGTTCTGAAATAACCCCCCCAAAAAATTAATGCGTTTTGTTGAGAGAATTAATTATGTACCCAAGAAAATCTATTTTTTTATTAGAGAGCAGATATTCTCGCTATTTGCTTTGCCTTGAGAGAAATTTATAACAGATAAGGATAGGTATTTAGATTTATTTTTAATAGGAAAGTGATGTTGGTTTTCCATGTGAAGATTAAAAATTATTACACATGAGAAAATTACTACATAACAATGCAATTTGTTATTATATGTTATTGTTATATGTTTATGTTATATGTTATTTGGAAAGTGGACAAATAGATGAATAACATATTATTTCTCTGACAAAAACTCTAAAGGTCATCCCAAGCCAATGAACTCCGTGTAATTCAAAGAAAACTCTGCTGTGAAATGTACAATAGATAATCTAGTGTAAATTACTTCCTTGGAGAGTTAATTTTTCTCTGGTGGCGAGTTATTAGTAGAGATAATTGAGGTGGTCATTGATTCAAAAGAAATTTATGGAATTAATGCCAGTGATATCTCAGAAATTCATAAACTTGATTTCTTAATGCGAAAAGTAACACAAAGAGTTTTTTCACTTTTTATATGGTAATACTTTATAATATCATTTGATATAACAGAGAATTTTGATTCTCCAAGTGGCCTCAAACTAATGGCAGTTAGTCCTTCCTCTCTCCAAACTGGTATAAACTGAATTTATTTACGTTGGAGGGTCAAGCATTTACAGGACAGGATGTTCCTGTTTGATATTTTGTGCTCTCTCATTTTCATCCACTGTGAATATATTGTCTTGAGCTCTTTTGGCAAAGGGAGAAATTAGCTTAGCACAGCTATTTTTCTCTGACCTCATTTTATTCTTTGGAAAAATCCTTAGTATTTTGCAGCATCAAAGTGGCAAAAATAGAAGAATTTCAACTCACACATATAGGGTCTGTGGCAGGACTAGAAAATAGCCCTCAGTACACAGAAGTTGCAAGTCACTGAGGGAAACTGAGCAGCCAGAGTCGAGCTTCTAAGTCACACTGCTGATCAGAGCTGAGGGTCATGGTTAGGACCTTTAAATAGAAACAGCATCATACTGGTTTTCTTTTACCCCCTCAAGCTACTCCCTCACCCTTGTGTACTCCTTATAGACTTCATTCTGATTATATGAGGATCTAAAAATAGAACAAAGATGGCTACATCTTTCTGTATACGTGTGTGCTGTAATAAAAAAAAGAAAGAGGTGAAACAATTTTATTGTTTGTTTTATTAACCGTAATATAACCTTAAGAATTTCTATTAAATATGTTTACTTCCTTATAACTTGTACTACACTAGGCGTTGTATCTGGCAAGAAAGGTAAAAAGTACACTTTTTTTTTGGTCAGAGTCAATTTTATGTTGTATAATATTATATACTACCTGTCAGTATAATACTTTTTATCTTTTAAGTTAAATGTGGTGATGCCACAATTCAATAAACATTTGTGCAGCATTTATATGCTAAGAGCTGTGTGTAATAAAAAAATGGGAGATTGTAATTTAGCAGGGGAAATGCCTATATTTTTTGACTGTATCAATAGTATGAGTAAGTATGTATAAAATGGGTAAGAGAGGTAAAATGAAATAGAACTATTAAGAAAGATAGCATTAATTTTGACTGAGACTTTGGAGTAGAGATGATATTAAAAAGAGGTTCCTAGAGGGAGTAATGTTTAAACAGGGACTTGAAAGATAATTAGGACGGGGGTGGGAACATTCCAGGGTTGGCAGTGAGGTGGCCTAACATGAGTTAAAACATAGTTAAAGACTGATGAGTCTTAGGTATGTTTGGAAATATCAAATAATCCACTTTTTAGGTGGAGCCTTAAAGAGTAAATTTAGACCAGACAATGGAAGGGGTTGAAGGCTGTGCTGAGGAATCTGGACTTCATTCTGTGAATTATGGGGATTCTCTGAAGGCTTTTGAGTTGAAGAGTTATCTTTAAGGACAGTAACTGATGACAGTAGGAAGGATGTAGGTGAGAAGGAGACAGAGGGAGGGAAGGAGGGGCCTGGCACACGGAGATATTTCTTGGCAGGCTACCGGTAGTCCAGAGACAATAGGCTACAATGAGAAGATCACAGTGAGAATGGATTTCTGAATAATATGGCTGGGGTTTGATGGCTGATTGACCTGGGAAGGGGAAAAGGGAGAAAGAAAGGAGTAAAAAATTTTCCCGTCAATATTTTGACTTAGTAACTTGGAAAATGGTGACGCTCTTAGCTGAAGTTGGGAATATTGGAAGACAATGGGGAAAATAAAAAATTCCACTTTGGTCATATTATACATGAGAATTAGTGGGATGTCCTTGTGGGGCAATCAAGCTCATGAGTTATGGTAAAAGTAATATTGATAAACCGATTTCTGAAATCATATATATATCAACGTTTAATACATGAAATAATTCGATTTTTTTAACATCTTTAATTGGAGTATAATTGCTTTACAATGGTGTGTTAGTTTCTGCTTTATAACAAAGTGAATCAGTTATACATATACATATGTTCCCATATCTCTTCCCTCTTGCGTCTCCCTCCCTCCCTCCCACCCTCCCTATCCCACCCCTCTAGGTGGTTACAAACCACCTAGCTGATCTCTCTGTGCTATGCGGCTGGTGTAGATACTCTTCAAGTTCTGTGATCTAATACAAAACTCTCCAGTTGTCTTTTTAAAAAAATCTATAAAATAAAGGCTGTAAATGTCCTTTTGTCTCTGAAATTCCATGACTCTGAGTGGTTAGGGATTCTTTAAAGTTTTTTTTTTTCTTAAAACAGCTTCATTGAGATATAATGCATATACGATAAAATTCACCCATTTTAAATGTATAATTCAATGGTTTTAGTATACTCGTAGAGTTGTCCAGCTGTCATCACAATTTGGGAACATTTTCATCACCCCCCCCCCACACACAAATAAATTCCATATCCCTTACCACTAAGTCTCCATTTCCTTCTAATCTCCTGAGTCCTAGGCAACCACTGATCCACATTCTGTCAGTATAGATTTTCCTGTTCTGAACATTTTGTACAAATGGAAGGATACAATATGTAGTGTTTTGTTTCTAGTTTCTTTCACTTAACATAACACTTTCAAGGTTCATCCATGTTTTAGCATGTATCAGTACCTTATTTTTATTGCCAAGTAATATTCCCATATATGGATATACCACATTTTATTTATTGATTTATTAATGAATGGGTTTTCACTTTTTGGCTCTTATGAATAATGATTCTGTGAACATTTGTGTTTATTTGTACTTATGTTTTCATTTCTCTTGGGTATATAACTAGAAGTGGAATTGCTGGGTCATATGGTAACTCTGTGTTTAAACTTTCAAGGAGTTCCCAGACTGTTATCCAAAGTTGATGCACTAGTTTGCATTCCCACCGGTAATATATGGATTCCAATTTCTCACGTCATTGCCAACACTTGGTATCATCTGTCTTCTTGATTATAGCAATCTTGGTGGTGTGAAATGGTGTTTACTTGTGGCTTTGATTTGCATTTCCCTGTTGGATATGATGTTGAGCATCTTTTCATGTGCTTATTGGCCATTTGTATATCTTCTTTAGAGAAATGTCTGTTCAGATCCTTTACCTATTTTTAATTGGCACACTTGTCTTTTTATTATTTAGTTTTTATTATTGAGTTGTAAGAGTTTTTTAATGTATTCTAGACACAAGTTCCATATCAAACGTATGATTTGTGAATGTTTTTCCTGTTCTATGGGTTATCTTTCCACTTTCTCGATGGTATCTTTTGAAACACAAAATGATTTAAAATTTGATGAAGTACAAATTATTTTTTCTTTTGTTGCTTATGCTTTTAATGTTCTATCTAAGAAACCAATATGAGATCATGAAGATTTACACCTATGTTTTCTTCTAGGAGTTTTATGGTTTACCTCTTGCATTTAGGAATTTGATACACTTCAACTTAATTTTTGTATAATTTTGTGAGGTAGGGGTAAAATTTCATTCTTTTGTATGTGGATATCTAGTTGTCCCAGCACCACTTACTGAATAGACTATTTTTTCCCCTTTAAATTTTCTTGGCACCCTTGTCAAAAATTAACTGACCATAATTGTGAGGGTTTATTTCTGGAGTCTCAACGCTATTCCATTCATCTTTATTTCTACCCTCATAATAGTATCACACTGTCTTGATTACTGTGTCTATGTAGAAAAGTTTTGAAATTAGGAAGTGTGAGTCCCACAAGTTTCTTCTTTTTCAAAATTGTTTTGGATATTCTGATTTCTTTGGATTTCCATATTAATTTTAGGATTATCTTACCAACTGTTGCAAAGATGCTAACTGGGATTCTGATAGAAATGGTATTGAATCTATAGATAAATTTGGGGAGAGTTGCCATTTTAACAATATTAAGCCTTCTGATCCATGAATAATATCTTTTCATTTATTTAGGTCTTCTTAATTTCTTTTGAGAATGTTGTATAGTTTTCAGAATATAATTTTGCACTTATTTTATAATTTTATTCCTAAGTTTTAAAATTCTTTTTGATGCTATTGTAAATGGAATTGTTTTATTAAGTTCATTTTCAGTTTGCTCATTGCTACTCTATATACAATTGCTTTTTTTATGTAGTAATTTTATATCCTGGAACCTTGCTAAACTTATTATTCCTAATAGTTTTGTAGTGAGTTCCTTTGGATTTTGTATGTTTAAGATCATGTCATCTGCAAATTGAGATTGTTTTACTTCTTCCTTTCCAATCTGGATGCTTTTTATTTTCTTGTTAATTGTTCTGGAAAGAATCTCCAGTGCAATGTTGAACAGAAGTGAAGACATTCTTGCTTGTTCCTAATCTTAGGGGAAAGTATGCAGACTTTCACCATTAAGTGTGATGCTGGCTGTGGGTTTTTCCTAGATGCCCTTTATCATGGTGAAGATGTTTTAATCCTAGTTATTTGAGGGTTTCTTTGCTTCCTCTGCCTGGAGTGCCCTTTCTTTTCTCTCATATCTGGTGAATACCCTCATATCCTCTAAGACCAGCTTGAATGTCTCCAGTCAACAAAGCTGATCCTTTCCCTCTTTCCACTTCTGGCTTTAGAGTTATAAGTCATAAAGGAATGGAAGAAATTGACTTTGAGTCACTTTTAAAAATGTTTTTCAATTTGGAAAATATCCAATTATTAATTCAAGGCACTCAGATCAGAGCCCTCACAGATCATTCCATTTAACCTGCCGAGGGACTGATTTTCAGGCACGAAACTTGGATGGTGAATTTGCATAATACATTTTCAAAGTACATTTTCAAAGTAAAAACTGATGCACATCTCTCTGCATAGGTAGTAATCATTTTCAAAGTACAAACTGATGCACATCTGTCTATATAGTTAGTAATCCATGCATTTGCAAAAATCTAATAAAATGTGTCCTGAAGATACAAGTTCTAAAATGATAAATATTGAATATTCTGCAATAGAAAAGACATTGTGAGCTATCTGATCCAGTGAAATGAATTTTTCATTAAAATGGCATATTAATTGAAAACTGAAGATTAATGCTTTTTACTTACATGTATATTAAGTCACAATTCACTTCTGCCACTTTTCTTTTCAAATAGTGAAAGCATTGAGTTTTGCCTTCACTTGAGCAGGTTAGCTTTTAACTTATTTTGCTGGATTTCTTTCACTCACTCATTTACTGACTAACTCACCAATTAATTTATACAGTTAATTTTAAAATGTTCATTTATAATAATTTCTATAGGAAAAGTAAATAAAAACAAATCCCTATTCTGCAGGAATTTATTTTATTAGAGAAATTAAAAGAATGTAATGTGAAGTAGTTGATACAGACTTCTAGTTGAAGTTAGCAACCTCAGTACACGTGTCAGCTTCCCTTTGCCCTAACATATATGCACATGTCAGACATGCACGCACACAAAGGGGAGACAAGCTGGGAAAACGGACTTATAAAACCATAGAAGAAATGTAAGCCTATTATTTATACCAACAAGTGTAGTCTGTGATTCATAAACATAAATGGATGTAAAATATACCAGATACTTGAGAAAACCCAGCAAAATGAAAGATGAACCAGGAGAGATGATTCTAGACCAAGAAAAGAACAAAATAGAAATTAAAGTTTTTAAATTAATATCTTCAGGAAGATTCTAACTTTTTTGCATCCATAAATTAATATAAACATGATATGAGAAAATAAGCAATCAAAATTAAAATAATCTGGGAAGTTAAATATATAATAATAAATTGTAATAAAGTTTGAGTTGGCTAAATCATGAGATGCTTGTAGTTGAAAATAAAGTAAGAATCTGGAAGATAAAGCGAAGGAAACTGTTAATTTCTTAGGACTGCCTTAACAAATTACCACAAACATGGTGCTAAAATAACAGGATTATATTCTCACAGTTCTGGAGGCCAGAAGTACAAAATCAAGGTATCAGCAGGGCTGGCTTCTTCTGGAGGCTCTGAGGGAGAATCTGTTCCATGTTTCTCTCTTAGCTTCTGGTGACTGCTGGCAGTCCTCAGTGTTCCCTGACTTGTAGATCCATCATTTCAATCTCTGTCTCTCCATCTTCACATGGCCTTCTCTTGTGTGCCAGTGTATCTATTTCTCTCCTCTTCTAAGGATTTGCCATTGGATTTAGGGCTCATCCTAATCCAGGTTGGTCCCATCTAGAGATCCTTACTTTAATTACCTCTTCAAAGACCCTTTTGCCAAATAAGGTTATATTCTGAGGTTTGAGATGGACATATCTTTTGGGGGCCACAGTTCAGTCCATTACAGGAACATACCACAGAACTGGAAAATATGAGAGTGAAAGTCTTTAAGGACCCAAGGAATAAATCTAGTTGGAGGTACCATTCAAGATATTTAACCACTGATACGGCATAGGCATAGACTGATCAAATGGAGGCTATCCAGTCAGAATTGATGCTAACTGAATATTAGCTCAGGATTCCAAAGCAGAGAAAGGGGGCAGTGAAACACAGGAAATAATCAAAGACATAGTAGAAGAAAATTTCTTCAGGCTTAAGAAAGGTTATTTCTTAATATTGAAAAAGTCTGGTAAGTATGTCAAGTAAGAGAAATGAAAAAAAAAAAGTTCTAGGAGAAAATAATTTGGATACTTTCTAGGGGAAATCCCATCCCTCCAAGGATAAGAGAAAATCTGAAAAGTTTCCAGTGAAAACAAATGGGTTACCTACAAAGCAATGTTAGAAATATGAATCAGATTTTTCATCCTAATTCCAGGTGCTAGAACACAAAATAGCAATATCTTCAACCAACTATCTGAAAAATTAGGAAAAAACGGTAATAAAGAAACTTTGTATTCACAGTTTCTGGGCATTGAAACTGGAGTAGGCGGTGGGGAGAAACACTCTTCATTTTCATTTTCTGCCCTTTTGTACTTTTTTTTTAAAGAACAGTTTTAAGTTCACAGCAAATTTGAGTGGAAGGTACAGAGATTTTCCGTATCAGGTTTCCCCCACTATCTGGAAGTAGAGTGTTCCCATAAAACCCTTTCTAAACTGAAGTGTCCTAAAGCAAAGAAGCAATTACCTTAAGACACATCTTTTTGGATGGATGCACAAAATAAATCAAGATAAAGTACAGACACAGTTCAAAGCTATGATGGCTTGATGTTGAGATGCTGAGTAGTTCCCAGGGAAGGAGCTTGGAGGTGTCACTTTCACTGCTCAGGGTGCGAGCTGCCTTTGTAACACCTCACTGCAGAACAAAGGCTGAGTGCTAATTTTGCTTTTTGCCTTTTCTGGTAAAAGCAAAAGTCCTCTTTGGGTTTCTTTCAGTTAATGAAAGCATGTACTAATGTAGGTCTCTCATAAAAGCCATAAAGTGGACTTTGGAAAAGCGGGGCATACCTGTATTCCCTACCCCACCTATGCATAGCCTCCTCCATCGTCAACATCCCCCACCAGCGTGGTTACATTTGTTAAGCCTGACAAACCTATACTGACACATCATAATCTCTCAAAATCCATAGTTTATTGTAGGGTTCATGCTTGGTGGTGTACGTTCTATGGATTTGGACATATGCATAAGGACATACATCCACCATTATAATATACAGAGTATTTTCATGGCCCTAAAAATCCTCTGTGCTCCACGTATTCATCTCTCCCAACCCCTGGCAACCACTTACTATCTCCATAGTTTTGCCTTTTCTGGAATATCAAATAGTTGGAATCATACAGTTTGTAGCCTTTTCAGATTGACTTCTTTCAGTTAATAGCACGCATTTAAAGTTCCTTCATGTCTTTTCATGGCTTGATAGCTCATATAATTTTATCACCAAATAATATTTTAATGAAATAACATTCCATTGTCTTCCAGCCTCTACCCATCCATTGTCTGGATGTACCACAGTTTATTTATCAGTTCATCTACTGAAGGGCACCTTGGTTGCTTCAGTGTTCTGGCTGTTATGAATAAAGCTGCTGTAAACATCTGTGTACAAGTTTATGTGTGGACTTAAGTTTTCACCTCTTTGGGTAAGTATCAAGGATCATGATTGTTGGATCGTATGGTAGGAGTGTTTGGTTTTGTAAGAAACTGCCGAAGTGTCTTCCAAAGTGGCTGTATTGTTTCTGCATTCCCACCAGCAATGGATGAAAATTTCTGTTACTCTGCATCCTTGCCAGAACTTGGTATTGTCAGTGTTCCAGATTTTGCTCATTCTAATAGATGCATCTGGTATCTGATTGTTGTTTTAATTTGCATTTCCTTTATGTGCTTATTTTCCATCTGTATATCTTCTTTGGTGAGGAGTCTGTTAAGGTCTTTGGCCCATTTAAAAATATTGTGTGCTTTATTGTTGAGTTTTAAGAGTTCTTTATATATTTTGGATAATAGTCTTTATCAGATGTCTTTTTTGCAAATATTTTCTCCCAGTCTGTGGCTTGTCTTCTTATTGTCTTGACATTGTTTTTTAAAGAGCAGAAGTTTTAAATTTTAATGAAAGCTGGCTTCTCAATTATTTATTTCATGAATTGTATCTTTGGTATTTTACCTAAAAAGTCATCACCATACCCAAGGTTATCCAGGTTTTTCCTTTGTTATCTTCCGGGAGTTTTAGAGTTTTGCATTTTACATTTAGGTCTATAATCCATTTTGAGTTAATTTTTATGAAGGATGTAAATTCTGTGTCTAGATTAATTTTTTTTTGCATGTGGATGTCCAGTTGTTCCAGCATCGTTTGTTGAAAAGACTATCTTTGTCCATGTTTTGCTGAAAGACTTACTTTCAGCTTCAGGTTCAGAGTATTCACCAGCGAAATAACCACTCCACACTTTAATGAGCAAGAATTAAGGAAATTTATTATATAAGTAGTAAGTTACAATATAAGGACAGGTAATATGTATATACAGACAGAGAAATAAATGTACATACATCACCAGTTGGGGAAACACCTACATCCAGATCCAAGCAATGCTGGGAAGTCCCTGGAACAGCAATCTGGAATCCCAATTGGAAGGTCCTGGACAGTGTGTCCACCCCACGGGTGAGACTTCAGAGTGTCGCCTAGAGGAGTCCTGTTTTTAACGCCAAGCTGTGAGCTCATAAGCATCAGCTTACGTGCAAATATGCAGCTTTGGCTATTATCATAAATGCTTTGATACTTTAGTCATAAGTCTCGAGGTGTTCACTGATCCCGGGAACTGGCCAGATTCCCAAGGCCCAGGAAGTTCCGTGACTTACTCCCTTCCTTATCTGTTGGTTCCCAAGACTTGCTAGCACCATTTCTGCAGACCTGCACATAGTCTAGCAGTTCAGTATGTAGCTTCTTTCAGGGTCTTCGTTTAGTCAAAGGCCTATTTTTGCCTCTGAAGCCTGAACAAGACTCTTAATTTTCCCAACAGTCCATTACATTGCCTTTGCTCCTTTGTCAAAGATCAGTTGACTGTATATATATGGTTCTATTTCTGGGTTCTCTATTCTGTTCCATTGATCTATTTGTCTCTTCTTTCACCAACATCACACTATATTGATTACTGTAGCTTTATAGTAAGTCTTGAAGTTGAGTAGCATCAGTCTTCCAACTTTGTTCTTTTCCTTCAATATTGTGTTGGCTATTCCCAGGTCTTTTGCCTCTTCATATAAACTTCAGAATCAGTTGGTTAATATCCACAAAATAACTTGCTGGGATTGTGATTGGGACTGCATTGAATTTATAGCTGAAGTTGGGAAGAACTGACATTTTGATAATATTGAGTCTTCCTATCCATGAACATGGAATATTTCTCCATTTATTTAGTTCTTCTTTGATTTTATTCATCAGAGTCTTGTAGTTTTCCTCATATAGATCTTACACCTATTTTGTGAGATTTATACCTTAGTATTTTATTTTGGAGGGTGTTAATATAAACAGTACTGTGTTTTTAATTGCAAATTACACTTATTCATCATTAGTAAATAGGAACACAGTTGACATTTGTATATTAATCTTGTATCCTGAAACCTTGCTGTAATTGCTTACTAGTTCCAGGAATTTAAAAAAAATTGATTCTTTTGACTTTTTCTGCATAGATAATCATGTCATTTGCAAAACAAAGATAGTTTTATTTCTTCTTCCCAGTCTGCATAACTTTTATCTCCTTGTCTCATTGCATTAATAAGGACTTGCAGCATGCTGTTGAAAAGGAGTGGTAAGAGGGCGCATCCTTGCCTTGTACCTGATCTTAGTGGGAAAACTTTGAGTTTCTCACCATTAAGTAGGATATGAGCTGTAAGTTTTTATAGGTTTTTTTTATAATCAAGTTGAGAAACTTCCCCTCTATTTCTGGTTTACTGAGGATTTTTATCAGGAATATTGTTGGATTTTGTCAAATGCTTTTTCTGTGTCTATTGATATGATCATGTGATTGTTAAAAATTCTGTTGATATGAAGGATTATATTAATCGATTTTTGAATGCTGAACCAACTTTGTATACCTTGGCTGTTGTCTTAGTTTGTTCAGTCTGCCATATGAAATATTCTACTTATAAACAGTAGAAATTTATTTCTCACAGTTCTGGAGACTGGAAGTTTGACATTGGGGTGCCATGGTCAGGTGAGGGCCCTCTTTCTGGTTGCAGACTTCGCATTGTATCTTAACTTGGTGAAGGAGCTAGGGAGCTCTGTGGGATCTCTTTTACGAGAACAGTAATCCCATTCACGAGGGCTTCACCCTCATGACCTAAGCACCCAAAGGTCCCACCTCCTACCAGCATCACATTGGGCATTAGGATTCCAACATGTGAATTTTGAGGCGGTGTAAACAATCAGACCATAGCAGTCATGGTGTATAATTCTTTCTAAAAATATGTTCTTTAATTCTGTTTCTAATATTTTTGTTAAGGACTTTGGTGGCTATGTTCATGAGAGATATTGGTCTGTAGTTTTCTTGTATTGTCTTTGCTTTTGGTTGTAGGGTCCTTTAATACTTTAAAAAACATATACATGTGTTATCTCTATAATTTAAAAAGTTAATTTCAATAATAACAAAAGAGTAGTATATGGCAGTGCTTCTCCAACTTTAATGTGTATATGAACCACTGAAGAATCTTATTAAAAACAGATTTTGATTCAGTAGGTCTTGGGTGATATCTGAGATTGTCTGTTGCTAAAGAACTTTCATGATAAGCTGATGTTGCTAGTCCTACTTTGAGTAGCAAAAGGTATACAGTAAGTCCAATGAAGGGCACAATAGTTTTTTTAAACCAAAATAATTAAATTGAAACAGTGGTTGAATTAAAAAAAATATTTATGTTTAATGGCTAACGAGGGTTTAGAAGCTATCCCTAAAAAGTCATTTTATGATAACTAAGTACTACTTGGATTAAAAAAAAAAAACCTGACAGGAAAATTAACGACTTAATGTCCAGGGCTGGAGAGGGATGAAAGTCTATGACATGAGTCTTAATTTGCTTCTGGAGATCAATACTTAGCGTCATTAACAAGATCAATATAACAGTGTAGCTTAGAATAAAAGAGATTTTAGTTTTTTCTTGAATATTCTGTAATTCCTCTCTGAAAATTGCCGGGTTTTCAATCCTGACCAGTGCTAGGAAACATGAGTATGATATTTACCGATGTTGTCATTTATCTATTGGTTGGTTCATTCCTTTGTTCTTTTATATTTATTAAACACCCATTTTGTGGTGCTGAGTAAAGGAAGAGAGCATGTGCTGCTCCCTGAGTTCCCAACCATGCTTGGACACCCATAAAACTGAATTTCTATCAGGACACGAGCCTGGGACATACAAGTCTGCAAAATGCAAAAGTCTGATCTGTTTTTTTTCAAGAGGGGGAAAGTCTCTAAGAATTACAGGCTATTTAACTTTAATAAGTTGGTTAAAAATGGAATGCAGTAGATTAATTTATGATAAATTGAAAGTATATTTAGTTTTTAATTTATTTAAAAAATTTTAAAACTTTCTATTTTATTTCTAACTCTACAAGTAACATAGATATTGTTTTTATAGCAATTAAGTAAATAAATGGGGACAAAGTCTCTTGAATACTTCCCTCAACCCCAGTCACTATGCATTAAATATATATATGTATATATGTATGCATGTGTATGTATAAATGTACATTACATATAGATTGAGAAAGAGGTCGCTACATAAATACATACATGAGTGGGTGTGAGTGTGTGATGTTTCTACATAATTAGTGTCTATACTGTACATATTCCACAACTTGATTTTTTTCATTAACATGTCTTAGAGATCTTACTGTGTTAGTCCATAAATATTTACCTCATTGTTTCTAACTGCTATCCAGAATCCCTATTTAACTATTGCCTGGTAGATGATCATTTATGTTGCATCCAGCTTTTGCTCTTACCACTAGGCACACTGCATTGAACCTCCCTGTGCGTGCCTCATTGTGCCCACCTGTGTGGGCATTTCTATCAGGTAAACACTGAGTAGTTAGACTGCTCTGTTTTAGGTTATACACCTTTTATGTTTTGTTAGATACTTCTAAATTGCTAAGTTAATTTGTGTAGATCTAATCTTATTGATATTGCAAAGTACTAAATCTTAAAAGTGGTCTTTGAAAAACAACTTGTTCCTGCTCAGTTTAATTTCCTCAGTAACAAACCATAGCCCTGGAGATAAGGAGGGGGAGAAAGAAAAGCAATATATTTGAAGCGAAGCTTTGGATTTGAGTTAATAATTTTCTTACTAGTGAAATTTAGAAAACTGCTTTGAAATATACAGTGGTCAGACACCCAGTTAGCTGGACTGCCCAAACCCAAAGCCAGTAAT
Source organism: Leucopleurus acutus (assembly GCF_964270905.1). Classification (NCBI taxonomy): domain Eukaryota; kingdom Metazoa; phylum Chordata; class Mammalia; order Artiodactyla; family Delphinidae; genus Leucopleurus; species Leucopleurus acutus. The sequence goes on from NC_139145.1 coordinate 99,717,756, forward strand.
CAATAAAGTAGCATCAATCTGAGGGTCGTTATTGAAGTTCCTCTGGTTTTACTCTTAATTAAAAAAATTGAACAGAATAAAAAGGAAGCTTAATAAAACCGAACATAGCTTAAGAATAATGGGGACGTTGGGCTGTTTTGAAAAAGTGACCATTAACAGTAGAATCTTCCTCATTGGTGATGCCATCCAGTGATTCATTTCATTTATGTTTAGACTGAATTCAATCAGCAGGTAACTGGCTCTCCTGGCTGGATACTTTCCGCCCCCAGCTCTTCCCAACCCTTCTCCACCTGGCTCCTCATTCTGTGGTCCAGTGCAGACATACCCGCCTTCACTGTTCATACTCAGACTATTAGTGCTAAGTCTATGTTTCTTACAGAACTCCTTCATACTCTTATGGATTATATCTGTTCTTTTTCCCCTCTCTCTTCACTCGTCATTGGACTGCTTGAGGACTGAACCATGAATTGTCCATTATTGTAGTCCCAGCTGGCAGCACTGAGCTTAGGTGGTTAAGGATGTGAACTTCAGACAGATCCGTGTGCGAACTTCAGACAGATCCGTGTGCAAACTTCAGCTCTGCCACTTTCCAGCTCTGTGTATTCTTGGGAAAATTGCTTGAGACAGTGATGCTTCCGTTTCCTTATCTGTAATGGCACAGTATAAACAATGAAATGATAACTGCTGTTATTATTATTGTCATTGTTGAAATATAGTTTAAGAAGAACTAAGTAAGAAAAACTCTTAAGACTATGTAAAAGAGGGCTAATGTATTATAAAAATTTAACTCAAATTTCCCAGTCTCTCTTATTTTCTAATAAAAGGAATAGATATGAGTTACTTTCGTTTTCATCTAGAATAAGCTGTATCTCTCTGCGTTTGTTTAGCACAGACTTAGGGATCTCAATGCAAAGTATATTTAGGTTTCCAAGATGTATGTTTTATCAGTCACTTCAAAATTTGACACTTACTCTTAATAATGATGAAAATATTCAGGAATGAACAAGCACCCTGAGTACCTCAGTGGTCTCCTATTTGGCCCAAGGTAGCAAGTTCAAAAAGGTGAGGGATCACATCTAAAGAAAACAAATGAACATTTTTAGAATGCGGTCTCCTAGCTGGCATACTCATCTTCCCAGACCTTTAATTCTCCTTTGGGAATTAACTCATATATCACTCTAGTTTCTATAGGTATAAAGTAGTCTTTGCACCAAGAGCTATAATGCTACCATTGAAATCTGGGTCTAGGAATTATGATTTACCTCTTAGCTAGGCATTTTTTGCCTACTCTTCACCATGTTGTTTATTTCAGACAGCCCCTGTGCTCTTTTAACAGGGCATCTGGATTCAAACCTATACCTTTTATAGTGTCTGCCTGTCAAATTGGTACTGCTTCTGAAACCCTTTCTCCTCCCTCCTTTCCTTCTCTGATTTTATGTGCATCCTTTAATTCTCTCTTTCCTCCTAGAAAAGTGCAGGTCACCAACAGAACCCCTTTCTAAAAGCATGCTGCCCAGGGAGCTCCATTTCCTGTGCTCTCCACCATTGCCAAATATCTCCTGCTTTCTATTTTCTCTTGTCTTCTGTCACAATAGTCTCTCTCTTTTTATTCTTTTAGAAATAGATATGAAATATCTCTTTTAGAAGAGTGAATTTTTATTTTCACATCCCCTCTGAGCTCTTGTGGGTAGTGGTAACAGGAAAGCAGATGTTGTATATCAAAATTGTCATCTCCAGTCAAGTTGTCTCTGTGATAAAACTTGAGATTCTGTGAGGCCGCTGTGTCCTGGAAATGTCATAAGCAAGAACTTCTCTGCCGTTGATCATTCCAAATCCCTGGACTGTATTATTCTAGGGTGTGCTGTGAATAAGGACACTCTTGGTGCCACTCCCTGTATTTTGATTGCCTGCCATCTCTCAGTCTTGAGATTCAAGGTCTCGAAGCTCTGGCCAGACTCCACCTCATACTTCTGCTGCTGACAAATGAACCAACCTGCCTTTCTATTTCGAACGGTCTCTGAAAGCTTTCCAACAGTTTCTTATTGCCAAGGTCTCTGCCCCCAATTTGAAAGCCTTAGAAGTCTTGCCTTTTCCCTTCCATCCATCTGGCCTCATTTGATCAATGACCACCCTCATGGCTAGGTCTCAGTTTCTCTGGGTGCTATTTTATGTGTTCAGAAAGTTCCTTTCCATGCCATTCACCTCCTGCCCTGATCCGAGGCCTAAACGTGGAGCGGGCTCTTTTGGTTGCTTTTTCCTCTTGGAGGGTTCCGGTTTAGGCATGACCCTGAACGTGGAATTTTATTTTCTTTCATGTAGGTGCCGTAAGAGTCATTGTTATCTCCAAGATATTGGTTAAAAACTAAGGTATTGGATAGTGATTGTACATATTCCTGAATACCTTCATAAGATAGGAGATTTTTGATAACAGATCCTAAGAAGGAAACTCTAATGATGGAAAGCCAGTGAAGTGAGTGTTTTAAAGGGTGTCTTACTTGTTTTTCCCTCAAATCATGCCTATAGGTACCACCTGATCATAAGATAAGCCCCTGCCGTCCCCTTTCCTTCATACAGCTTCAAGTTCCCGTTCACAGTAACAGATAACTTCTCAAGGCAGTGGAGTGGGTGAGGCAAGTTGTAGGGAGCCAGACTGCCTGGGTTTGAATCTCACCTTGGCTACTTACTAGGTGTGTGATTTCAAGTGACATGTTTTAATCTGTTTCATAATTTCCCCATGAATAAAATGGGCATGATAATATTACCTACCTCAGAGTGTTCTTAGGTAGATTTTATCTAAATTAAAATCTACTGGGCTTCCCTGGTGGCGCAGCTGTTGAGAGTCCGCCTGCCGATGCAGGGGACATGGGTTCGTGCCCCGGTCCGGGAAGATCCCACATGCCGCAGAGCGGCTGGGCCCATGAGCCATGGCCGCTGGGCCTGCGCGTCCGGAGCCTGTGCTCCACAACGGGAGTAGACCACAACAGTGAGAGGCCCACATACCGCAAGAAACAAAAACAAAAACAATGACAACAACAACAACAAAATCTACCTTATTATTATCTTGAACTGAAATAAGAAAATGCACTCCTAAGTATCTGGGCTGTAGCTGATAAAAGACTAAAATTTTTTCTTAAGTCATGTACATTTATCACATCTTTTATTCTCTGCCTGTATGCTTCTTCTATGTTTGTCCATGTTAACAGCTCATAGTTTATCCTGGAGAACACTGGATGGTGAACATGTTCCATATACATATTACTTCGTAAAGGCTTTTCAGTGATCTTGGTGATAAAGTGCACATAGTCCTGGGTTTGCAAGGCTTTCGGGATATTCAAATCCTATAGTCTTAATCAGCCTGATTTAACTCTGTGTATTTGGTCTATTTGTTAACTTCATCCAATGCTTTTAATGTAAATATAATCTGTTTTCCCAGAATGGTGAGGCTTGAGCGAGGTCATCTATGAGTGAAAATCCTTTGTAAACAGAAACATGCTATGCAGATATAAAATATATTAATAATAGCCTTATGAACTCACAAAATAATGAGTTATCTTCAGGTGAAAATAAGGCAGGTGTGGTTAGATTCATGTACTCATAAAAGCCTTGAAGATGATAAAAAGCACATGAAGTTTGCCTCTAATTTGTTGATCAATGACTATGGTTACTTATTTGCTTGTAAATATTTCAGATATTTAACTTTAACCATGCTTGACGTGATGTTTAAAATGTATCAAGTTTAGGAGAGCATAATTCTGTTGCCCTCTAACATTTATTCGGGTAGAAGTCATTTTAAAGTTTTGAGGAAAGTGACTACTCTCCTTCGAAAACTCAAGGTAAATCCTCTTAAATGACAGGTGAGATGTTACATGCTTTACATTTGACAATACTTTATTCTCAAGATTCTAGTTTCTCCAGAAACTAGAGGCCTCAAGAATCCCAGCATTGGGGAAAGTAGCATTGAAGGTCTAACTCGCATGTTGAGCACCAGTGGAAGCCCTGCAGATGGACTCAGTGTTACGCAAGGTCCATACAGCAAAACAGCTTTGCAGCCCTCTCAGGGGGCGCACCGACTGGTGGCATTCTTTCCAGTGGCAAGGGAAAATACAGCAGGTTAGAAGTCCGAGCCGATGTCCTAAAGGAAATTTTCCCCAAAGACACAGCCAGTCTTGGTGCAATTAGTGACAACGCAAGTACTCGTGCTCTGGCCGGTTCCATAATCAGTTCCCACAACCCACAGGACAGAGAATACAGCAATATGGAGATCCAAGGGGACAGTGAAGCCAAACCAAGCCACTATCAGCTGGTGAGTGGAAGCAGCACGGAGGACTCACTCCACGTTCATGCGCTCATGGCGGAGAATGAAGAAGAAGGCGGTGGTGATGGTGGTGATGGTGGCGGCGGTGGCAGCGGTGAAGAGGAGCCCCCCCCCCCCCCTGCAGACACCAAAGCTATGAACAGAAAGACTGCCAGGCCAGCAGACCTTGGGGCACCGCCTGGCCCAGCCCAGAGCATCTGCAGTGACCTGGAGGGCTCCGATACGCAGTCCGACGATGTGCCAGACATCACCTCAGATGAGCGTGGCTCCCCCGGCTGCCAAGCCGCAGCCCCTCAACACCCAGAGCCTCAGGTGCGCCGAGCCCAAGTGCGCCTATGAACCTCTCTGCCCCAGCTGAGGGGACAATGTCTTGAAGCCGGAAGATACAGAAGCCAGAGTATGAAGTGGAATGAATGCTCCTGTTCTGAGAAGCACACTTGTAACTGCATCTTTTGGAATCTTTTCTGGGGGGGCAGGGATTTACGTATTTTATTTCAGAGATTCTCTGGTCACAGGCTTTCCCCAGGGGAATTCTGAGAAATTTGCAATTTCTTACCAGATGAAACATGGAAACGTTGCCCTTAGTTCCACCCCGCATCCCCTTTGCCCCCCACCCTTTTTTAGTTTTAATTTGTTGGTTAAACTGATGGTGGCAATCCGTGAGGTGTGTCGAAGAGTATACAGATGTATGTGTGTATATTGTATGTATGCTAAGATATTACTGAAGGACACATTTTAATAAAGATTTCTGTCGTAAAAAAAAAAAAAACACAAAAAAACCTTACCTTCCCACGTTCTCCGCTTCCATTCCCTGCTGCCCCTTGCGCGCGCAGGTACTCCCGCCCGGCAAGCGAGCGACTTTTTTTTAAAATAAATTTATTTACTTATTTATTTATTTTTGGCTGCCTTGTGTCTTAGTTGCTGCTCCGGGGCTTCTCATTGCAGTGGCTTCTCTTGTTGCAGAGCCTGGGCTCTAGGCACACGGGCTTCAGTAGTTGTGGCTTGTGGCACACGGGCTTAGCTGCTCGGCAGCCTGTGGGATCTTCGCGGACCAGGGATCGAACCTGTGTCCCCTGCATTGGGGGGGCATATTCTTAACCACTGAGCCACCAGTGAAGTCCTAGCCTATTCACTAGCCTATTCACTATCAGAAGATCTCACCAGCAAATAGCAGTGCATTCCCTCAAGATGTCTCTGCTGATATGGAAAAATAGGAAGGAAATATCACTGGAACCATAATAGGCCTTTATAAACTTTGGCTTCACTGTTGACACAAACAGCCATTGTGTTCTTAAGTCCTCTGACACCCTTTAAGTATCCTAGGAAGTCTGATAATGGCAAACATGTAAGCTAAAATAAAATCTGCTTTATTTTATGGTATATGGTTTTAAATGATTTTTCAAGATGTATAAAAGCATTTGTCAACTTCTGTTAATTTTTTATTAAAATCAAAACTTACCCCCTTGATTGTAACATCGTTACATGTACATATACAGATATATGTATACATATTTACACTTTCATTGTATTGTATACATATTTATACTTTCGTTGTATCCTACCAGTTCCCTAAAAGAGATTTGGAAAAGGTTAAGATAAATAACATATGCATAATAAAACTCATGAATTTCTACTAGACAATACTCTAGAACTTGGAAAAGAAAAGGAAATAGATTTGCTCAAAAAGAGGCTAATATAATTATGTCATGACCAGCTGATTTATTTGACCCTTAGCTTCTTGGAAGCCAGGAAAAAAATGGAAGTAGTCTGAATTTTATATTCTCAGTATCATAAAGGAAAAAAAAAAGTCAAATTCTTAATGTATTATATTTAAATGTGGTTTTATATACATGATTTATCATACATTGGAAAAGACTAACACAAAACGTGTCTGTTTTACTAAATTTATATTTGTAATTACTTTGCTTAGGGTAATGTGAAAAGTTTTTTCATTTCCTGGGCATACTCTCTCTGCGCACACAATTTTGGGTAGTAGAAGGGTATGGGTGATAGGGAAAATTTTGCCATAGAGAAAAGAGTGAAAATTTTGAGTGCATCTAATTTTTAGAATATTGGCCGTATAGATAGGATTCTGACTTTCATAGTAACTAGCTGTCGCAACAATTGGGAAGTAAGGTTGAATGAAAAGAAATTGATTTTAAAGTTTGGAATTTGTCTAGAGAATGAAAACCTGTATCTTTAACATAGCTATTTGGAATTTGATTCCCAAAGCTCTGGTCTCTCTAAAATCTTAGCCTAGGAAATTCTTCTTTATTCAATAGGAGGGGAAGACAAATGGATTACTCACTATACTAATGCATTTGTAACATATTTGAAAAAATTAAACAAAGGAAAGCAACTCATAGAGACTCATAACTGAGAGGCATGGGATGAATAAGAAGGTGTAGTGGTAGAAAAGAAAAACATTTCTTCTTTGGATGAAACGGTGAAGACTCTGACAGATGGCTTTCTAGATTAATAGCCTCCTTTACAGATTCATATGTGATAGAAGGTAATGTAAATATAGATTGGCTTATACTCTTGTATTTTCATTAGCGTTATTAAACCTTCTGTTTGAAACCTAAGGGCACATAAAAGTTTCTTTAAAAAAAGCTTTATTCTGTGTAAATTAACTTTTAGTCTAAACACAAGTATTTTTAATGTGAACCCTGGCATATTTTAGTATATCATGATGAATAGATTTTATGTTTTCATTATGACAAGTAAAATGAAAAGAATAGAGAACATGAACTTAACAATTTGTATTTATTTCTATTAGGTACTTTGTTCTTCAGAATCAAATAACTTGTAATAAAGTTGTAAGAATTCATAACTAGCTGTACATTGTTTAACCGTGCAAGACTTTCCCTTATATTTGATTCATGCTGGTTCACACCATTATCATCCTCCATAAAACCAAATATATAAGTTAATTCTCAATTTCTCTTGGAGTTTTGCACGTTTCAGAATTGTAATCTCTCAGAGGAGTTTTATTGTTGGTTGCTTATGTTGTCAAAGCAAGAGTTAATTCTCAAACTTTACCAATTATCCGTGTAGTAAATCAGTCTCTTCTGTCAAATTTCTTCTCAAATATACATCAAATAGCATTTGTATAGTACTTAAGACATGAAACATGCTTTGTGTCTTAGGTGTGTTCATTCATTTATTGATTCTCCAAATGGTCTTGATAGGGAAGGAATTATTTTTATCCCTGTTTTTCCAGTAAGGAAACTGAGAAGCAGGCAGCTAGTAAGTGACATGTATTTCAGGTTTCAACAGCTCAACTCTTTTCTGGGTTTCATATCAAAAGTTAACACTTAAGTCGATTTGCTCCCAATTTTGCACGGGAGGAGATTAAAAAATCAATGTCTATGGAATATGTGTCTAAAAAGAAGAGGTTTAGCGGGAAAAAAATACATAAATAAATATATAATCAATACATAGTTGATTAACCATGTTGTTTTAGTTTCAGGTGTACAACGAAGTGATCAGTTATACATATACGTGTATTCTTTTTCAAATTCTTTCCCCATTTAGGATGTTACATAATATTGAGCAGAGTTCCCTGTGTTACCATATCATATGATATTTGTTTTTCTCTGTCTGACTTACTTCACTTAGTATGATAATCTCCATGTCCATCCATGTTGCTGCAAATGGCATTATTTCATTCTTTTTAATGGCTGAGTAATATTCCATTGTATATGTGTACCACATCTTTATCCATTTATCTGTCAGTGGACATTTAGGTTGCTTCCATGTCTTGGCTATTGTAAACAGTGGTGCAATGAACATTGGGGTACGTGTCTCCTTTCGAACCATGTTTTTCTCCGGATATATGCACAGGAGTGGGATTGCTGGATCATATGGTAGCTCTATTTTTAATTTCTTAAGGAATCTCCAGACTGTTCTCCATAGTGGTTGTACCGATTTTGGTGTATTGTTTTTGGTAGTGCAGAACTGGTTCTCTCAATTGGATAACTGACTCCAGAATAATTGAGTTCTGTCATTATATTCAGCACCTCAGACATCTTTTTCTCATGTCTTAATTTTTTTTTTAATTAAGTTAATGACATGATTTCTTAGAAGTGACTTCTCTGTAGGCTAATTGGAGATTCTAAATGTCTGGGCATCAAAATTCAGTGGCAATTCCAGAAGACATAAATGGTGGAGAGCTGGTTGTATCCTTTCCAGATTTCCCTTCCAGGCTGTAGTGTGCCACTGGCATGCTTGTGTTAGAATCACACTCTGCTTTAAAACACAGCAAAATTGAGGCAGTTGAAGGCCATTAATAAAAGGCTGATAGCTTCATCTTCTAAGCTTACTGTTCTCTGGAATATACTTCAATCTCTTTGTGTATTATGTCTCTCCTGCCAAGCATGGATATTAAAGCCACCAATCAATATTTTCCATATCACTTAATCTCCCAGTCTATTTGTTGATTCTCTGGAAGTGCACAGTCGGGAGGACATGATAAGTTAGGTGTTTTCTGAACCGACAAGTTTGTTTATTTAAACCTTAAACACTAATTACACATATGTGGAAAAATGCAAATTATAGCTTGTGCAAATTACATCATCATCAACAGTATTACCGAAGTGTAAGCTTTAGGGTTCCTATTCCCCACACACCCTGTCGTGTGGAGAGATGCTGTAACAGAAAAGGGGCTTTATCTCTCAGTGATTTCAAGGCTTTCTTGTTTTTCCCCAGTTTTATTGAGATATGATTGACATGTAACATTGTGTAATTTTAAGGTTTACAGTGTGCTGATTTGATACACATATATATATTGCAAAATGGGTACCACAGTAAGGTTAGTTAACGTAGCCTTACCTCACATAGTTACCATTTTGTTGTTGTTGTTATGGTGATGACATTAAAGCTCTACTCTTACAGAATTTTTCAGGTATACCAGTATCGTTAACTATAGTCACCATGCTGTAATTGGATCCCCAGAACAAATCTTGTAACTGAAAGTTTGTACCCTTTGACCTACATCTCCCCATTTGAGAGATTTGAGGGGTTGCCTCAGCCCCTGGCAACCACCATTCTATTTTCTGTTTCTATGAGTTTGAAGTTTTTAGAGTCCACATATGGGATAGATCATACAGTATTTGTCTTTCTCTGTCTGACTTGAGCACTTAGCATAATGCCCCCAGGATCCATCCATGTTGTTACAAAAGGCAGGGTTTCTTTTATTTTTCATGCCTGAATAATATTCCTTTGTGTGTGTGTGTGCGTGCATGTGTGCATGCAACATTTTCTTTATCTGTTCATCCACTGATGGTCACCTAGGTTGTTTCCATGTCTTGGCTTATTGTAAATAATGCGCATTCCGTATTTCCTTGGCTGGTGTACCCTGCCCTTCAAGGCCATCAGACCAGCATATAAGATGCCTGCACAGTATCTCCACAGACATTTCCTTGCCTCCATTCTCAATATCATGGCTTCCTTTTCTTTCTGTCCTACAACCATGCAGACATTAAAAAAATAACTTACTGAGGTATAACTAACATACAATAAAAAGCACAGATTTCAAGAGTATAGCTTGATGGGTTTTGACAAATGTGTACACCGTGTATTTCTGGCATCCTAGAAAGTCCTATCATGTCCCTTTGCAATCACGCCACTCCTCTCACTCAGGGAGCCACTGATCTAATTTTTGTCACCATAGATTAGTTTTGTTTGTTATAGAATTTCATATAAATGAAATATTGACTTCTTCAAAATGTCTGTGAGATTATCTGTGGTGTTGCATATATAGGCAGTTCGTCCATTCTTATTTCTGAGTAGGATTTCATTGTGTCACTATACTACAAGTTGTTTCTTCATTCACCTGCTGTTGGACATTTGGGTTATTTCTACTCTGAGACTCATATAAACAATGCTATATGACACTGTATGTATGAGACTCTGTGTTTTAGTAAAACTTTTTTTTTTTCTTGCGGTACGCGGGCCTCTCACTGTTGTGGCCTCTCCCATTGCGGAGCACAGGCTCTGGACGCGCAGGCTCAGCGGCCATGGCTCACGGGCCTAGCCGCTCCGCAGCATGTGGGATCTTCCCGGACCGGGGCACAAACCCGTGTCCCCTGCATCGGCAGGTGGACTCTCAACCACAGTGCCACCAGGCAAGCCCAGTAAAACTTTTTATTTTGAGATAATTATAGATCTCACATGCAGTTTTAAGAAGTAATATGGAGAGATTCCATGTACCTTGTATTCAGTTTTCTCCAGTGGTAACACCTTGCAAAATTACAGTACGTTATCACTACTAGGAGATCGATATTGATACAGTCCACTGATCTTATTCAGATTTTTCAGTTTTACTCATTTCTCTGTGTGTGTGTGTATTTAATTTTAGGCATTTTTATCCCATGTGTAGTTTTGTATATCCACCACCATAATCAGATTCAAAACAGTTCTATTACCACTCATGTTGTCCTTATATAACGACAAGCATCTCTCCCATTCCTTACCCCTGGAAACCATTAGTATGTTCTCCGTCTCTATAATTTTAGCATTTCAAGAATGTTATAAAAATGGAATCATGCAGTGTGTAACTATTGAGATTGGAAGTTTTTTACTCAAATTAATTCCCTTGAAATTTACCTAAATTTTACATCTGCCAATGGTTCCTTCCCATTGAAGGTTGTTTCAGTTTTTGGATACGATTTATAAAGCTGTCACAATTATCAGCTTACAAGTTTTTGTGTGAACATACATTTTCATTTCTCTGGTATAAATTGCCCAAGAGCACAGTTGCTGGGTCATATGGGAACAGTATGTTTAAAGAAACTGCCCATCTATTTTCCAAAGCGTCTGTACCATTTTACATTTTCAGCAGCAGTGTATGAGCGACCCAACTTCTCTACATCCTCATCAGCCTTTGATGTTGTCACTAGTTTTTACTTTAGCCATTCTTAAAGGTTTGTAGTGGTATCTCATTGTGGTTGTAATTGTTTCCTTAATGGCTAAAGATGCTGAACCTCTTTTCATGTGCTTATTTGCCATCTGCTTTACCTTTTTTGATAAAATATCTCTTCATGTCCTTTGTCCATTTTCTGTTTGGATTGTCTATTTCTTTCCTGGTCAGTTTGGAGAATTCTTCATATTTTCTAGATACTAGAACTTTATTAGATAGGAAGTTTGCAAATATGTTCTCCTGTCCACAGCTTGTCTTTTCATCCTCTTATACAGGTCTTTCACAGAGCAAAAGGTTTTAATTTTGCATAAGTCCATTTTATCAGTTTTTCCTTTTACTCGGCTTGGTTTTGGTGTCATCTGAGAACTGTTTGCTTAGCCTTAGATCTCAAAGATGTTTTCCAGTGTTTGTTTCTAAAATGTGTTTTTTCTAAAGGCTTTATGTTTTTACATTTTATATTTAATCTGTGATCCATTTTGTATAAATTTTTGTATTAGGTGTTCAAGCCTTAGATCGAGGTTCATTTTTTTTCTTTTTTGCCTAAAAATGGCCTATTGATCTAGCACTGTTTTTTGATTTTGAAGTGGCTATCCTTCTATTGAATTTCATTTGCATCTTTGTTAAAAATCAGTTAGTGTATTTTGTGGGTCTATTTCTGGGTTCTCTGTTCTCTGCCATTGATCTGTTTTCTATTCCTCCACCAATAGTACACTGACTTGATTATTGTATCTACATAGTCAACCTTATTATCGGTTAGAGTGATTTTTCTCTCCACTTTATTCTTATTACCATTGTTTTAGCTATCCTAGGGCCTGTGCCTTTCCATATAAATTTTAGAGTAAGCTTGTCTATGTCTACAGAGATGGGATTTTGATGGGAATTTTGATAGGAATAAGCCTATATGTCAATTTGGGGAGAATAACATTTTACTATGTTTAGTTTTCCAATCCATGAGCAAGGTGTGTCTCTCCATTTATTTGTCTTTGTTTTGGTTCATCAGCATTTTGCAATTTTTAACATAAGATCCCATACATGATTTGTTATTTTTATACTTAAATATTTAATTTTTTGAAGTGATTCCAATTAGTATTATGGTTTAATTTCAGTTTCTGCAGATTCATTGTTAGAAATGTGATGGATTTCTGTGAGTGATCTTGTATCCTTGCAACCTTGCAAGTGTTAGAAACGTTCAGAATTAAAGTGTTTTATTTCCTGAAAAAATGTGTCAAGAGTATTTTGAACAGTGCTTGCCACTTTCTTCTCATTGTATAACCTGTGATACAGAGTGAGCAGCTTCTTTATCTTGACAAATTGTCATACTCTTTTCTAAGTTTAGATCAGCTTCCAATGTTTTACCCTTTGTGCCTTCAGTGTCATAAAATACTTCTGAGAGTGACTTTAAGGGGAAGTTTTCGTCAAGTGTGACCTCTGGGACATCTTCACCTTTCCATCACAACCACTTTTCTCATTTATGTCAATAGCTGTACTTCACTAAGTTCCTCTAGCTGCCTGTCTAGAGTTTCCCCAGTGGTGGCAGTGTCAACATTTCCACAGTCAGCTATTTCTTCTATAATCTCATTTATATTTGATTAAAATTTCACTTCCAATGATGCCATTGTTTGTTTCTCTAATACCTTTTCATCTTTGTTGGCCAAGTCTCTCTTCCACTTACTCATTTTTGTAAGATGTCACATGAGTTTACCAGTGGGAGACTAGGAGTCATCAAAAGTACATTCTTTCCTATCTGTGGATGAACTGAAGAGCAGATACACAGTGACCAGTCACTAGCAGACATAAAAAGAAGTGATATGATTAGTTACTGATCATGATGCACATTTTTTTTTACACTGATTTGTGACCTGAGAGCCTGGCAGCAAAATTTGTGCTTTATACAATTACTTACAGTTAATCTATCATGGTAACTGAAGTGTGAACTGTTATTGAGGAACTGCTGTTTTTAACTAAACCATGATCACTGAACCCCATGCATGTTGGAACTGTGCAAAGTGAGGACTGCCTCTGTGTGTGTGTGTGTGTCTATAATGTCAGGATGTGTGATAATTGCTGTGAAGTAAAACGAAGAGGGAATGGGGATATTAAATGTGAGTGGGAAGTGCTGTTTTATATCATTACGGAAGACCTCTTCATGAGCTAACTTTTGAGCAAAGAGACCTGAGTGAAGTGATTAACTAAACTAACACACCATTGTAAAGCAGTTATACTCCAATAAAGATGTTAAAAAAAACAAACAAACCTACTAAATAAATAAATAAATAAAACATTGCTAAGGTCAGGGAGAGGAAAGTCTATGATAGGGAGTTTGGACGTTACGCTTTGTATAATGGAGAGCCACCAGAAGGTGTTAAGCAGAGGTGTTATGTAATTTTATCTGCATTCTTAGGTCATTCTGGCAGCTGAAGTAAGAACTGATTGCAGGGCAGTTATAGTGGAAGCGAGGAGACCCATTGAGAGGCTTTTTTTTTTTTTTGCGGTACGCAGGCCTCTCACTGCTGTGGCCTCTCCCGTTGCAGAGCACAGGCTCTGGACATGCAGGCTCAGCGGCCATGGCTCACGGGCCCAGCCACTCCGCGGCAAGTGGGATCTTCCCGAACCAGGGCACGAACCTGTGTCCCCTGCATCGGCAGGCGGGCTCTCAACCACTGTGCCACCAGGGAAGCCCTGAGAGGCTTTTGTGAGAGAAACTTATGGTTTGGATCAGGGTCTTAGCAATGGATATGGGAGAAGAGGTCAGCTCCAGGATATATCCTGAAGACAGACTGAGCAGACTTGTTATTGGACTGGGTGTCAGCTATGAGGAAAAGACAAGACTTAAAGATCATTCCTAAGTTTTTGGCTAGGACAAGTGAGGGTATTATAGCATCACATGCACAGATGGGGAAGATGAGGAGGCAATAGATAGGAATAGAGGATATAAAGTTCCCTTTGAGATATAAGTTGAAATGCCTATTACCACCTATTTAGAACTCAAGGAAGAGATGGGGGCTAGAGATACAAACTTGGGATTCATCGATATATAGATGTTATCTAAAAGCCCAAACCGGATGAGATCATATAAGTAGTGACTGGAGAACAAGAGATGGTTATGGACTGTACCTTGTGAAATAGAGAGGAGAAATCCAGCAAGAGATTACAGAAAGGCAGCCAGTGAGGCAGTGGGGAAACCAAAAAGGCATAGTGCTCAGAAACTAAATTTTGATAGTGTTTCAAGAAAGACGCAGTTGCCAGTTTTGTCAAAATGCTCCTAAATGGTCAGGGAACGTGGACTAGTTAACCACTGAATTTGTAGTATTAACCGGGGTTGTCTTGTAGTATTAATAGAGCCTAGAGGCCACCCGGAATGTCTGAGGACAGACAGGGTGGTGAGGAAATGGAGACAACAGTATAAACCACCTCTTCAATGAGATTTGTTCTAAAAGGGAGAAAAGAAAAATGGAGTGCTATTTGTTAGGTCTACGGAGAGGTTATATATGTATATGTATTTTTTCCATTTCAGAATATTATGTTTGTATGCATGAGTTTAGTCACCAAAGGTTAGTGAAGCAACACCAGACCTTCAACAACACGGTTCACATTTCCGTTACCACAGTATGTTACCTGAGATGAAAGTACAGACTTTGCAGCTACCCCTCCAGTCCACAGATCATGACACCTTTGGAACTCTCCCCTTGAGTCTTCAGTGTGCTAGTCTACCTCATCAGATTTTGGACTTCCTAAGCCTTCACAATCACATGAGCCAATTCCTTGAAATGAACGAATCTCTCTCTCTCTCTTTATAATACACACACACACACACACACACACACACACACACACACACACACACTTACACTACACACACACGCGCATCTTGTTGGTTCTATTTCTCTGGCTAATACAGGTACTATATATGTATTATGTACAACTATTATATGTGTATGTATATCTTCTTTTTTTTTTTTTTTAATGAAAGCTCAGTGGAGAAGACAAGGGCTTTTCATTACTCATTGCTACGTGCCCCAAACCTAGAATGTTGAGCTGGGCATGCTCAACAAATATTTGTGAAAAATACAAATTTTATTAATTGACATAAAAAAGTTTCTGAGTCCTTTCACATCAACTAGCTCACTTGATTTTTCAAGGGTACAATAAGGTGTGTAAATAAGAGTCACCACTACTTTACAGAGAAGAAATGTAGACCAGCACCATCCCATCAGGTAGGAGTGGGTGGGGCCCCTGAGGCTGTCCTGAGGACACTGTATTTATGTAGAGGAAATGTGGCCTCAAGAAGGCATTTCCCCTTAGCTTAAAATGCAATTGTACTGAAAGTCTGGACTTAGCCAGAAGCTATTTCAAGTAGTCTTTACCAAAAGTCATCCGTGAGAGTTCTTTGGAATTTGATTTGAAAGTAGATTTTTCTATGATATGGGAGTCAGGGGATTTTTGGTGTGGTAGAAAGAGGATATTGCTTTGGAGATTCTTCTAGTTTCTTCCATGGGCCACCAATTTGAAATCTTCTGTTTTCTCCTCAGCTAAAACTATAGCTTCATGAAAGAATAAAATTGAAAGGGACCAGTATTTGTTGAACACAGGTACTAAGCAGCCACACTAAATGAAAAACTGAGTCTCAGAACAGGAGGTTGGCTTAAAGCTTCTTGTGCCATTTCCTGCATGTTTTCTCTGCTGAAAGGCAGTGAGTGTTCAAAGCTATCCCTCTTAGTTTAAAACTCACCTGACAGTAATGAATCGTGTCAGCTGAGGAAGGTGTTAAGAGCGGAGAGGTACCAAGTGCTTGTCTTCAACATTGAGGAATGAATTACAATCTCATAGGAAAATTTTTCACTCAGAATTTTCATTTAAAAAAATGGTTTATAAGCACAACATGAGTTTAATTCTATAGTTTTCCCACTATGTCTGAAGGGCAAGTCTTCTCTTGTATTATTTTCTGCAGTGGTATGAAAATTCTTTACTCAATCATGGATCTTATGCCCTTTTCTCCTCACTTACCAAAACTTAACAGTTATCCCAATATGATGATAAATGTTGAAGTAAGGAAGACAGGGAGACAACATAGAAAAAAATAAAGGAGAATGCAAAGTATGGGTAATGCTATGGGAGTAGAAAAATCCAGATGGCTTTCTAATAACTGAATAAAATGTGTACGTGAACTTTGTAAATATCCTGTTGGTTTGTAGAAGCTTTTTTTTTATATATTTTAGAATAATTAAAAAATGGTAACTGCTAGTCTGTTGAGTGCTTACTTTATGCTGGCTCTATTCTCAGTACTTTCCATGAAATAACTCACAGAATCTATACAACCTTGTGAAGAAGGAACCAAAACTGTCCACGTTTTACATATGAACTGAATGAGGTGAGGTCACTTATCCTCGGGCCACATCCACTTGCTGGTTAAATGGTGAGACCAAGGTTCAAAGGCAGGCAGCAGGGCTCCAAACGGAACATTGTTAAGCACGGTACTATGCCCAATTTTGACATGGTTGGTGCTGTTGTTGCTTATCACACTGGTACTTTTTCAGATGGCTATATATGGGAACAAACAGCTATTTTGAAATTGTTCTGCTAAGCCATTTCTGACTAAATTTAATGAACTTTCTAATTTCTAAATCCAATGGATACCAAGTTCAACAGTTAAATATGATTTTAAAAAATGAGTTGCCAGGCTGTTAATTGCATTATAGCACTTAAAGAAAATTATGTTAGCTTTAAACATTATGATAAAAGTAATCCATTTTCGTAGATTAAAAGGTCAAGCAATGATAGATTGCTTAGATTAAAAAATTGTAGATCTTTCTCTCTTTCCTAGCCTACTCCACAGTGTCCTTCCTTTCTCTAGTCCTAAAATGAGGATTTTAGCTCTCTTATTTCTTCTGTATATTCCCCCAATATACTTTGGTTAAATTTTCCTTAAATGCATTGTCAATGTTTTCAGTTTTATGACTGTGTAAATACATTTCACAGCTGAGCCATGATGAATTTCCTTTCATGTATAACTTGTTCTCCTGTGATTAAAAAAAAAAAATATTAGTTTTCTTTGAATCTATGCTGGGTATTTCCACATTCTCCAATAACTCTATAATTTCCACATGGTCAAACTTGTCAGATCTACTGCTCCCGTTTGTTTTTTTTTTTTTTCCTGGAGACATTCCTGCTGGAACTCTGCGTCCCCTGGCTTCCATCTGGTCTAATTGCTCTTTAGGTTTGCTGATCCCTTGTCATTTCGGGACTTCTTTTTTTCTTTTTTTTTTTTTTTTTTTTTGCGGTTCTCGGGTCTCTCACTGTTGTGGCCTCTCCCGTTGCGGAGCACAGGCTCCTGACGCTCAGGCTTAGCCGCCATGGCTCACGGGCCCAGCCCCTCCGTGGCATGTGGGATCTTCCCAGACCGGGGCACGAACCCGTGTCCCCTGCATCGGCAGGCGGACTCTCAATCACTGCGCCACCAGGAAAGCCCTCGGGACTTCTTTTGCTGTCATTCTGGAATTCCTATTGGATCTCTCTTGTATTGAATCCCATTTCATAGGGTCCATGTGAATCTTTTTCTTGGTTTAATCTTTTCTTTGGTGGAACATATCCTCCAGTAGTTTCCTGAGAAAAAATATTTGAGACAGAAATTTTCTGTTACTTTTTACATACAAAAATGTCTTCACCCTACCATTTAATTGATAGTTCTGGGCTAAGAAATGATTTTCTCTTAATATTTGAAGGCATTATACTTTTGACTTCTGGCTTTTAATATTTCTTTGAGAAGTTCAAGCCATTTTGATTTCTAATTCTTTGTAATTGACCTGATTTTGCTATTGGATTTAGGATCTTTACTTTATCCCTGATTCTGAAATTTCGTGATACTGAACATTGATGTGAATTTTTTTTTAATAGTTGTGCTGGACACTTGGTGACCATTTCATATGCATGTTCTTCATTTCCGGGAATATTCTGTTTTCTTTTGTTTCCATCACTAGCTCTCTGTTCTTTTGGGGACATTCATTTACTCATCCAACAAATATAATTATTAAGTACCCTGTCTATGTCATGTATTGCGATTTTGTGCTAGAGGTTATAGCAGTGGAACACTGCTCTCATTGAGCTGATTAGTCCGATATTGGGCCTTCTTGATTCAGCCTTTAATTTGCTTAATTTATTTTTCCTGTAGTCCATCTAGTCATCTACTTTGTTCTACTTATTGAAAAATTTCCATGGCCTTATCCTTCAAATCTTTTACTAGTTTATTTTTAATTTCGGTTGTTTTGTTTTCCATTTCCAGTTGCTCCTTCTTATTCTCTGATTATTCCTTTATAATAGTATCCTGTTTTTGTTTCTTATCTTTCTCTGAGGAAATTAACTAAATGGGTGTTTTCTTTTCTTTTCTTTTTTTTAAGTATTCTGTCCTCTGCATAATCTCTGTTTACTATGAACTCCTTTCATGGTCTTGCTATTTGAGTCTCTTCATGTTAGTGGCTTTCTTTAAATATGTGATGGTCCTTGTTGATGTGTTAGTATTTAAGAGTTAAGCACTAAGATGCTGATTAGATGTTCTGCCTGCGCCTGTGAGTTTACACTCTGTTAAACTTGCTCTGTGGGTCATTTATGTGGCCAGAAGGCAGAAGAGGAGAAAGTGAAACTGAGACTGGACGTAATTGCTGGGGTCAGAGTGTAGTGTGTGTTGAGTACCTAGATACACAATTTAAGTTTTATCCTGTGAACAATGAGAATCTAGGTGATGGTCAGAGGCAGGTCTTTTGCAGTCACTCCCTTTAGTCCTAGGATGCAAATTTCCTGTCTTTGTTCCATTTTCTCATAAACATTTTCCTCTGGCTACAATATTTTAATCTTAGAGATTAAACATTAATTTATTGCTTCCAATGGCCATATCCATAGTAATGTAATTTAATGCTTGCATTTTGAATACAAGTATCAGGTAACAACTCTACTCAGTTATTCTCTTGCTGTCCAGGGAATAGTTGAGATCTAATTGATAGAAATCATTTGTAACCTCATTGATCCCAACATCAGTCATTCAAAAGTGTGTATTTTAAGGGTACATGATATAGTAACTACTTAAAGTAACATTGTGAGTCTTTGTTTTCCATAGTACATAATAACTTTTATCTGTTGTAAGCAATTCCAAGTAAATAAACTACAATGTCCAGTTCAACAAATCATACAAACAAAACACCTCAAAAACCAATTTCCTTTCATAAAGAAATGGCTGAAGTCTTTTTTATTATTTGGTTTATAATTTGTACAAATTACCGTGTGTGAACGAAGTGGGAACATGTTCGATGAATATATATACTTTTTTATTGTTAGGTTCTGAGAGTGTTTACTGTGGTCTGTCAGTCCTTGGTACCCATGAGCTCTTGGAGATTTGCCCTGTGGTGATTAATACTGCCCCTACCCATGAACAAAAGGTCATTGGTCTTAAAGCATGGAAATGGCACGCAACAGCACAAGAGATCCCATACTTTGCTTTACTCATTCAGCAAATATGTTCCTATGCAAGTATTGTCCAACTATTATGAATGTGGCACCACTAACAAAAAGCAAATTTTACATCTTGGTAACTGCAGCACCTCAGGTAGTAGCAGATATCATACAGGCACCAAATAAATGTTTGATGATGAAGGATGTGGTAATTCACCTATGCCTGTGTAGAAAGTCAGGGAAGGCTTTCTACCACTCTGGCGGTTAAGTAGAGCGGAATCCTCAATGAAGCTTCCCATATAGGAAGAGTCTTACAAGTGACGTGAATTATGAGCTGCTTTTTACAAGAGAGGTAAGGATCTAGCTAAAGGACAGTGGAATGTTTAAGAATCTAGCTCCTAAGGGTTTTCATGCAAAGCGCACTTACCTGCATTTTGATTACATTGCCATAGGGGAGGAACGTTTTGATGTGAAGAGCTAATAAATGCTTATAGAGCAGGCTCATCTGTTTGGAGCATTTAAAGCTCTTAGGAAAGCAGAAAAATGAGAGAGAAATTCCTTTGAGCGGCATAGAAAAAAATAAACACACTGATTCCACTTTCTCCTTGTGGGGGAAAAGGTGTGGAAAGCCAGGTCTCAAGCAGTCTGAGCAATTTTCACTTCCATATATAGGACTGGAGCTCATTGTTAGTGTATGAAAAGCAAGAAGTAGCCTTGTGTCATTTCAGATATGTCAGGAGAATTCTTTCATAAAGACTTAATTCAGGGGATACCGCTTACCAATAGTGGCCACAGATTTAATATCAGTACGCACAGGAACTGACGCCAGTAAGTGAAATGGTAACAGTGGGGTTACAGAAACTTTGGCCAGGAGCCCAGTTACAAGAAAAGGGTGTTACTGTGGTCATTGTAAGTTCTGAAAATGAGGTAGACCTAACAGCAGGTCAAATGCAGAATTCTGGACCAACTGGGGAGGTCAGAGAGAATGGATAGAGATTTAAGATGGACAAAGACACAGGAAGCAGCTGGACAGAATCACAAAGTGCAAAACTATAAGTCTTCGTTTTCTTTCAGACCAGGCATGAACAAGCAAGTAAGGAACTGAGGCATTTCACACTTTCAGCGTTGGAAAAATGGAGACTCACAGATCAGGACACATAAGTCTTGGTTAATTTCTGTGGTTGAGTTTCAAGCAGTTTTCAGGGCTAATGGTTAAGTGTAACGTGCGAGAGTTAAGGAGAATTTGCTTGTGATCTTTGCAGCAGACAGCTAGATCCTCTGAGAGGTCCCCAGCAACATGTGTTTTGATTTGATCTGTGAATGGCATTTGAATTCCTCAAAGCAATACACATCTGTTATCTTGTTGATTCTTATGATAGATCCTTGACATACATTGATATAGCTACATATCACAATTTTTCAGTATCAGGAAAAACAATTCCACACAAAACCATCAACTAGGTCAACTTCATCTCTGCTGTTCACTAACTATCACAGGTTGGGTACCGCTAATACAAAGAGGGAGGGCCCCAAGTGTCTTCAGTGTTTTATCTTTCCAAAGTACAAAGTAAAATGACATAAGGTGATTTGTTCTAGGCTAAGGCACAAATGACTAACTTTTCGCCAAAATGTCATCTCTCTTTTTTGTTACGTAGAGTTGACTGGCAAGGCACTACCCAGCAAGGGGTTAAATTTCTCAGCCTGTGATTAATCTACATGGGGCCATAGGACTACTTCTCACCAACAATTTGTGAGTGGAAACTATGTCACTTCTGGGTCAAGGCACTTAAGTGAGTGTGCCTTAGCTATCCTTCTTGCTCCTTCTGTGAGTGGATGCAGGGACTCCCACTAAGGCCTTGGAATGGCAGAACCACAACATGAGAGGAGCTTGGGTCCCTAAATGACCATTTAGAGAAAAGCCACCTGCCAACTAGGAACATTCACATTAGAAAGTAAGAAACAGACTTCTGTTGAGTTAGGCCACTTGGAGTTTATGTTCAGCAGCTATGATCACCCTAATTCCTTTAACAAATAAGAATGAAGAAGGGTGGCCAGTAAAGCAATTATGCTCCAATAAAGATGTTAAAAAAAAGAAAAGAAGGGTTGCCAGATTTAGCAGATGAAAAGATAAGATATCCAGTGAAATTTGGACTTTAGATAAATAGCAAATAATTTTTAATATATTAATCATTTAGTATAAGAATGAATTTCAGCATAAGTATGTTCCAAATATTGCATGCATAGTTATACTAAAACTTATTCACTGTTCATCTGAAATCCAAATTTAACTAGGCATCTTGTATTTTATCTGATAACCCTAGAATTATGAGTAAGCAAATTAGAGTAGGTGACATAATTATGTTTAATAATTAATTTGTTGTATGAAGCATTTTATTTTGGAAGAGATTTGTTTCTGAGCAAATGTTTTCTTTAATTTCTCCTTCTGTGATGAATTGTAGAGTTCGAAATCCCAAGACGTATACTGTTACAGTCTAAGGTGAGAATTTGCTAAGGGGCTGCTTGTAAACCTGTCCTAAAAATGAGTAAGACTGGAAAGTGGTTAAAGGAAGAAAAGAAGGAAGGAAGGAAGGGTTAAATGTTTTACGTAGAGGGATAATATTTTGAATGGAGACAAATAATTCTAACACTTTAATTTCATACTCTTTTGATGGAGAGAAAGGAAAAAAGTTCAGTGTATTTTCAAAGAAAATTATGCAGAGCTCAGGAATACCATCACTGTATACAAGGGCTGGTTCCTTTTCTGCCTGCATGTGAAGTCATAGAATATATGAACTCAGATGCAGAAGTAATAAATCATAGGTACAAAGAATTTCAAACAGTTCCCAATTAGAGAAAATGTAGTTGATTGACATTACAGTGTTTTAATTTAATACCCCTTCACATAAACTAGAAAAGCTGTAAGAAAAATGCCTTTCCAAAATAAAAGCATGATATAATTAAAGTGATATTTTAATTAAGAGAATTAGTGATTCTGTACTACCTTTTAATTAAATACCCCCCTTTTTTAACAGAGAGAACTGAGGCCCAGAAAAGTTATGAATATGCCCCCAAGACAGCACAGCTAATTAGTTCTACAAATCCCAGCCATATGTATTTTCTACGTTATCTCTTTCTCCTACAGAGAATTTCCTATAATGGAAGCAAATTTGGAGAATAAAAAGACCAAATTCTGTTTCATCATTAAGAGGACAATACTTCATTTAACTACTTGAAGAACAAAAGTAGAACTTCTGTGATATGACTCATCTCTCAATAAGAGTAGCAAATCAAAAAAATTTTAAGACATTTATGTGGTTTATACACTAATGAATATACAGTATTTTTCAACACTTGTACTATAGAGAGCAGTACTACTACTCTATCTAATGATAATGTCTTATCAGTCAATGTTTTATTTTTTCCCTTTCATTTGAAACAGTACAGGGATTTTCTCAGCAGAAATGAACCAGAAGAACATTTAGAATACTTTCATAATAAAGGATGAATTTTTAATATTAAGTTAATGCCAACCAGGAAACATCAGTACAGGGCATATATATATATGGACTACAGCACACTTAACAAACATTATCTATCTAATAGTTTATCTAACATTTTGGCAGCTGAGGCCATCTTCATTCAGTAGTTATTGATCCTAGACCTGGTGACAGGAATGGGGCCAGGCCCTGGCACAAACTTGGGCTTTTCTGATTCTTTCTACTTCACTATAGTAAATCTTTAACTCTTTAAAAATAAATACAAAGTTAAGATATTTTGGGTAAAAGTAATTATAAGAATGTACTTTAGATAGTTCATATATAAAGAAAACAAATTTTGATGTATAAATTAAAAAAAATTCTTAAATATATTTTAAGAGTCAATAAAATTAAACTTCTGAAGGTCTGGATCACATGGACTTGTTCAAGAGTAAGAATGATATTCCTTATACTGCTTTCCAGTTTAGACCATCTTTAAGGTGTGACTTAATATTTAATCCTCATTCCTGCCAATATTGTGCCTTTGCTGAGTAGAGCCAGAAAATGGTGCCAAATGATGCTGTCAGGTTTACATGTGAATCCTCAGGGAAAAGCGCGAGGTTAAGTAATGTTCATACTTGACAGATTAATGATGATCGTGACATGCAATCTCATTGTTACAGAATGAAGTCAGCTGTTATCGAAGCTGGGAGATATGAAAGTAATCCAGAATTTTCCTTGCCACTAAAATGATGTGTGTGCACCTTTCACAGTTTCACATTAGATCACGGCATTCCATTAATATTTTGGTTGAAATGTCTCAGAGCAGTATCGTGAGTCTTATTGGAATAACCCTTTAAAAAATAGTTTGGTAAAATTTTACTGATATAAGATAGCTATAGATTTAGCCGCGTGTGTGGTAGCTTGACTGTTTCCCTCACAGCCCATAAAGAATCTGAAAGAGGAAGTCATATTGCTTTGTTTTCATTTAACAGTGTCCCCTGCCCCCATAACTTTCCTCTCCTATAATTTTAAGCCAACAGAGAAGTGTTGAAAAATGCTGTCAAGTAATTGTTTCATTTCTTTTTCAAAAATATAATTTTTAGTATCTTCTGATAAATGAAG
This sequence comes from Leucopleurus acutus, assembly GCF_964270905.1. Taxonomy (NCBI): domain Eukaryota; kingdom Metazoa; phylum Chordata; class Mammalia; order Artiodactyla; family Delphinidae; genus Leucopleurus; species Leucopleurus acutus. The sequence continues at coordinate 99,742,030 of NC_139145.1, forward strand.
AAGAAGCCTTCTCTCAAAGAAATGAAGTTCTGTTTGTAACGGAATACATAAATAGATAAGTAGGTTGAAATCTACAGATATCTAAATATAACATTACATTGTAAATGTTATGTTTTGCCTCCCTCTAAATGGTCTTCGTAGGCTACTTCTCTTCTCACTTCACATGTTTTTCCTGGGTATCTCCTTTACACCAGTAGTGTCAAACTGTCTACATACTTAATGACTTCCAATTCTAAATGCCTGGAGACTACTGCTCTATTTACTTCCAGATCCACACTCTCAACTGCCCACATGACATCTCAAGTCTCTCACATGGACCACAGTGTCTTTCCTACAAACCCAACTCTAATTCCTGAATTCCCCTATGCTTCTTCATATTATCTATATTTAGGAGTATAGCAGAGCAATCAAGAGCACAGGCCATGAGACCAGCCTACCTGGGTTCAAATCCTGACTTTGTCACTTTCTAGTTGGTGATCTTGGGCAAGGAAGTCATCCTTTCTGTGCCTCAGTTTCCTGACCTTTAAAACTGGCATAACATCTATCTCTTGGTGGTAAATGAGAATTGAATGGACAGAGATCTCAGGACAGTCCTAGAACATGGCACATATTCTATAAATCTTAACTGTTATTACTGTTTCCAGTATGTGCACAATCTAGTTAGTCTCTCAAATTAGAAACTGCTAATTTTCCTCCTTCTCACAATTCATTTTATCTCCTAGACATATCATTACTACTTTCTAAAAGTCTATTTTTTTTTGCGGTATGCAGGCCTCTCACTGTTGTGGCCTCTCCCGCTGCGGAGTACAGGCTCCGGACACACAGGCCCAGTGGCCACGGCTCACGGGCCCAGCCGCTCCGCGGCATGTGGGATCTTCCCGGACCGGGGCGTGAACCCGTGTCCCCCGCATTGGCAGGCGGACTCTCAACCACTGCGCCACCAGGGAAGCCCTAAAAGTCTATTTTATTTTTCCTTTCTTTTTCCCCCTGACACCACTATTTTAGTTCAGTTCCTCATCATTTCTCACCCAGGATAGTATTTCTCCCTGCTTCCATCTAATTCTCCCTTACTAGTTGCAATTTGTCTAATACTATCACTTACTTGACTAGAAAACTTGAGTAACTCCTTATGGCCCACAAGATAGTGTCAACATTTTTGATAGTACATACAGGGTCCTTCATGGCCTGACTTCTCCTGCTTACCTTTCCAAATTCTTCTCCTGGGATTTTCCCACTCATCCCCTCCATCCATACCTAGCTATTTGCAATTCCCCAAACATACTGTGCTGTTCTCATGACTTCGTTTCTTTCCGCATGGATTACCTCTTGCACATGAGTTATGTTTATCTGTTTATCTGCTTGGTGAATTTCTCATTTGTTATGACTCAACTTGAAGGCTGTCTCTTCAGAGAGCTCTTTCTGATCTCTTCAGGTAGAACTTGATGCTTCTTTCCAGTTATTTCCATTTTATTCATGGCACTTTCCTTATCTATGTGCTATACAGTGCATCTTCCAGACAGATGACTCTCAAACTTCAATGTGCCTAGTAAGCAAGAGTTGAACTTGCAAAAATTCAAAGTTATGGGTCCTACCATCAGAAATCCTGATCCACTGGATCAAGATGGAGCCTAAGCTTCTGCATATTTTGAAATCCCCAGGTATATCTGCTGCACGTCCATGTTTTACCCCACTGTTCTGTTTAGTTATCTCTTGATTCTTAGAACCTAGCACAGTGCATAAAGTATATATTATGGACCCTTAGCAAACACTTGTTGGAAGTAAAATATGGCATTCTGTTTCTGTTGAGCTATCATACATGGTGACAGAAGAGCTAATGTACCTGGCATGTAGTAGATCATCAGAAAGTTTGTGATGCTTGGACATATAAATGAGTGATTAAATGAATGAATGAATGAATAAACAAATGAAAAGAGCTCAAAGAAGCTAGAGGAAACTATTATCATGGTCCCTTGAACCTCTCAAATACTGCAAAGTTCAGATATGTTATCTGAACTTCGGGCATTTGAATTTTAAAGTCAGTGGATGAGCTCTCTGAAGGCATATTTGGAGACAAGATATTATGGTTTGGATTTTCTTATACTAGATGAACAGATACGTCCTTTTATAAAGTTGACAGCCTTTCATAAAAATCAGGTACCCTGACTTGAATTTTTCTCTAGACATGATGTCATTCTACTTCCACATTGTCATAGACTGGGATGGTTGCTTACATAAAACATGTTTTCAAAAAATAATCATCTCAAGAATATGTTAAATACTAATTAGAAACTCAACAATTCTGTACCATAAAGAAAGAAGATGTATTTGAGTTTTAACCATTTGCTTTTGCGTTTATTTATCTAAAATTAAATATGCCATTTAAATTACATGCCTTTTGGAAAATTCTAGGAATAGGCTTGCTTTAACTTGGCTATTTTCTTTTCTGGATCTCTTAAAATAGTGTCCCTAAAATATACTAGATTTAGTATTTATTGCAAAAACGCATCCTATAATTTCAAAAGCTATTGTGGCCTTTTTCTTTTCATTTCCACTCTATCTTCCATCTGAGCTGGGTTCTAGAATTAGTTTGTACACAGAGGATTATAAAGTTTTTCTGCAGCATTGTATTACACAAGGGTCTACAAGAGAAGTGAAATGCATCAAAAAATGTTTTCTGACTAAGAAAATGAGATTTTGCAATAAATGAATGATCTGTAATGACCAAAAATACCAAGGGAACTTGTTTGCCATTTTATGATTGCTCACGAAAAAGAGCAAGATGTCATCACAATTCGTACTGTACGGATCTGAGCCAGGCTCAGTATATATAGTATCTAGGTCATGTACATTTATTGCCAATTCCATTTATCTACTTAACCAAGGACTTTCTTTAAATAGGGTCATATATAATTTCTTCTAGGTGTTGTAGATATACTAATATAAACTTAGACTAAATACTGATTTTTGATGAACTAGAGACGGGTTGGCAAATGTTTTCTCTAAAGAAGTAAATAGCAAATTTTTTAGGCTTTGCAGGCCGTGCAGTTTCTGTCATGACTGTTCAGTGTTGTCATTGTAGCAGGGAAGCAGCCTTAAACAATACATAAAGGAAGGGGTGTGGCTATGTTTCAATACAATTTTATTCACACAACCCATAGCTGGCTGAATTGGTCATGAGCAGTAGTTGGCTCATCCCTGATCTACATAATCATACTTTCGATTCCAAAAACGAGAAGCCAGAAAGGCCATAATTGCACGTGACTTTGTGCACTGTCTTCTTGTTTATAACTAGACATCTTAAATCTTTTTCCTAGTATTTTCAATGATATGTTTAGTTGTTATTCCTTGATTTGAAAAATAAATTAAATGCAAATCTCTTGCCTGCCGTAACCCCATCTATACAGCTGACCATGGGCAAGTTGCTCAAGTTTTCTATTCTCCAGTTTTCTATATGGGCAGTTGAATTTCTCTGCTAGAATAATATAAACTAGAAAATTAACTTTCAATATCATGTCTATATCTAGAGTCAGTGCAAGTAAATTCATGAAGTATTCAGCTTCTCTGTAGGGCACCCTAGGGTCCAGTGCCTTTATCCTCTCTCTTAGCTCTCCAGGGCCTTTTATGGCAGCATCTTCTATCAAAAGAGAAAACCTAGCCAATTAGTTAGTATATGCCAATACGTAACACTTTTTAATGTATTTGGATTTCCATAGGCTTTCTTAAGATAATTTTAACCCTCCAAGGTGAAACTCTCATTTATATATCTGTGTGTGTTTATATATATATATATGTGTGTGTGTGTGTATATATATATTTTTATATATTTTTTTTTCTTTAAAAAAAATAAATTTATTTATTTTTGGCTGTGTTGGGTCTTCGTTACTGCGCACAGGCTTTCTCTAGTTGCAGGGATCAGGAGCTACTCTTCCTTGCAGTGCACAGGCTTCTCTTTGAGGTGGCTTCTCTTGTTGCAGAGCACGGGCTCTAGGTGCACAGGCTTCAGTAGATGTGGCACATGGGCTCAGGAGTTGTGGCTCACGGGCTCTAGAGCACAGGCTCAGTAGTTGTGGCACACAGGCTTAGTTGCTCCGTGGCATGTGGGAACTTCCCGGACCAGGGCTCGAACCCGTGTCCCCTGCATTGGCAGGCAGATTCTTAACCACTGTGCCACCAGGGAAGTCCCTATTTCTTCTTACTTATTTAGAATTTTCTCATACATCCTTTGAAAAAAGTATTTGGGGCACAGAGTAAATCTTAATGATAACAATATTGGGTACCTTATTAAGGTGATGTGAGAGCTTTGGGGTGAAGCTTTTAGTTACTCCTCAAATCGTACTTCACAGTGACCATGGCTGCTCTGTCTACTCAAAGGGCCAGCCATGAATGCCGGATAAAATATGAATTAGTAAAGTTTCACCTGTGTATCAGATACTGGGGAAATTATGTTTTATTGCCAAATCAGTGTGCTGAAATATTTAGTTTTAAAATTGGTTTGTGGCTTTAGTTGACCAGTGACTTGGATATGAAAACCTCCATATTTTTGTGCAAATATTTCCAGTTAATTACAGAAAGAGGCAAAGACATTTTACAGTAAATATACAGATATTGATATAAGCCCAGATTGCTCATGTTGGAATCTCTATCGGTATGTGTTCTTTAGTGAGTCATTTAGTCTACTTTTCTTTGTTCATTATGTTTAGAATCATTATCAGTGTATCTGTGAAGAAAGCAGTTGAGAGTTTTTAAAAAACCATAGAATATCACATGCTGGGGAAGTAGTGTTTGTGAACAAGACTGGTTTGAGATAAGGTAGATAGAGAAAGGGATTACTGCATAAATTAAAACTTATCCACACTACTGTGTCATGTATATATAGTATAAGTAAAAACCACAAAAGAGGTTTCCAAAGTGGTTTGGGCATTTGATTCAGAATAACTCTAATTCACCCTGCAGTTCAGATCATCACTTATGAGGTATGTTTGTTGACCCTGAAATGTATCATGGACAGCCAAGTTGGTCATTAGTTTTCTCTTGCTATGTAATAAATTATCATCAATTTAGTAACTTAAAACAGCACAAATTTATTATCTCACAGTTTCCATGGGACTGGAATCAGGCTGCCTTTTCTCTGGGTCCTCTGCTCAGAATCTCACCAACTGTATCAAGATGTGGGCTGCACTGTGGTTCTCCTCTGAAGCTCGGGCTGCTCTGCCAGGTCCAGTGAGGTTACTGGCAGAATTCAGTTCCGTGTGGCTGTAGAACTGGGGGCCCTTTTGTCTTGCTGGCTGTGAGCCAGGGGTTGCCCTCAGCTCCCAAAGGACAATTCAGGGCCTAGCCATATGGCAGTCTCACGATATAGCGGTTTAGGTCTTCAAAGTTAGCTGGAGAAAGCTCTCTCCAGTCTGCTGCTGGGAGGTCTGTGTAGCGTGATGTGAACAAGGGAGTGACGATTCCATTAGGTTTGTCAGAGGGTGGAACCTAAGCGAGGGAAAGCCTATCCTATCATATTCACAGGTCTCCCCACACTGAAGGGAAAGGGATTTTACAGGCTGTGAACACCAGGGTGCAGGAATTTGGGGGCCGTCTTAGGATTCTGACTTCTACAGTTAATGTGCAGTTTAGGTCTCCTTACACGGCTTTGAGGGCTGTGCAGTTTAACGGGTTCCAGCCATCTTGTTTGTAGGTTGCTATCTTGGAATATGATTAAAATCCTAAGCTTGAGTGCCAGCCTTTACTTTTTGTCTTTGTTACAGGCTCCATTTGGGGGTCTTAGGTTTAAACATTTCTAAAGATTAGGGTGTCAGGATGCAAAAAAACTTACTTATTTCCACCTTGGTTTCCCTCTTTTATTAGCTACTAGAAAGCAAAACAATTATACACATGCTGATTAGTTTTGAAAGTTTATGTATACTTGAAGGAATTTTATACTCAAAGGGATTAAGTAAACAAGAATTCAACAATCTTGCCAAAACCTTTCTTAGAATATAGAAATGTGCCAAAGCCCCATTTTCCACTAATTATATGTTCACGATTTCCTGCTTTTCCCTTCTTATAACATGTCCCTCTACAATATGCCTTTAATGTCAGCTCAACATCTCCTCACCTGTGTCTTTATATTCTAATAAGGCAATTCTTTCTCACTTTTCTAATCATTCTTCTTTCTATGTACACTGCATGATATGAGTAGAATGCTAATTAGCTAATATTTTTCTTTACAGCAAAGGACTAGAAGGAAATTTTTATTTCGCCAATAATTATTGCTGTGTTTATATTCCTAATGCCATCTGTTTTGTTTCTGTTCGTATTCATTGGGCATGTTAACTATAAAATTATGCAAACTTGTACTTTCTATTTACAAAACATAGATACCCAGCATAATACCTAAATTTTGATAATCCCCATCTTCTCTATAAGTCATACAACTCATCGTATTCTCACTGTAACCAACTCTAATAAACCATGGAAAGAACAAAGTTATCACAAAATTTATTTACCGTGGTCACACTTTTCACTCTCATAGAAACAATTCTGATATTTGTTATTATGAAAGGTACGTCATACTAAAAGTTAATTTTTCCAATATTCTAGATGATCTCGTTTCCATTAGCGTTCTTTATTGTTTCACTCATTTAAAAAATTTCTCTATGCAGGAATTTGGGGAAGTATTACAAAATTTTAGTTACAGGATTGATTAAGTTGTTTGCCGTAATTACGCAGAGCCCCGGTCCTGGTTTTTCAGTTGGGATCCTGCATCATTTCATTTTGAGGAAGTTAATTTATGTAAGCTAAAAAATTCTTCATTAGTATGTAAATGTGGTGGCAGCTGTCTTGTTCATTATGTTGGATGTTAGAATTTTATAGCTGCAATGAGACTTACAGTTCATCTAATTCTATTCCTTTATTTCACAAATGAAGAAGCGAATACCAAGGGAGTTAACACCTAGTAGAAATGTGTTCAGAAGCTGGGAATGGTTCCCTGGCCTCCAGCAGGTTTTATGCCAACAGGTTTCTGTTGGCATAAAAGCTTCATTTTGCTGCATGAGTGTGCTGTACTCTTTGATTGCATTACCCTAAACCTGGCAAGCTTCTTTCTATTATGAAAGGGATACATCATAGTTAAAATCAATTTTTCCCAGTATTCTAATTTTCTGTAGCTCTAATTTTTATTAGCTGTTCTAATTCTTTCATTTCATAGAAAGAAGCTCGCTTAATAGCTGTTAGTATGAAACAACTGAGCCCTGGGCATGCACCTAATTCACCTTTGAGGGAGGACACAGTGTGTCAAATATCTGTTGGTGGCTGGGTGACCCAGTGTGACCAGATGAGCACAAATACATGACCAATACAGCAACACAACAGCACCACGATCACCCACAACTCAAAGGTTTCTGTTGGCAGCGTCACTGTTATATCAGATTCTAAGAGGGTTAAAATGTATTTTATCAGAAAGGAATATTTCTTTCAGCATTAAAAATTATTTAGCAGTTTTTTTCAAGCATGATTTTCAGGTTCGAGAGAGAAAAATATAGTTCCTTAACTTTTTAGAAGTACAATAAAAAAGTCTTTGATTTTAGAAAGATGAGCATGGGTAATTCAAAGGCCTCTAATTACTCATTCTCTTTGGAGAGAGAAAAAAAAAACTAAACTAAAAAACAAAGACTTCCTAATGAGGCTTCAGAATCCTGCAGCCCTTCCTGGCAACTGAGAGCGCTCTATATCCTCTTTATGGGAAAGCATTTTGCCTCACTACCTCTTGATCACTCCTCAGAGACAGAACCACAGAGCAGATTCAGGGACATATTTTTTATTACTTTAAAACTTTGTCCATCTGTTGCCATCACACTGAGCTTTCAAACTTCAGTGGAGACTTTAATGCTTACAAGCATTTTCTCTGATTTCATTCTGTACCTTTGTCACTGCACACAGATCTCTGAGGGTCAGAGGGAGAAATGTAGGTACCACAGAGCCTGAGCCTGCTGTCCTGGGCATAGTTGACTGTGTGTGTGCACTGCTGAGCTGGTTAGTCAAACTGGCCAGGATTCAGTTTAGGTTCATCGATCCTTTTGTATGTATACAATGATTACCATAATGGTATGTTGTTGGTTAAGGGGTGCGGTTATGTTTTCTTTTGTTTTCGCTTAATGGACATGGTGGATTTAGAAGACCACATGCCTGTATCCCCAGGGACGTGTGTCTGTCTTCCCTTTATCAGATGACTGGTTGGGACTAGGGAGGTGTGTATTCTGCTGGAAATGAAAGGTTATTTGGGATCAAGTTCATGTCTTTGGTATCTTAACAGGTATTATGAGGCAGCTGAGCCAACTACCACAAAGCCTATGTGGACTTGTGTTCCTGTATCTAATCTACCGAATCAGTTAACAGTGAGATTGTTTTCCCTTTGGCAAACTTCACACAAACATAGGAATATAAATAAAGCATGAAGCCAAAAGTTATCGCTCCCCTGGTACCCTGCCCTGCAGGAATATTTGCCAAAAGAACAAAACAAAGGAATAGAATTTAACTACAATCCTCATTAGTGAAGCTAAATTGACATAGATTCACTTCCTGGATCCAACCATATCCATTTTCTTTTTTTTTTTTTTTTTTCCAACCATATCCATTTTCTAGAACTAGTATTTTTCTCCATATCTGGTAACATTCCCTAGTTTTTAAATAGAGAATTATTATAGATATTATTCATATATTTTCTGATGAAATTCCAAAAAGAAGAGCTGAGAGTTAAGGCCCAGCATATAAGAGGAATCTTGTGCCCTACACAGAATGCATTTCTCTGGCTTTTGGTTTTCAGTCTGATGTGCCTGAGGCTTCCTGCCTAAGCTCGATTTCATTGCACGCCTAATTTGAAAATGCAAAAATAGTGGAATAGAATTTGGAATGATCCTGGTGTTTTGATTGGATTTAAGTTAGGAATAAATCCAAATTATCTCTCATTTTTGAATTCCCATTTGCATCTTATTTGAGTGGTGGAGAGCAAGTGACATTATTTTTAGGCTTTAGTTCAGTTTTTCTTTAGTTACTGTTTTGAGTATATTAAATGACTTTTAGATTTTAAAAACTTGTGTTAATTGCATTCATAATCTAAAGCTCTCTTTTCCATACTGTTTAACTAGTTTAAAGGAAAGATAAATGGCAAAGCCTTTGGCTATAGCCTAGAATATTCATCTTTGGCTATAGCCTAGAATATTCATCAGGAAAAACCTAGAATATTCATCAGGAAAGACCTAAACAAGTGTTGGTATTTGCAGCTGCTGGTTGTCTAGGGAGGAAGCCCTAGGATGGGGTGTGTGTGTGTGTGTGTGTGTGTGTGTGTGTGTGTGTGTAAAAGACAGTAGTCAGGGGCTATTCCAGGAGTGCCAGCCTCCCTGGTCGGAGGCACTGAGTCAAAGGATGGAGCAGAGAGGAGATGCCAGGTAAGAGACTACTGTTGGCCTGTGGAAAGAAGGATTTTGCCTGAAAGTTAAAATAAGTGGCAAATGGTAGGATCTCCTAATCCTAATAGCCAAGTCAGAGAGGAAGGCAGGCAAGTGGGGAGATGGGATGACATGGTGATATAGCATTACTGAGAGTCCAAGATGGTGTCAGTAATGGGCTGTATTTATCTATTAGGTCCTTCTCTTTTGTAGAGCTGCAAAATAATGGCCCTTGCAGATGTTATCACCTGATAATAATAAGCTTAATGCAATAATATTTAAAAATATGTATTCTTCCCATGGTATCATTTTTAGATGTTACAGCCTTTAGGCACATGAAACAGAAAGTCAGTTGAACTTGAGTATTCTTTTTACTTCCTGAGAATAAATGCTAAATAAGTCTAATCTTTATATTTTTGTGGCATTAGAAAATGATATAATAGCCATATTTCCTAGTAGCAAGAGATTCAGTTTATTCATAAATTAGATTTTGTTGTTGTTGTTGTTAACTTTGCCTTTATTTTAATCCAAAAATAGTTGGATAAGACTGCTAATGAGGAAACCTGTCTGCTAAAGTCTAAGTTTTTACTGTTAGACCTCACAATATAATTCACTGATTCTTACTTAGGATTCCATAGTACAAAATTTAATTAGCTGATCAGAAACAGCAGTTAAGAAGGACAGTTGTTCTGCTAGAGGGTAGCTCCATGACAGCATGAGTTTTCAGTCCAATGTCAAGAGCAAAGGTAAAGAAGTTAGAAAGCAGAGACATAATTGCTGCATTAACTCATAAAATAAAGATGCTTATAACATCCCAGCCATCAACAAAAGCTTGAATTATCATTATTAAGTTATATCCTTAAATCAAATATGGAGAATGGATACTATCTTTCATCAAAAATTGTTAAAATATAAAAACATTACTTTCATTATCTGGGGAGTTGAGCTTCTGTTTTCTGGAAATTTATTTGTATAGAACAGTTCACTCTACAACTTCATAGCAAAATGTGTTGTTTGTAGAGAAGTGGGCCAATTGGGGACATATTAAGTAGGGGAAAGTTTTTGTTAAAACCTATGAGCCCATTGGTGAGGACGGAGCCTGTGAGATTTCCCATGAATAATTTGAGAAAGAGCCCAGAGCTGCATCCTGTTCCTCTGTGTCCTTCTGCCAGGCATGAGACAGCATCATGGTGGGTGGGTATCCTGTGGAAGCAGAGACTGCCTGTGACAGAGTGAAGAGGATGCTTCTCAGTAACCCGTAGTTTTTGTTATTTTTTGGCATTTCTGCCTTTCCTTTTAGAGTTTTAATTTTCTTGTCATTAGGAAATGTAATACCTTTTATTTCCACAGTAGTGTTTATATTTCTCTTTCATGTCTATCATCACCTATAGCCCTTCACTTATAGCCTTTTCTTCACTGGCTTGAGTCACTCCATGACTTCAAGTAGGATAGTTGCTATTTCTTACCATGCCATTGGCTCTTCTCCCTTTTAAATGTTATTTTATGTTAATAGATAATCAGGGTGTACACACTGGGCCCAAGGTGAAAGGTCCAGAGCAATCACTGGTTAGAGCCCAATGAGCTCTTTTCATTCCTATTGGTTCTATGCAAATAGACTCTGAATTTTGACTTGGAAACAGGCTTTTGTTAAGTTTTTTCATTAAACAGAAGTTAAATTTACAACTTTTCATGACTGTGTCCTTGGTTCACAACCCCTGCTTATATTATACTTATGTTTTTCTTTACCCACAATGACTGTCATAATGGAAAAAGCAATTATAATTTTCGGTTTTCTGGGAACTGAAGACTTTGATCACATATGTCTGCAAGGAAATGTGACACAGGGCCTAAACTGGAATGAAATTTCCAAGCATGCTGAAGAATTGCTCCTTGTGTAGAAATATCATGTTAGATTCCTAATTATAATAAGCACACGTTCTAATTTTAAAAGTTATTATTTTTCCTGTTCGCTTTGTTTCTTGGCAGGCAGTTCAAATTAGTACTAACAATAGAGGTAAGCCGTGATTCCTGTTAACTGGAGACTTGGCAATAAGAAGAACCCCATGGTGTCTTTCTGTAGACAATGACCAAGCTAAAGTGTGTGTGTTAAACTTCCTAATAACTGAAGTTAACTATGTGTATGGACTTCATGAGACCTACCTTAGAAATTTTAGACACTTATAAAAACAATGATGGGAAAGATTCTGATGTCAAATCAGTCTGAGTCAATAATGAAAAAAGAAATTTTGAATATATTTCAAAAGGAATCAAGGTTTACTTCCTTTAATTCATACTAGCTCATCTACTGAGACCTTTTCTAAGCATGTGATAAATGACTATGATGTTTTGTTGAAAAAGGAAACTAGCATTAAGTAAAGTCTTATTGTGCTTATTCAGCTAGTTTTTCTTAATGTCTTCACCAATAATTTCTCTAAAGAAAAACATTTTTGCAGGCATCTTACTGCCTAACATAGGTGTATGACTTGCTCTAATCAACATTCTTATTTAAATAAAGGTAAAAGTTATATTTTTATATGAAAACTAGCACTAGTACACCAAAAAAAAGAAAAAAAAAGAAAAGGAAGGAAGGGAAGTAGGGAAGATGAGAGAGAGTTTGAGAGAAGAAAAAGAAAAGAAGAGAAATCAAGAAGACAGTGCGGATGAGCAGAAGCAAGGACTACCTGATACTGGCATGTAAAACCACTCTCTTTTGACAATTTGGTATCAGATGGCAAAAAGGAGTAAAACCCAGTCAAGACATATGGGCCTTTGCTTTCCAAAAAATGGCCAAACTCTCAGGTCCTTGCGTATTAACAGCAGTGTTCTCAGCTGAGCCAGGATCTGAGAGTGCCCCAACCACGTGAATAAGTGCTAGACTGTGAGTGTGTTAAGACTAAGACAGATACCCTTGATGTAGTTCCCACAGTGACTGTAGGTAAGTAGTGGGTTTCTAAACTTTTTTTAAAAAAGATTGCTTTTTTGAGTAACCAGCATATTCCCATTGCAATCTTTATACACTTTTCGTTTGGTCAGATCCTTTTAAATGTCCATAACAAAGGTTAACTTTCCGATAATAAAGTCTACATTGATAGGAAAGAAACTGAGATTTTATCAAAACATTGAAATGTATGTATCGTAGTTAGCAAGCCTAAGTAAATTGCAACAAAAAAAGTTTCAACTCGGTACAATCCCATTTTTAAGGTCTTTAGGAAAGAGAAGGCATGGGTAAACCACTCTGCCCTGTGTGAAGGGCAGTGGATATTGTTCTTGATGAGGAAAGACACACCAAGTCTCTTGGGTTTATTTTGTGCCTCCTCTGTTGGAAAACACCTCCATTCTGAAACTGCTGATTATGGAAGGGATCCATAGTCTTTTCTAGTACATTCTTGCTAAATTGTCTTTTTTTTTTTTTTTTTTTTGCGGTACGCGGGCCTCTCACTGTTGTGGCCTCTCCCATTGTGGAGCACAGGCTCCAAACGCACAGGCTCAGCGGCCACGGCTCAGGGCCCCAGCCGCTCCGTGGCACGTGGGATCTTCCCGGACCGGGGCACGAACCCGTGTCCCCTGCATCGGCAGGTGGACTCTCAACCACTGCGCCACCAGGGAAGCCCGCTAAATTGTTTTTAAAGCAGAATAATAGTCCATACATTTATTGTGACAACTGGTTTTCAGAGTAATGAAAAAAAGAAAGTGTTTTTACCCTTCGAAGCTTTCAAATCTTTAAAATACTGGTCTGCTTTGAAAGTTTCTACATAGAATAATTTTGTGTTTGATGAAAGATTCCTTTTGTCCTCTCAAGGTTTCTTTTGGAGTATAGAGAAGGAATAGAAGAATCAATTGTGTTCATTTATTCTTTTCATGTTACTGATTGGCCCAGAACACCTTCCATATCGTGTGACAAAGTTCAAGGTTGCAGATGGACGTGAATGATAGCTGGCACTTTGGGGCTGAAGTCAGTGGAACAGGTTGGGACTTCCCTGGTGGTCCAGTGGTAAAGAAACCACCTTCCAATGCAGGGGACGTGGGTTCCATCCCTGGTCGGGGAACTAAGATCCCACATGCCATGGGACAACTAAGCCCGCGTGCCACGACTACTGAGCCCGAGGGCCTCAACTAGAGAGCTCACGTGCCGCAAACTACAGAGCCCACGTGCTCTGCAGCCCTCGCGCCACAACTAGAGAGCCCACCTGGCACAGTTAGAAGCCTCTGTGCCGCAAAGAAGAGCGAGTCTGTGTGCCGCAACTAAGAACCGACGCAGTACCGCCCCACCAAAAAAAAAAAAAGGAACAGGTTACCCAAAACACAATTTTTGCAAATATCAATTTTTGTTGTTGTTGGTACGCGGGCTTCTCACTGTTGTGGCTTCTCCCGTTGGCTCCGGACGCGCAGGCCCAGTGGCCATGACTCACGGGCCCAGCCGCTCTGCGGCATGTGGGATCTTCCCAGACCGGGGCACGAACCCGTGTCCCCTGCATCAGCAGGCAGACTCTCAATCACTGCACCACCAGGGGAGCCCCGCAAATGTCAGTTTTTTGAAGGAGTGTGTGATTACTCTCCTGAAGGCAAAAGCCTATCAATCCTCTCTAGAAATGAGACATTTTCTCTAAATCCAAATCATAGCTGCATCTGCGAGCATGAGGGTCAGAGGAAGACAGGAGGTCAGGCTGAAGTGAAAGCTGATTTAGCTCTTGATGAAGAGATTGTATTGAAGAGGAACCGGGACAGGATGAGAGTTAAGTTCCCTTTAAACATTAAATTGTCATTTAAAAAATTTGCCCATCCTTCTCTGGATCAACTTATTTTTAAGTGGAGCTTAAATTTTGGAAGTTGACTAGTATTCCCTTATGCATTTATTATTCAACCATTTTTTTACATTATATTAGTATCAGGTGTACAACATAATTTATTAAGCCCTACTAGGTGTCAGGTTACATGCTCGATATTAAAACAGAAATTAATGACGACTTTCACTTTTAAGAAGCTCACAGTTTAGTGAGGAGCAGGGTTAATAGCACTTAATGTTGCCCATAGGGAGACAGCTTCTGCAGATCAGTAGTTATTCAACTTTAGGCCCTTGTTCCTGCATAAGTAGCTATACGTAGAAACATTTGGTCTAGAAACTGATCTTTCTGTGAGTAGCAAGATTTTTTTCTTATCTAGTATCAGGCTCAAAATACCGTTTGAAATTAACTTTTTAATATTTTAATAAGGTTGATTTTAAGACTCCTTTTAAAATTCCTTTGACTAAAATAGTTTTGGAAAAAAAGAGATAAATGTAAAAAGAAACTGTCTTGTTCCAAGAGTGAGAGGCAAAGATATTGCAATAGACAAATCTTGCTCTCACCTGCACTCATTTTCATTTGACATGCTGCAATTTTTGGATCTTTTTATTTCCTTAAGAAGTTTTCATCTGCCAGAAAGTACATCATGCAAATATCTATAAATCTCTAATCCTGTTTCCTCTTGCTGGGTGTATTCTCATAAAGCTTCCTAGATTACAAAGACATTTGGAATGGTATAATTTAGTTCTATCTTCTTTGTTTTGAGTAGCAAATGTTTCTGGCTATTAGCATGTAGCATTAATTCTTCTATTCTTGGCGTTTATATTTCAGGCTTTGACATGAAGATCTAACTTTTTTGGTGGGTGTATTAAATCATTTATATTTCTTAATTGGTGTTAAACTAATGTGAGTATTGAAAGAAAAAATTCTAAAGGTTCTGAACAAATTCTGTTTTTTTTTAAAATTTAATTTCAATATCACACTATAAAAACTCTTAAAATGCATATACATATAGACATGTAAGAGTAGATATAAATGAAAACTCTGACCAATTCAACACTTCAGAAAAGAATCCAATGAAAATAACTGATAATGGGATTGTCTAGACACACTATATTATTTTGTATATAAAACATAATGTAATACACATTACTTTGTCCAGATACATGACAGATAATAGTTAAAAATTACCAGTCCAGCTAATGGGCAAGGTCTACTTTTTATATTCTAGAGGTAGTACCAGTCCAAAAAAAGAAGTGAAAATAGAGATAATTGTACATTGTGTTAAGGACTCCAAAGGGTGATAGGATAAGGAACAGCTGGTAGGGGGTGGGCAGCAGAAGGGACAGTTGCTTGTATGGATTGTCAGAGAAGGTCTCTATGAAGAGGTGACACTTGTTTCATGAGCTGAGAGGTGAGAAGGCTGACTATTCCTTTTGTTAGCAGACCTTTTCCCAAACTTTTCAGAGGCTCTGCCAGACCAATACATGAGTTCCAATACATGATAAAATACATGGAATTTCAGTTTAAATCGTTTGTTGTTTATATAATAAGACATATTAGAAAGCAAACGAAATGAAAGAACAGATGATTCTTTCTGTGTATATGTAACTAATTTAGTGTTCTGTCATTATGATTCTTGCTCTTCTAGGAAGTTACAGGTGAGTATAGTAAGATCCTGGATGAGGCTTGAGAAATCTGTGTTCTTGTTCAACTCTGCTGTCACTATCTTCATAGCATATAATCCCTCTGGACCTTATTTTCTCTCCTGAAAAATGACGCACCTGGCTTTAATGCTCTCTGCATTCCTAACCAGTTCCAAAAACATTATCATTCTAATAGGGCTATAACAGGAAAGTCTATGAATGCATTTTGGTATACTATAATCACGGCCTGTTCACTAGCAGACATAACACAGCTCTTCTCCTGGGAGAATGAGAAAGGGATATTAATTGAAATTATTATGAAAGATGGCCAAAAATGGGGAAGAACACTTCTAGTTAAAAAATAAACTTGAGGTAATATTTTAACTAGCATGATTGTTATCTAGAACTAGAATTTTAATGGTTTTGGTAGGACTTTCATTAAGTATCGTATTCCCTATAATTCAGTATTCATGTATTAATTCAGTGAACATTTTTTAAAAAAAACATGTTGCATACCAATCATCAAATTGAATTTGGGGGGAACCAACACTTTCCTGACTTGAAGGGAATGGTCTTTCCTGGGGGTTAGCAGACATAAACAGAATTATTTATTCATTTGTTGTTTTTGCTTTATTCCACAAATATTTGAAGCATCTTACAATAATGAATATGCCAATACAAACAAACAATCAGGAAGAAGGAAAATATAGATGGAATGGAAAGCAGTGTTACACAGGAGATCAGCAAACAACAGACAGAATTCCACAAAGCTGCTAAAGTTGAGGTGAAATTTTGGCTATGATCTCAGTAACGGCCAAAAAAAGTTCAGCGTCCGTAAAAACAAAAGTGTGTCAACTCTTCTGGAGAGGCAAAGCCTTTCCTAGAATGAACGTCTTAAAGAAATTGCATGAAACTTTTGTATTGGGGGATACTGTTTGATGATGACATTTATTCAGCACTTTCTATGTGCTAGACGTGTTCCTAAGTGTTTTACAAGCATTTTCTCATATAATCTTCACAACAGCTCTAGGAGCTAGGGAATATCATTTTTTTAATTGAAATATATTTGATTTATAATATTAGTTTCAAGCGTGTAGCATAGTGATTCAGTATTTTTTTTTTTTTTTTTTTTTTTTTTTTTTTTTTTGCGGTACGCGGGCCTCTCACTGTTGTGGCCTCTCCCGTTGCGGAGCATAGGCTCCAGACGCACAGGCTCAGCGGCCATGGCTCACGGGCCCAGCCGCTCCGTGGCATGTGGGATCTTCCCGGACCGGGGCACGAACCCGTGTCCCCTGCATTGGCAGGCGGACTCTCAACCACTGCGCCACCAGGGAAGCCCTAGTATTTTTTATATATTATGCTCCATTAAAGGTTATTTCAAGATAATGCTGTAATTCCCTGTGCTATACAATATATCCTTATTGCTTATCTACTTTGAGTAGTTTGTATTGCTAATCCCATATGCCTAATTTTCCCTCTTCTCTTCCTTTTCCTCACTGCAACCACTGCTTTGTTTTCTGTATCTGTGAGTCTGTTTCTGTTTTGCTATATACATTCGTTTGTATTACTTTTTAGATTACACATATAAGTGATACCATATAGTACTGGTTGGCCAAAAAGTTCCTTTGGGTTTTCCTGTAAGATGTTATAGAAACACCCGAATGAAATTTTTGGCCAGCCCACTTGTCTTTCTGTGATTTATTTCACTAAGCATAATATTCTCTGGGTCCATTCACATTGTTGCAAATGGCAGAATTTCATTGTTTTTTTATGGCTGAGTAATATTCCATTGTATATATATATAGATAGATAGATTTTGGAGTGCTGTTTTCACTTTCCTTTGTCTCAAGGTATTTTCTGATTTCCTCTTCAATTTCTTCATTGACCCATTTTTTATTTTTTTGGAGCAAGTTGTTTATTCTCCTCATGTTTGTTCTTTTCCCATTTTTCTTTCTGTAATTGATTTCTAGTTTCATACTGTTGTGGTTGGAAAAAATGCTTGATATAATTTCTATCCTCTTAAATTTGTTGAGACTTGTTTTGTGGCCTGGCATGTGTGTATCCTGGATAATGTTCCATTATCACTTGAAAAGAATGTGTATTCTGCAGTTTTTGGATGTAATGTCTTGTACATATCTAATAAGACCCTGGTCTGTTGTGTCATTTGAGACCACTGTTGCTTATTGATTTTCTCTCTGGATGATCTTTCCATTGTGTAAATGGGGGTTAAACTTCCCTACTATTATTGTATCATTGTCAATTTCTCCTTTTATATCTGTTGTATTTGCTTTGTATATTTAGGTACTCCTGTATTAGGTGCATATATGTTAATGAGTGTAATCTCCTCTTCTTGTATTGATCCCTTTGTCATTAAAAATGCCCTTCTTTGTCTTTTGTTATTAGTTTTGTTTTAAAGTCTGTTTTGTCTGATATGAGCATTGCTAATCTTGCTTTCTTGTCATTTCTGTTTGCATGAAATATCTCTGTCTCCTCACTTACCGTCTGTGTGTGCCTTTAGTTCTGAAGTCAGTCTTTGGTAGGCAGCATATAGAAAGGTCTTATTTTTTTAATCTAATCAGCTACCCTGTATTTTTTACTGGAGCATTTAGTCCTTTGACATTTAAAGTAATTCTTGATAGGTATGTACTTATTGCCATTTTATTACTTCTTTTCTGGTTGTTTTTATAGTTCTTCTGTGTTTGTTTCTTCTTTTTGTTTCTTCCCTTGTAGTTTGATGTTTTCTTTAGTAGTATCATTGCAACCCTTTTCTTTTTATTTTTTGTGTAGCTATTTTAGGTTTTCGATTTGTGGTTACCATTGGGTTCCTGTGTGTTGACCTATAACTATACCTACTTGGCTTTAACCTGGTAGTCATTTAGTTCAAACACATTCTAAAAGATCTACATTTTTGACTCCCCTCCCCTGCATTTTGTATTTTTGATGTCATATGTTACATCTTCATGTTTATCCTGTAATTATTTATTGTGGTTATAGTTGCTTTTATAATTCTTTGTCTTTTAATCTTCATACTGGCTTATTTAAGTGGTTGATGCTCAGTCCTTCCTATATATTTGTCTTTCCTATAGATTCTTATTCTTTTTCACATGGAGAAGGCCCTTCAACATTTCTTTTAGGGTAAGTTTAGTACTGATGAACTCTTTTAGTTCTTGCTTGTCTGGGAAGTTCTTTATCTCTCCTTCTATTCGAAATGATAATCTTGCTGGGTAGAGTATCCCAGGTTGCAGGTTTTTCCCTTTCATTACTTTGAATATAGCATGCCACTCCCTCTGGCCTACAGAGTTTCTGCAGAGAAATCAGCTGATAGCCTTATGGGGATTCCCTTGTATACAACTCTGTTTTTTACTTGCTGCCTTTAGAGTTCTCTCTTTATCTTTAACTATTGCCATTTTAACTATACGTCTTGGTATGGGTCTGTTTGGGTTCATCTTGTTTGGAATCCTCTGTGCTTCCTGTACCTAGAAATCTGTTTCCTTCTTCAGATTTGGGAAGTTTTCAGCCATAATTACCTCAAATACGTTATTGATTTCCTTTTCTCTTCTCCTTCTGTGACCCCTATAATGTGAATGTTGGTATGCTTAATGTTACTCCAGAGATGTCTTAAATTGCTTTCAGTTTTTTAATTTTGTTTTTCCTTTTGCTGTTCTGATTGGGTGATTTCCATTATTCTATCTTCCAGATCACTTATGCTTTCTTCTATATCACTTAGTCTGCTATTCATTCCTCTAGTATATTTTTTACTTCAGCTGTTGAATTCATCATTTTGGATTGGGTATTTTTTATATTTTTCAGTTCCTCATTAAAGTGTTTGCATCAGTTCTTTTCCCTAATTCAGTTCACATTTTTATTACCAATGTTTTGAATTATTTATCTAGTCAGTTCTTTTATTTCTGTTTTGTTATTTTTTCAGAGGTTTTCTCTTGCTCTATCAATCGAGAATAGTTCCTCTGCCTTTTCATTTTGTTTAACTTTTTCTGCCTATTTGAATTTAGGTGAAACAGTTACTTACTGTGGTCTTGAAGGGGTGTTCTTATGTTTGAGCATCCCTATACAGACTGCATGTTCCCAGTGCCTTTGGTGGGAGAGCTGGATCTAACGTAGGCTCAAGTCACATCTTTCTTCAGGATATGCTGGTGGCTGTCACCTCAGAAGAGGGTGGGGCTGGAGATGGAGAGGCTAGAGCTGGCACCAGGTGGGAGGCAGGGCTTCCTTTCTGCTCTCTGGCTGTCACCACCCTTTTGGGCAGAGTCTAATCCCAAGTTGCTGGAGGAGAAGCCTTGAGGATTAGGACAAGCTGGCTCTGTTTTCTTTAAGTGTGCTTTTCTCCCTCTCCCCACACTGGGACCCTTGCAGCAGAGCTGGGGGAGTGCTGAAGCAGGTGAGGCCCATGCACAGACAGAGGTCTGACGCGCTGCCTGTTCAGGTTCCTGCTCCTCCACTCTGATGTAGCCTCAGTTGCAAGTCCCCTTTGTCCCTCACAGCCAATCACTGCCCCAACTTCTGCCATCCCTACCCTGTTTTAGAAATGCTCCACAGGGTGGGTAGGGCCCATGTGTATCGGAAGGTGAGCCGTGATAGAGTGGCTGAGGTCAGAGATCTGGGCTACTTCTGGACCGCTGCTTGAACAAGCGTCCACAATGGCCACTGCTGCCCCACCCAGGCTCCACTCCAGGAATGGGTTGCTTCTGACTCCTAAGGTTGAGTCTTTTCCCCAGTAGTGGTTGCCCCAGATCCAGTGCTGCACTGTGATATGGAGTGAGTGGGGTGAGAGCATTTGGTTGGCTTGTGCTAGGGTGTCTGGCAAGGCAGTTGCAGGAAACCTGGCAACTGGTAAAGCAGACATCTCTCTGCCCTGCCTCGGGGGCAAGCCGGTGAGCTTGTGCTCCTTGTGAACGGAGTTTAGGCTTCCCACAGCCCTTCTGTCTGTTCCAGCAGCCTTCCAGCCAGCTAAGGGGGCTTGTCGCTCCCTAGGACCCTAGGACTTAGCTGTCCAGTCTGTGGCTAAAGCTGCTCAGTCCCCAGGGCAGGTGTCCACCTGTGCAATCTCCCTTTTCCTCTGAGTCCCTTCCTAGGGGGACAGGTCCCAACCCAATTGCTTTTCTTCCCTTCCTACCCAATTATTTATGTATCCTTCTTACAGCTATGGTTGTACAGGTGTCCTTCTGCCAGTTTCCAGTTAATTTTCAGTGAGGAATGTTCCACATGTAGATGTATTTTTGATGTGTTTGTGGGGGAAGTGAGCACTGTGTCCTCTTATTCCATCATCTTGATCCCTCCTCTCATTCGGGATTATCATGTTGCTGGTGACAAAACTAGGCTTAAAGAGCCTAATAAACTTTACATGTCACATAGTAATAGTTGAGGCAGGGCTTGCACAACCGCAGTCCGTCCTTTTCATAACTAGTTATACCTCCTCTCTGCAGTGCTCCCCGCCTTCTCTTGCAGGGAGCAAGGTCTTAAACAACTAGCCAGCAACAAATACAGCATTATATTTCATAGGGCTGTTGCTTATAACGTCTCTGAAGGTAAGCTGGGGCATTGTACTGAAGGAATTCAGGAGAAGAATATCTGCTACAAACTGAGAATAAGGAAGTTAAATACTTAGTAATTGCTTTTGTTGACTGAGTTTTAGAATCTAGACTATTTGGGTGAATAGAAGGAAATAATCTTTGCAAAATATTTTTTTTCACAAATAATCTTTGCAAAATATAATTTTTCCACCTGTGGTCTTGATGAAATTGATCAGGGGACAGTTCCAGGCACGAGGCTAGATTTAAGGGCACATCAGCATGAATCAGGAAGGCTTAGTGGCTGTTGCTCTGGCTTGAGGTTGTCTAGACCTTTATTAATTCTCTTGCCCTGCCTTTTCCTAATTGTGAGATTCTGGATGAGGTACTGAACATCTGTATGCCTCAGTTCCTTCATCCGTAAAAATAGGGGTAATAATATTATTTACCTTATAAGACTATTGTAAACATTAAAAAAGATAATGTATGTAAAACCTCGAGCAGGGCCCATTGTAAGCTCTCCAGGAGCTGGTACTGCTACTTATCCTCACTTCTCCCTCTTCTCCTCCCTGACTCCTTCTTCCCAGTCTTCCTTCCCCACTTCACCCCTCCTTGATTTTCTTCCTCCCTAACTTCCTTCTCTCTCATCAACTTCTCATTTTCCATCTTCTCTCCGCTCTCCCCACCATCCCAATTCATCCTCCTGTCTTCAGTTGCACAGATAGCTTGAGCTGATACCTTGTCATGAATCTGAGTTATCTAACCCAGGCTCTTCCTGAGTGGACAGGGCAAACCCCCAGGAAACAGCTCATGGGGTAACAAAAACTGTCCAGGAAGACAAAGTACCTCCAGCACTGTGGGAGCACAGAAGTGAGTGGGCAGTTATCTCTGCTTGGGGACATTCCCACAGAAGGTGCCATTTCTCTGGACCTTCAGAAAGAGAAAGAATAGATGAAATTGAAAAGAGAGGGAATGAATGTCAAGGCATAGAATCATGATTATTAGGACCTGTACATGTGAAAGGATCAAGTGTTTTAATGTACTTGGAGGGTAGGAGGTTTGTGCAATGTAGTAGACAAGGGTAATAAAGTAGTTCAGGGACAGATTTTTGAAACCTACTCCAGTGACATTGAAGCCTATTCCAATTGCAAAATTAGTCTGACTCTTAATAAGTTTGTTATTTTCTGAAATAGAAAATGTTTAACGAACTGGTTTGAACCAGTAAACCAGGCTATAATTTTTCTCAGTGTATTGATCCAGAATACTTTAATATTCACTGAACCCAATAAGATTTCATTTGACTTAGGAACTTGTTTATTTCACAGGACTTTTAAAATTCAGTCGTAATTGTCAGTATCCTCGGTTTACCATCATTATATGTATATTTTTTCTTTCTTTCTTTCTTTCTTTCTTTCTTTCTTTCTTTCTTTCTTTCTTTCTTTCTTTCTTTCTTTCTTTCTTTCTTCCTGCCTTCCTTCCTGCCTTCCTTCTCTTCCTTCCTTCCTTCCTTCCTTCCTTCCTTCCTTCCTTCCTTTCTTTCCTTCCTTTCTTTTCTTTCTTTCTACTTCTGCTCCCTGACTGAAAAGTTGAGAATATGTATTATTATTCACTATATTTTTCCAAAATTATAAAAACTGCTTCCATATTTGTTCTGAAAACATAAAGTTTTTCTTCAGTTTTATGTCTCTGCACTGGTACTGGAGCTGTGGTGATCTAATGAAATATTGATTTTTCACATGCCTCAGTGTCTGAGTCTGACCTTTTTTCTAATTTGGAAAAAAGAGGATATTTCTTTTGCCATCAGACAAAAGTGAATCAAGCCTCTAGGAATGCAATGTAACATAGAGGTTATAATAAACCACAGTTGCTATCCAGAGATTGCATATTATTTAGTCAAAGATAGTAACGGCACTGGTATTTTGAAAACTGAGAAGAAAGATAATCTTAATTAATCTATTATATTCTATAGCAAGTTGTTATTATGATAGCCTCTAATTAATCACTCCTCCCTATATCTGTGTTCCCTCTGACGTTGAGCTCGACCATGTGATTTGCTTTGACCATTAGGATATTAGCAAAGTGTTGCAAACAGAGGCTGGAAAAGCAGTTGAGCTCTTGCTGTTTTTGGAATCCACGTGCTATGTGCAGAAGCCCTGGCTAGCCAGCAGGAGAATTGTGGCCCAGCCAACAGCAAGCACCAGCATATGTGGGTGAGGCCATCTTGGACTATCCAGTCCCAGCTACAGAGCTATCTGATTGCAGCTGCATGAGTGAGTCCAGCAAAAGAACTGCCTAGCTGAACCCAGCCCCAATTGCCAACCCACTGTATTTTGAGCTAGTAAGGTGACTGTTGTTTTAAACTATTAAGTTGGAGAGGCTTGTTACACAATAATACTGATGTATACTGTATGCCATTCTTTTATATGTAATCTCACCTGTAACATACGAGAGTATACAGATATGAAAATTGAGGCTAGGTTAAAGTGGAATAATAGTTAATAACTCAAGAGTTTATGACAAACAGTTTAAAAAGCATAAACTTAAAATACTTAAAAAACTTGACTTTGGAAAAATAGTTTTCTAATATTTAGTTATTATTTATAATCTCACTTATTTACAGAATAGCCTTGAAGCATTTTATAGTGTGAAAACATGCAGACTCAAGGTAATTAAGAATGGTAGAATAATCAATCAGAAAGATAAGGTGAAAAGTAAATGCAGAGTGCACTAATCCCTGTTATCAGGAGCTCAGCCTCAGTCTGACTTTCTTGTTAGCCAAGAAAAAGTGAAACATTTTGGTTTTAAACAGTTCTTATTCTAGTAGGAGCACACAAATTCAGCCAAAGAACAAACTGTTTTTCTTTTTCCTATAGGAGAAATTTACTACATGGACCTTAGTTGCAGACAATAAATTTTTGACTCTTGTTTTGCAGAAGATACAAAAATATTATTCTAATGGACATTTCTTATATTGTCTCTTGTAAAAAGCTTAGTACATATGATCAATTCTTATGCCAGCTCAGGACTTCCCGAGAGAGACCAGGTAATTAGATGTGACAGTTTTCATATGAGTCCAAGAGCTTGGTCAGTATTCATAAACAGTCATCTCCAGTTTTCCCAGCACCTCATCTGGTTTCTGTCAGGTGTTCATCACCCAAGCAATGTGTGCAGGATTGATGAATGCATTTCTTGAGCACCTGTTTGTGCTGGGCTCAGCAGGAAGCACTGGAGGGATTGTGGGGAGTGAAATAGCCGTGGCCCCTGCCCTCGTGTTTGTTAGGTAACTGTGTATACAGATATGAATCAGTCACCGTATGTATAACCTTATGTTGCAGTCAGTGCTATAGAGCCACAGTGCAAGGGACCTACCATACCTGGAAGTGACGAGCCTCCCCTGAGGAAGCAGTGTTAGAGCTGGGGTCTGTTGGGTGAGATGGTGCCACCAGATAAAGGGAGGGGCCGTGGGGGACAGCAAACCTGGCAGAGGAGGAGCCATTGGCAAAGGTGTCGAGGCAGCAGGACCCTGGCGTGAGTGGCCAGGGATCTGCAGGAAGGCTGACGTGCCTGGAGCACAGAGAGCAAGAGAGTGGGACCTGAGATAAAGCCGTGGCCATCAGACCACCCTCACGCTCATTTCCTGCACACTTTTCTGTTCTGTTATGCGTCTTTCAAGTTTTCTCCATTGAGCACAGGATACTTTTGTATTGGGGGAAAAAAAGTTGTTTGCAAAAGGTAGTCCCTTGGAAAATCTTATAAAGAAGTATAAGTTTGCTAATTTTTTATGGCTTCCTTCTTGTGGTACTTAATGTCCTACCCAGCTCAGCATATTTAATTTTCACAATTTAATTAAATGAGGGAGAGATGGTGAAACACACAGGTACAAAAGAACAAACACATTGTCAAAGGTGATTATCTAAATGCCTCTGAGAAACGAGAGTTATGCATTCAGCCCAAATTGTAATATGCAGTCTGTACTGATATTAACAACATTATAGGATGTTACTAGGGTGCTCTTTGTTCAATTCTGGTGATTGTGTAGTGAGAGATTTTTGTTGTTAATTCTCTATGAGATTGTCACAAGTCTTCTTTCAGATTGAATTTGACTTGGGGTAAGAACTAAAAGTCATTTGGAACAAAGTTTGATAAAGAAAATAGATGATTATGTGGCTCATAACCAAAGCTTAAGAAACTATCAAAAATTTTTTGAGTAATGGCGTAACTGGAATAAGGCTAGAGTCCCTTAGGGTGGCTGTTTCAAGAGACAGCACACTGATGTAACTATGCATTCTGGAATGCACGTTTATATATATCATTTTACTTCATTTATTAAAACTCCTATACTCATTCATTTCTTTACTCAGTCCGTGTTTATTGAACATCTGCTATAGGACCAGCCTTATTCTAGGTGCTTGGAATACATCAATAAATGTATTATGTAAATAAATGTAATAAATAATGTAAATAAAATAGGCAGAGACCTCTGCCCTCAAAGAATTTACATTTTAGTGTAGTGTAGCAGATAATAAAAAGTAAATGGGGCTTCCCTGGTGGCGCAGTGGTTAGGAATCCGCCTGCCAATGCAGGGGACACGGGTTCAAGCCCTGGTCCGGGAAGATCCCACATGCCGCAGAGCAACTAAGCCCCTGCACCACAACTGCTGAGCCTGCTTTCTGGAGCCTGTGAGCCACAACTACTGAGGCCCGCATACCTAGAGCCCATGCTCTGCAACAAGAGTAGCCACCACTCTCCACAACTAGAGAAAGCCCGCACGCAGCAATGAAGACCCAACGCAGCCAAAAATAAACAAATACAATAAAATTTAAAAAAAAAAGTAAATGAAATAAAATAAGTAAATTGTCGTATGTTGCAAGTGATAACTACTCTGACAAAAGATAAAAAGTAGAGCAGAGTAAGGGGATTGGGAATGTACCCAGACCCATGTGCCTAACATTGTAAAACCAAAACTGAGACCCAAACCATAGTAAATAATGAGGTTTACTCTTTAAATTTCTCTTTATTATTAAAAAGCTTGATCCTGTTTGAAGTCCTTACCCTAAATTCCACTTCATGATCACAACCTTGGCCACTAATTAGTCTAACTCTAGGGTTATACTAGCAGCTCTCAAAATTTCATGATCCAGTGAGTAAGGGGAAAGTCCTTGGCATCAAAACCTAGCCTCGTGAACAGAAACAGGTCTGTTGGCTCAAATCCATTCCCTTAAGTCCTGTTTTCTGGAGCTCAGCCTGCTGCGTTAATAATCCTGTCTCTCACGTGCTCGGCCTTGCCCTTTCTCTCTTGCTCCTGTTTACAGAATCTTAGGTCTGAGAGTTATGCAGAAGTAGTGTGAGAAAGGTGGGGTTTCCTTCCTTGTTTCCAGAGGCAACTCTTTGACAGCATCAGGATCTAGAAAAGCAGCTCTAATTTGTTCCTCTCCTATCCCTGAAGAGCATGAGAGCCTTTCAGTAGGGCAAAGGGAAATAATTGATACCAATTTTAGCCACCAGCCATTTGCCAGACTGTGTTGAATATAGAATGTGAAGCCACCAGTTTCCGAGCATTGGAAGAATAGTTTCAGTTAAAACAAAACGTAACAACAAAATGAACCTGGGATTTTCCTCAGACAAATTTAAAGAGATATTATAATTCATTGAGTGACTGATTTGTACCCTCAAATTCTACTTCCTCGTACTTGGCCAAAAAGTCTCTTCCCAGTGGAAACTAAGCACCTGTTCTCTGCTTATGGCCTTGCTATCAGCAGCCCATCCCTCCTCAGTTACCTCCTAGTTTCTGGAGGGAAAAAAAAGACACTTTCCTCACGGAAAGATTGAAGACCCCTGTATGCTTTGTGCCCCTTATTTTATAGCTGAGGCTACTGCTCCCGGTGGAGGTTAGGTGAAGACCAATTGTGATGCGTCTGCCAGGACAACACACTTTAGTCAGGTAGTTTGTTGAGTTACATTGATCTGATGCACTTGATGAAAGCTCTGAAACTTGCATCAGATAAAGAAGATGCTGCAAGTTATGAGCTGAAAAATACCAGGCAAATAACTTGCTCTTTTCTTTTCCTGTGCTGTCCCTCTCTTGTAAAAGGTTCCTGAGCTAGTGTTTAGTTTAATTCTGTATGGTTTAGTAAAGAGTCCTCGATGTTTTGAGGAAACTGGATAGTGCTTTGTTTCCCTGATAGTGCTTCATAAGTATGGTTATAATCTCATATTCCCAACAGAATAAACTTGAGTCGTCATTTTTTTAGGCATCTTTCACTCCTTTAACTTTCAATTCTGAAATGTTTCTGATCCTTTTTTCTGTCTCTTTGGGGGGTTTTCCTTATTATTCCACCTGGTACTTATATGTTGGTGTTCCCCTGGTGACCACTATAGGACCACTTTACAATGTTTTTGCTGCTGTTGGAGGGACTCTTACTCTCTCCGTTTTCAAATAGCTTTATTGAGATATACTTCCCATACTGTACAATTCACCCAATTTAAAGTACACAATTCAGTGGCTTTAAATGTATTCACAGAGTTCTACATCCATCACGTGATCAATTTTAGAACATTTTCATTAACCCAAAAAGAAATTCTGTGCCCCTTAATTATCACCCCCCCGAATCTCTCCATCTTTTCTCTTATACCCCACCCTACCCAGTCCTAGGCAACCACTAATCTACTTTCTGTCTCTGTAGATTTTCCTACTCTGGATATTTCATATAAATGGAATTCTATAATATGTGGTCCTTTATGACCGGCTTATTTTCACTTAGCATAATGTTTTCAAGGTTCAGCCATGTTGTAACATCTATTAGTACTTTATTTCTGTTGTTTGCTCAGTGATATCTCATTGTGTTGATATACCACATTTTATCCATTCACCAGTTGAATAATGCCGCCGTGGACCTTTATGTATCCATTTTGGGTGGACGCCTATTTTCCTTTCTCTTGAGGGGAATTCCTAAGAAGGGCATTGCTGGTCATAGAGTAACTACATTTAACCATTGAGAAATGGTTTGAGGAACTGCCAGAATATTTTCCAAAGTTCTCATCTACTCTTGTAGTTTGAACGGCCACCACTAGCTGTGGTGATGGTCCTGGAGCTTCAGACAAGTGCAAGGTACTCACTTCCGACCACACTTGTTATCTGGCCTCCCAGCCTTCAGCCTTTTCCTCTTCACACCAAACCCTGCATAGAGGCCAGAGTGAACTGTCTCAAAGGCATATCTAATCGCATCATTTTCCTGCTTAAAACCGTCCCATGTTTGTCCATCATCACCTGGATGAGTGCAAGCGCTCGGCGACAAGGTGTCTGAGTCCCCAGCATCTGCCCGCCACCCTTCTCTGTAGCCTTATCTTGCTCCACTCCCAGCCTCCCACTTGAGGTCCCAGCAGCACCTTGTAGCTCTGGTTCCCCTCAAACATCATGCTCAATCTTTGGACCTCAGTCATATACATCTAC
This sequence comes from Leucopleurus acutus, assembly GCF_964270905.1. Taxonomy (NCBI): domain Eukaryota; kingdom Metazoa; phylum Chordata; class Mammalia; order Artiodactyla; family Delphinidae; genus Leucopleurus; species Leucopleurus acutus. The sequence goes on from NC_139145.1 coordinate 99,770,863, forward strand.
TGCTTTGAGGCCCAGTCTGGGTTATTTCTATCCTGGGGTTTGGGATGTTCAGTGCGACTTCAAAGGTAGAGAATTGAAGGAGACATGGTTTGGCGTAATCTGGAGTTGGGTGCAGGAGATTTTGTTGAATAATTAGACATTTGGTATGCATAGATTAGATCAATGCAAAATGGGGGAATTGAAACAGATTTTCCAGACCTGATAAGTTGTGAACATTAATTTCAGGGCAGGTATAGCCTATGTATATTGTTTCATTTACTTATTTATTCACTGAGTATTTATTAAGCACCTACTATGTGTCAAGTGCTATTCTAGCCCTAGGGATACACCAGTCAGTAGCACAGAATCCCTGTCCTCATGGGGTTTATATTTTATTAAGAAAAAACACAATAAAGAAACAAGTGAAAAGCATTCAGGTAGTAATGAGTGTTAGGAGTAACACAGGACAGTCTGATTTTATGGTGTCTTTGCACGGTGTTGCGGAAAACTTAGATGGCCAGAGAAAGCCTCGCTGAGTTGGCAATGTTTGAGCTGATATCTAAAAGACAAGGAGCCAACCCGGTGAAGATCCAGGGCTATAAATTCCAAATGAAGGGGTCATCAGGGGCAAAGGTTCTGCGACTCAGGTGGCAGCTGAGGTTAATTATCTAATAGCAGAGAGACAGCTTGTGATCATATTATTGCTCTATCCTCTATATAACAGTATATATTTAAAACTGTTTCATCAAAACTCAAACTAGGCAATTGACATATCTGGAAGTAAACAAATATATGCTTGCATTAGTCTTCTTGGGCTGCCATAACAAAATACCACAGACTGGGTGGCTTCAACAACAGAAATTTATTTTCTCATCGTTATGGGGCTAGAAGTTCAAGGTCAGGGTGCCAGCACATTTGGTTTCTGGTGCAAACTTTCTTCCTGGGTTGCAGCTAGTCGCCTTCTCGCTGTGTATTCACGTGGTTTTTCTTCTGTGCACGCGCAGAGAAAGAGAGAGCTCTCTGGTGTCTCTTCCTCCTCTTGTAAGGATACCAATCCCCTCAAATTAGGGCACCACCCTTATTATTACATTTGACTCTAATTACCTACCTGAGGACCCCATTTTCAAATGCCGTCAAGTTGAAGGTTAGGACTTGAACATGTGAATTTGGGGAGGACACAATTCTGTCCATAACAATACTACAAGACCCGTTTTGCAAATAAGGACACTAGAAGGTTAAATAACTTGACAAAAGTTGGTAGGTGGTAGAGCCAGGATTTGAACCTGGGCGGTCTGGTTCAGAATTTCTTCTCTAAACACTACACCATTCTTTATCAGTACCCTGTTTCCCATCTCACCAGCACTTGACATGGTTGACAGTATCCCCCTACATGAACCACTTCATCTCTAGGCCTCTGTGAACTATAAAGGGTTTTACATTTTAATTAACTAATTAATTTTAATTTCCTGCTTTCTTGGTTATTCTTTTTCAGTCTTACTTGCTGGTCTTCTTCCTCCATCAGCCCTTCAAGGGTACAGATCCCTAGAGCTCTGTCCTCAGCCCCCTTTTCACACATGCCCTGGGCTCATGGCTTAAAATACCATCTCTGCACTGCTGACTCTCAAATGTACACCTCTGTGCTGGTCTTCTCCCATGAGCTCCAGACTTACAGACTCAGTGGCCTACCTTGCATCTCCATTTTCATTTCTGATAGGATCTCAAACTTAACATTGGCCAAGACAAGACTACTGATTCCTCCCTCTACCCAACCCTGCAAAAAAAATCCCCTTCCTAAAAGCCTTTCATGCTTCAATGAATGACAGGAAGACCATGGAAAGGGCATAACTATACTCGGTGCAAATTGAACCAGATTCTCTTTGGAGTGCTATTTTAGATTCCTGTGGTCAGTTTTTGGATAGGTGCTGAAAGTCTATGGAAGTGTTCTGGTGAGAGAGCTGGTGCCCATAACACAGGACCTGACTTTCTGTTGTACATTTTCCAGCCAGTTACATGCTGCAGATACTATGAAAAATAGTTTCTTGGCCACAGCATCACAGCAAAATGTTCGAAGAGGATTGGGAATCAAAAGCTGAGAGTAGCTTTTATGACGATAAGAATGTTTTTTTTCATTTATTTTTTAATTGGGGTATAGTTGTTTTACTGTGTTGTGTTAGTTTCTACTGTACAGTGAAGTGAAGTGGAGTTCCCTGTGCTATACAGCAGGTTCTCATTAGCTCTCTATATTATACATATTACTGTATATATGTCAATCCCAATCTCCCAGTTCATCCCATCCCCCCTCCCCCTCCTTGGTGTCCATACGTTTGTTCTCTACGTCTGTGTCTCTCTTTCTGCCTTGCAAACAAGTTCATCTGTACCATTTTTCTAGATTGGAATCTAGATAAGAATGTTTTAAAGCATCATTTTGAGTCCTTTGTTTAATCCATACATCGTTGAATCAGACTTTCCCATTTTGTAAAGTGCCTTTCCCCATTTTATAAAGATAGTCTGACAGGTAGTATGTGCTTTCCCACACAGATCTGTCAGCTCACTCATTTTTATCCACCACCTCCACCTATGGTTCGAATTTGAAAACCTTCTGAAGCAGCGAATGCCAGTCAGCTAGAGGCAGTTTGATGAAAAGTCAAAAGTAAAAATTTGTCTTAAACCGTCATTTAAGTGGGCTCCTAAGCTCCACCACAGTAGGTAACTGCTGGATGGATAAAGGCTGGGGCTTTTGTGGCATCCCTGAGGCTCCAGGTTGGGTACACAAACAGGATAGTGCTATTAAATTCATATATATGACCCTTAGAAACCTTTTCTTCTTTATGCATTTAGACATCCAAGAATGTCTCAGAAACTCTTATTTGTAAATTGCTACATGACTTTATCCGAAAAAATCAGATCTTGTTACAATCCAAATGCTTTCTTGGAAACCAAAAGTATAATCTCCTTCTGAATGGTAAATTCTGCTTCTACTCAAGAGCCCAATGATGTCTTCAACGAAGGGGGCGACAAATATTTCTCATGAAAAGAGGTGGGTGTTTTTCTTGCAAACCTCAGGATGGATGTCATCTCTTAAAGGAAAAGTATTTTCTCTTCTGAAATATACCTTATGGATCCTCAGTGGCATGTAAACTTCGGTGAAGCCTGCAGTGAGTCTAAGCTTCTGAATCTTGTTTACAGTTTTTTCCCTAAACCAGTGGATTAGAAAAATCAAACTCTTAACATATTATGTTCTATTCTCCCAATTTTTTAAAACGGGCTTTATTTCACCTTCATGTTTTTTTAAACATTTTATTTATTTGTTTGTTTGTTTTTTGGCTGCGTTGGGTCTTCGTTGCTGTGTGTGGGCTTTCTCTAGTCGCGGTGAGCAGGGGCTACTCTTCGTTGCGGTGCACGGGCTTCTCATTGCGGTGGCTTCTCTTGTCGCGGAGCACAGGCTCTAGGCACGTGGGCTTCAGTAGTTGCAGCACACGGGCTCAGTAGTTGCGGTGCATAGGCTCAGTAGTTGTGGCTCAAGGACTCTAGAGCACAGGCTCAGCAGTTCTGGTGCACGGGCTTAGTTGCTCCGCAGCGTGTGGGATCTTCCCAGACCAGGGATTGAACCCATGTCCCCTGCATTGTCAGGCAGATTCTTAACCACTGTGCCACCAGGGAAATCCCTATTCTCCCAATTTTTTAAAGAAGAGAGTATTTTAATAATTCTGTTTTTTAATTTGTGTAGTTGGTACATGCACGGGGCCCTCTGTTCAAAAGGTACTAAATGACCCAGTGAAAATTCTCTTTCTCATACTGTGTTCTATTACTTAGTTCTTCCAGGGGGGAACCAGGGTTACTAATTTCTGGGCACATACAATACTGTACTCTTTTGACCCCTGAGTTTATATTAACTTGAAAGTCAATGTAAATCACTTAAATTTTGAATATAGTTTTAAAATTTTATACTATAATTATATAAGTAAATGATATTAGCTGAGGACAACAAATAGACTCACAAGAAAAGTTTCAGTTCTAATAAGTATTTCTTTCATTCTTCTTGTATTATATTTCCATAATATTTTTATTGCATCTTACATGTTCTTTGCTAAGTATCTCATTTAATTGATTCTGAGGTGAACTTTTATTTCACATTTTAACATTTCAGAAATGAAATTGTTTCTTATAATTGTTGGCATCTGACATTTAGTTGGCAATTTTTTTATTAATTGCTCAATAAATAATGGTACAACACAAAATAATTGTGTCTTAGATTAGATTAAATGATTCTTCTCTGATTTTTTTTCTTGAAACAGATGACAAATTGGAATTATAGTGGATAAAAAAAACGAGAAGGTTGCTAGATTTCTCTCTAGACCTCCAAATAAAAATTTAAAACATTTTAAAGTTTATTCCCAATCATAATTGCTTTTAGACTTTTAGGCTATGGCAGGATGACTATAACAAACATTTACAAAATACAATATGCTGACTTTCAAATGTCACTTGATATTGTAGATGAAGAAGTACTGTGGGGTATTTTAAGCACAATGTTTAATAAGATGATTAAATCTATATGTTTTTAAAATACTAGTGTTAAGGCATTTATTCTAGGTGCAGATCCACTGAAATTACCTTGAGAACTGTCCTCTGGCATTATTCAGAGAAGAGTTTAGTTATTGGGAAAATGTCCAGCAGCACCTTCACTATAGCTGCTTTGTATACAAGGTACAGAAAAGGTATCCTCATCCGTATTGACACGTGGATATGAGCTTTTTTCTCATAAGACATTACAGACAGGGGTCCAGTGGATAGAGTGCTATAGTGTGTGTGCTTCTTTTAAAATATTTGTTGTGTTCTTTCTACACGCCTGACGCTGTGTTAGGTACTGAAGTGCAGGAAAGATCAAGATAAATCAGAAGTGGATGATTCCTCAGAGCTTGGGTCTATTAGAATATGTAAGCAGTGTGCAAATAGCTAGAAAGACAAATTAGAGCGTGATCAGTGCCATAAAAGGTACATAGATAGAGAAACATTTCATCTATCAGAGGAAGATAAGGAGAGCTTCAAAGAGAAAGTACTCCTACAAAATTGATTGAAAATTAACAACCCAGGAAGTTCATTAGTTATTTGGGTCAGTTATTGGAAAAAATAATTCCACTGACTTCTTATGTTCAATTCAATTGAAATAGACCCTTTTCCAAGATAAAAGCAGTATTTTTTTATATGTATGGTTTTCAGTAAAAAGTTTGTATACATCAAAATTCTTTCTGGGTGATCTCCCCTTGTTATTTGATGAGTGTAGCGCAAAGTTAAAACAGGTGACATTGCTTAGAGGATTGAGAGTGTGAGCTATGTGAGCAAAACACCTCAGATTAACCAACCGTAAAGTCAGCTGGCCTGGTGTGAAGGAAAAGGTAGCAGACTTGGTCATGCTGTCCGCCCCAAGCTGTGATAGAAACTTTGTGGGACTCAGCACTTCCCATTTCAAGCCTTTGTTCTAAAGGATGCCACAAAAGGGAACAAACCTTCCTGGGTCCATTTCCCTCATCTAGATCAGAATCAAGTAACTCATCTTCTTTTAAGGAGGCACCATTGTCACTAGTTACTATAAAGACAGATGCAAAATAGACGACACACATTTCCATTAGAATTTAAGTCATCATTTGAACAAAAATAGATTGGCAGTTGGAAGTTTATACCTTGTGTGTTTTTTTGATTAAGAGGGAGGCACAACTTTAATTTTAGTCAGAACCTTGGACGTCTGAGCATGTTTTAGGACCTTATTTATTGTAGATTGTAAAGTATCTCCAAAGGAATCTTTCACATTAACACCAGGAGTTGATGCTTTCTTTTTCCTCTTAAAAATGATAAGGCCCCTCGTATGGAGCCTACTCCTGAGGAAGAGGGGTTGTTTTGTTGAGCTCTTAAGAGAAAGAGTCCCAAGGAAGTATCCTTGGACTTCAGAAACTTACAGAGAGATGTGATTGACAGCAGAAATCTGGAGTCAGGTACTACTGCAATATTAGCATAATGAAGAGTCCTTTTAAATGCTCAGATCGACCACAGAGAGTCTGATTTGGGCTGAACTTAAGCCTCACCAGTGACTGTGATCTTGGGAGCAGGCCAGTCGGAGGAGAAGTTTAATCATAAAATTGATAATATTCTATGCCACATATTTATGGCATAGAATATATGCAACTACTACCATCTGAACGTCTACTTTGCCTATGGATGTATCCAGTAAGGTCAAGGTGTCACTTAGGGCTTTGCTAGTGGCTACAAAAATTAAAGTCAAGCATTTCGGTGGCTGAACACAGTAGATTTTTTCTCACATAACTTTCAGTATGTGTGTTTTTTTGTTTGTTTGTTTGTTTGCGGTATGCGGGCCTCTCACTGTTGTGGCCTCTCCCGTTGCGGAGCACAGGCTCCGGACGCGCAGGCTCAGTGGCCATGGCTCACGGGCCCAGCCGCTCCACGGCATGTGGGATCTTCCCGGACCGGGGCACGAACCCGTGTCTCCTGCATCGTCAGGCGGACTCTCAACCACTGCGCCACGAGGGAAGCCCCAGTATGTGTGTTTTTGAAGTTTTTCTGGAATCCAGGGTCCTTCCATATGGGGCTGTGCTATTTGCTAGGGGTCTTAAAAGTCCTCTGTGTTCAGGCAGAAAGAGAACATAAAGAAGAGAGAAGAGAAAACACAGCCTTCTCTCATCCACCTTGGCTAGTAAGTGACACACTTCTCTTGCATTTATGACATTCCTCTGCTGAGAACCAGTCTTATGGACCCATCTAGATGCAACAGTAGCTGGGAAATGTCACTGGCTGGGCAGCTGCTTTCTAGGAAAACACACCACAAAAGGGTGGGTAAGTTTGCTGGATCCACAGGATCTGTCTTACAGCGGGGCGTATACAAATTTTCTTAGAGAGGAAGCTGTCTCTGCACAGTTAGAGTTGATCACACCAGATTAGAGAAGATGCTGTGAAACGTCCAGTTGTAATTTGTTTTGAAAAGCTGTGTTGCTTTGAGGAAAATATTTCATGCTCACCAGCTGAGTGTAAGAATTTCTTGAAAGAGATAACTAGAATACAATGATAATAAACACTCACAAGTCAACCAGACACAGATTAGTGGTTTACTTACTATAAGCATAGTCTATGAATATTTTGTTGTATGATTCTGAGAATCTAGTAAACCCACTTACTCTTTTTTTTTTAATTTTGCATATCCCTTTTAAAAGGAAATGGGAATTTATGCAAAAGTACTTTTGGCTTGTTTTGCTTGTCTGCAAACATTTGAGCTGGTGAAGTATGGATAGAAGGAAATTGTCCTCTGACAAAGGTATTAGCCTACAGCAGAATGTCATGACTAGGAACTGTTGTACTCAGAGACATAAGGTAGGTGTGTAAGAAATAACACCCTTATTAAAGTCAGTATGTTTTTCTTCTGATCTTATTTTCTGCCTCTGTGTGACCCTAGGCAAGTCCTCACTATTTTCAACTGTAAAATTAGACTTGAACCTGATTTAGTGCCTGACTCTTTCTGGCACTAAAAATTTTTATTAATCTAGAGTTAGAAGACTCTGGAATTTAAAGGAACAGAAGTCATATTCTAAAGAGTTCATTAAATATTGAATGGCCTGAAGAGTTAAGAGTAAAGAGAATATTGCTAGCGTATCAAGCACTTCATTGGGGAGCAACAAAGTAGCCATCTTTTGAGTATTTATATTCAGAGAAAAAGATATTTAAAATCTAATAATGATTTTGGAATTATCTGCCAGCTTGGGGGACTTTTAGAATTTTGTTGTTCCTCTCAGCATTGTAAATTCACTCTGGTTTGTATCATTCTTATTTTTCCATTGGTACTCTGCCTTGCTTTTGCTTTAAGAGTGCATCCTCCTACATTGGAAAATGTAGGTCTTTTTTTGGTATTAGGGGAAAACCTAAGTGGTCAACACTGACTGTGTTGAGTGTGAACATCCCTGAATTCTGGATGGTCTGTGAGAGCAGCCGCACTTTCTGAAGAAAAATGTCACTGACCTCAGGCTGTGTGTTGACTAGTTCAGACTATTGGTAAACCTGTATATACACTGAAGCTGCCCTTATTAGATAATCTTCATGTGCCAGGCATCGACTAGTGTTTCAATGAAAACAATTTTACCTCGATTTAATACCACTTTTCTTTTGTGATTTATTTGAATGACATAGTATTATTTTCACTTAAAAAAGAAAAAAGGAGCGTCTATCATATACTAGATACTTGAGCAATAGATAGCTACCTATTAATTCTACCTCTTAATATTTTCCCTGGATTTTCATCCTTTCAAGACTGTGCTGATTCTTCTAGATTTCTTTTAACCCATGCTAAGAAACCTTGACAAATATTTATTAGCATCCTCTAGGCGTGAGGGACCTTATTACATGTGTTGGTGGATATCATGGTACGTAAAAAACAGTATCAGAAGGTGCAAAATGGAAAGGTTTCTGGATATGAGTGATTTATCAATTGTTAGCAAAGCCAATTTTCCTTTATGATAGGGGGATCAGTGTTATGAAATTGATTTGATTTGAGGGCTGCTGGGATGCCTTAATGGTCTGAAAACTTTGTAAGCTGCCTAGGTCTTTGAGATTCCATTGTAGTATTCCATCCCCTTTGCTTTGCTCTTTTAAAATGTATTACTGGTTGTATTTGAGCCATAACACATTAAGCTTGTTATTAATCATTAACACCTTGCTGTGAATTATTTTGTGAGGTTGCTCTATGCCAGTTAATAAGGTGTGTCAAGGCCTGGGACTTGGCAGGAGGCAGCTGCTCTGACTTTTAGCAAAGGTTCTTAGTTTCCATCTGGTTCTCCTCGTGGGATCCAGAGTCGGGCTGGCTGCTCTCATAACTGTACCCGGAATGAAGAACACTTGAAGGGAGTATGGAAAAATCCCTTTCCTCTAGGACAGCTCAGGTGAGGCTCAGTCTCTAAAGAAACTGTTCCTGGAGACTGTGAGGGAAAAAAAATAAACCCTGATATATGGAAATAAAGAGCAATGCAGAGCACAGATATGATATCTTTCCTAACTATAGTACGCACCCAGGTTGGTTTGGCAGATACCTTTACCTTGACTTAACCATGTTATTGGAAAGTGATCCCCCAAATTCCCTTTCGGTATAATCGTGTCATATGGCCTTTGAATGGTGAAACTAAATAGACTGAATATTGACTGATATTTCCCTAGCCCTGTTGCACCTGAAGAAAATTGCTTTTCAAGCTGTATGTCAGCATATCATTCTTCCCTGCTTAAGAATTGTGAGGGATCTGTACTGGGACAAAAGAAGAGCAATACCTTTAGAATTTGAGGACCTTTCTAGATATATGGAGGTGAGGGGCACATGGCCCCTGAAGAATGCAATAACTAAACTAAGAGCTCAGAAAAGTGAGGGCTAAAGCCAAACTTCATAGTTACTTCTTAGTTTTACTTAAGGTTTGCTGTATATGACAACCTTTGTATTCCTACCAGATTTATTTCTGTAAGAGTTATATGCTAATTCTATTTTATCTTTTTATTATGACCTACTAAAAATACTTTTGTAATAAAATGTTACTGTTATTTATAAATAATGAATGATACTCATATGAGAACTTTGGGAAAGGTCTTTTTTTGGACTCAGCTTAAAGTTCTCATCTAGTTTTATATTCTTATGGCAAGTACTACTCTTCACTTATTAAAAGAAAATTCCCTGAAGCATTTCAATGCCGTGTCCTCCAGAGCACCTGATTCATAGGATGAACTAAGTAAACGTTGACTTGGAAAGATAATCTCCCTCTTCATATACTTTTAGATTGAAAATGAGTATTGATTAATGGTATCAAAGTAAACTACTTTAAATACAGAACTCTCTAAATGAACCCCTAGATTATTACGTACCCATGTTTCATGCTCTCTCTGGGTTCATTTGTTTTATCTCTGTCATAATTAACACTCAACTAAATTTAGTATGAGTTTTTTCTGCACTGTTATTTTTGGTACAGTAAACTTTGAATAAAGTGTTTACTGTTGTGTTCTAGAATACTGTTTTTAGATGATAAATATTCTGCTGCTCATAGAATAGCTTCTCAAGTATAATTTTATTCTTTGATTATTAGTCTGTAAAAATGTACTGCCAATTTTGTTTTTTAAAGCATGCTTACCACTTGGGTGGTATTCCCTTTCCTTTCCCTTCAAAATGACTGTTCTGGTCCAGTGAGATAGGGTCAATACAGATATCCATGGTCTGTGCTTTCCAAACAGCATGTGGCCTGCTAACCTATACGGAACCTTTAAATCTTAGGTTTACTGACAAGCACAGAATTCCCAGGAGATCGGCAACTATGTTTAATTCAGTTTTGTAGCCCCAGCACCTGGAACAGGGCCTGGCCATCAGAAGGCCCTCAATCAATGTTTGTTGAAGTGAATAGAAGTATAGGCAAGTAAGTCAGGATTCTCTCATTTTCAAGTGGAAAAAAAAAAAAAAAAAAAAAAAAGCCAGCTCAAACCAGCAAGAACAAAATAGGAATTTATTGGCTCAGGTATCTGAGATGTCCAGGGCTTCAGACTTGCCAGGATCCAAGGTCTCCCCAGTGTTAACAGAACACTGTGCTTCTCCCTTTCTCTCTCTGTGCAGGACTCTGCTGTCCTCTATGTTGGCAGGTTCCCTGCGTTTGGAGGCAAAGGGGACGTCCAGCAGCTTCGGACTTCCATTGCCTTGACAGCTGGCCTTCTCAGGAAGAGAAGTGTCTCTGTAGATAGCTTCAGCCCAAGTCCCAGGTCTGACTCTCTAAGTCTCAGTGGTCTGACTTCGGTGGCCTCACCATCCCTGAAACCATCCATTTGCACAGGGGGAACAGTGTATTCTGGCCAGACCTGGGTCAAGGACAGCCCCCCTGCAGTCAGCTCCCTGCAGATGATCACCACCTTAGGGAAATGTTATTAAAACAAAAAGAATGGTAGCAGTTGACAGCAGATCGTGAATGCAAAATATACTGTAAATTTGACTAGGTTAATCTCCTTCCAATGAGCTATATGCTCTTGGTAGTCTTGGTGGTTTTAGGGACTCAGTAAAAGATTTAAACCTCCACGTGGAGGTTTAGACTCCACGTGGAGTCTTTGGGCCTCTAATCTCTAAGATGTGGTGGGAAAAAATGTATTCCCTCTCCTAAGTGTGAGAATATTAAAAGCTTAACCATCATTTTTGCCCTGGGTGTTATGCCCATTGAGGACTGAATTATTTTTCTCTTAAAGATGCATCATGCTGGAGTGGACCTCCTAGGCCGAGTTCTGTTTAGCCTAACATTCATTCCTGCTGCTCCTGTGGTAACTCTGTTAAGGGACAATTCCTGGACTTTCCTCTAAGCCATGCTTCCAGGGCTCCAGCCTGGTGGCAGAAGCTCTCCAAGACAAGATAGACAAACGAGGCCCTAATAATGACCCCAAGTTCCCTGAGAAAGTCCATTTCTGAGTTAACACAGTACCTTGACCCTGAGTTAAAGTACTGTCTTATGTTCTTGAGGTCAGGAGAAGTTAAGAGTCATATCAAAAACTCTAACCCCTAACAGTAAACCACCTTCTTTCTCCCCTTGGTTTGCAAATACAGGATGTACTTGCCCGTTGTCTGGGGCCCTCTATTACTCCTGAGTTAGAAATTCCTGCAGTCTTTGACTTGTATTGTCATTTCGTGACTGTCTGGAGAAATGGTAGTAATTGAAAGTATTGGAAAGTAAGGTTTTAGCAGAATATAATAAAATTTCAATGAATATTCAAATAAACTTGTTTTCATTATACTGAGATGTTGAGTAAATTCACATATCAGTATGCTACTCTTATTTCATGTTACGAATATTTTTTAATTTATTGGAAAAGATTAATTGATCTTTAAAGAACTTCCTATCAATTATTACTTGAATATAAATAAGCTTTCGCTAACTGTGGTGGAATATACAGTTATAATCAAATAATATTGTTTTATTTATACTGTTATCTAAAGATTCATTTTCTAAATATTCAAGTCCACATTAAAGTTGTTAAACTTTGGAAAAATTTTCTTTTAGCAAATTAATTCAAATGCTAGACAAGCAGCTTCTAGTTTGTACAGAACCTTTCCTGTGAAATATAAATGGTGAGTCTTCGTATTATTTCAGTTCATACATGGGTGCATCAAGACCCACCTGAGGATATGATTGCTAAGTGTGTAGTGCTTTGTTTGCTTTCTAAGAAATAAGGGATTCTCACCATTCCTTAACAGTCAGCTTTATTATTTTTGTTGTTGTTTTGTTGTTATGTCCTGGAAGATATCTTAGAAGGTTATTTGAGCCCCCACAAACTTTCATCTTAATATTTAGCATGATATTCTTTTATTTCTTTGTGGAAGATCTGATTCAGTACCATCACTTCTGTACTATTTTTACACTCATCATGGGTCAGATCTGTTCATCAAAACAAAATAAGTGGTTATAGTAGACCAAAGAAAACACATAGCAGAAATACAGCCATATACCAATATCTTTTACTTTCTTTCAATTTCTTAATTTAGTTGTAATATTGTAATTCTCTTTCTCCTTTGATTAGTTTTTTCATTCATAGCATTGATTTTTAAAAATTGTTACAGATTATATATATTATATACCACAGATGTATAAATCTATCACAGATATATGCACATTTAAGTATATATTTCACATATGTGTGTGTATGTATACATACGTATATAATCAAGTGAAACAATAAAAATAATAACTAACACATACTAAGTACTTTCTATGTTGTTAGTAATATCAACCTCAACTTCAGTGGTAGTGAGGCATATAACATGGTGGTTAAGAGCATAGTCTTGGACACAGAAAGACAAATACCATATGATATCGCTTATATGTGGAATCTAAAACAAGGGTATAAATGAACTTGGTTACAAAACAGAAATAGAGTCACAGATGTAGAAAACAAACTTATGGTTACCAGGGGGTAAGGGGCAGGGGGAAGGGATAAATTGGGAGATTGGGATTGACATCACACCACTATATATAAAATAGATAACGAATAAGGACCTACGGTATAGCACAAAGAACTCTACTCAATACTCTATAATGGCCTATATGGGAAAAGAATCTAAAAAAAAAAGAGTGGATATATGTATACATATAACTGATTCACTTTGCTGTACACCTGAGACTAACACAACATTGTAAATCAACTATATTCCAATAAAAATTAAATTTTTAAAAAAAAGAGCTTAGTCTTGGAGCTGGAGTGGCTGAGGTCGAAACCTACTTCTATAATTTATTACTGGCCAAGGGCTGCTAAAGCAGCTTTCATTCATGGAGAGTATCTTAAGTATGAGAATTACACAGAATATATACAGCATACTGGAATAGATTGTTACAGTTCTATTTTAAAGAAATGTTTTTACTACTACTTGAAGTATCTTTCAATGGCACACATGAATATGTACAAATAAATTTCTTCCTAATAGATAATGGTAAAACAGGAGCTTAGAGGATTTCAGTCATCCAAAAGAACATTATTTTATGTTAATCTCATCGATAATCCTGCCTATTTAAGTGTGCATTTGATGACAGAAGTTTACAAAAGCAAGGAAGGGTCACTAGATGTTGAAGATGATGGTTTAACTTTCCCAACCTAGTCAGATATTTGATAACTACTTAGAAGTTTTCCTTGTGTTTATAAGAAAAACCATAGTATCTATTCTTTAGTACACACTTATTCTTGCAGTAGATTTTGGTATAGTAACTAAATTAAAATAGTCAACGTAATAGAAGTACACATTGTGGTGTAGATGAACAGAAACTGAACACAAATATAAAACTTGAAAATACAGATCCGTAGGCGAGGGTCCCTGGTAAGAAGGGTCCCTGTGTGCCACCATCTATGGTGGATGCTTGTATCTCGGGATTGGAGACGTGGCCAGTAAGGTTGCTCTTACTAAACTGACTATAGTAACCCACATAATAACAAAAGCTATTCAGAGTTTTCCATGTTGACTTTTGCCTTTTAAAAGTTTTTACTGTGGCTTTCTGTTTTACCAAACATTCACATTTTATGGGATAAATCATAATATAGCTTTTAATGTATGATCTGACATTGAACGAAATTGAGAGCCATGGGGTTCAAAGTTGGATTTTTGCTGAATTGTGTGGTTGGTTAACTGAGTTTAGTGAGCTATCATGAGTTTGAGTCTCATTAAAAAACGGAAAAAGTTGCAAAACGTTACTTCTGGGACTTGGGAATTAGGTAAATCTAAATATACAGTGTTTATGATTTAATTCTGTTGGGCCCAGGTTATATAATATAAATAATTGTATTATTCCTTTTATAATTGGTGCCTAAGGCAGTCACTTTGGCAATCATAGGCAGTAGATGGAGGAACAGAAATGGTACTCTGATATGATGGAGAGGATTATAGGAAGGAGTGGTCTGTAGAGAAGTTGGAGATCACAGAAATGGACAGGGCTGAGGTCAGATTTCATTCAGTGCACCATTCGAATCTTTGTCCTTAACATCCCTGCCCATCCCCATCCCCCAGAATTAGTACTTCCAACCTATTATACTCATAGAAATTGGTCCATTTTCGTATTACAACATAACATATTGAATTGTAGCAATTTGCTTCCAAGGCTGTCTGACCTACAAATCTGGAAGTCCTCTGAGAGCAGGACCTGGATCTTCTTACTTGTAATCACCTATGTTGGGGAAGTACTAATCTATGGAAGACACTCAGAAATTGTTGTTGAATAAAGCTGAATGAATGAAATGCTGTCAACTCACCCCTACTTAAACAGAAAGTGTATCTTTTGATCGTTTTCTCAGAGGTCCGCCCCCCATGTTAATTCCTAATAAGAAGTAGAAATGGCTCCCCGTTGCCTTTGCAGTAAACTCTAAACTCTGCTTTATATATGAGGTCCATCACGACCTGGCTCTTGCTATTTTCTCTGCCTCATCTGTCAGAACCCTGTCCCTGGCACGTTATATTTTGATTACATTTGGCTTTTGCCCTCCCACATATGTGCCAGATAGTTTCACACTGCTCTATTTTATACTTGCTGTTCCTTCTGCCTGGAAAACCTTTTTTCCACTTTTATTAATTTGGACTTATTACAGAAACACAGAATATAAAAATTCAGGTAAGACATTTGCTTCTTTCCAAGATTTACATATAATTTGTAGTGTTCAGTGATGTCTTTGGTTAGGATTTGTTTTATACTTTGTTGAAATACTTTTAAATTCAAAGAAATATGTGCTTATGGTAACAAGAAAATGAAAACAATAATAATAGACAGCCTTTAAGTATTGATATATATTACATGCTGGTACTATGCTAGCACTTTACATCGTTTATTTTTTTTTTAATTGAAGTGTAGTTGATTTGCAATGTTGTTAGTTTCAGGTGTACAGCAAAGTGATAGAGTTTTATATATATAAATAGATATATATATTCTATTTCAGATTCTTTTCCATTATAGGTTATTACCAGATATTGAATGTAGTTCCCTGTGCTACACAGTAGGTCCTTGTTGTTTATCTATTTTATATATAGTAATGTGTGCCTTGATATTATACTAAGGGAAGTAAGAGAAAGACAGATATCATATGATGTCATGCATATGTGGAATCTAAAAAAATGATACAAATGAACTTTTTCACAAAACAGAAACAGACTCACAGAGGTAGATAACAAATTTATGGTTACCAAAGGAGGAAGGAGGGGAGGAGGGATAAATTAGAAATTTGGGATTAACAGATACGTAGATTATTTTATGTATTGCTCAGAACAACTCTGTGTGCCAAGTACAGTTCATGTCCTGATTTGCTGATGAGAAAATACTTAGCTGAGGTAATTTTCTGAGATCCCCATAACTGGTAACAGAGCAACACTAAAAATTAATCATCTTCACCTCTCATACTCCAGTCCCATTTTCCTGAGCAGTTTAGTTTTTAGCTTTCCATACTTTTCTCTCCATTTGTATGGTATACACATACCTGCACAACCTCCACTACTTCATCTAGCCGCTCGTGCTCATTTTCTTATCACTCAGCTAATGAATCACCTCCTCAAGGAGCTTCCTCTGACCCCTACTCCTAATCTGGGTCCTGGGCATCTCCCACATTTTTCTGAATGTACTACTATCATGGATTGCGACAATACCTTGTATAAATACCATTTAATTGTCTCTTCTACTTGCCTGAAAGCTCCTTGATGACAGAGACCATGTCTGTTCTCTCTGTATCCTCATACTTAGCGCAGCACTGGCCCACTATGGGCATTATGTTAGATGAATTGATTTATTCAACAACATATTTATCCATCTTGT
Source organism: Leucopleurus acutus (assembly GCF_964270905.1). Lineage (NCBI taxonomy): Eukaryota > Metazoa > Chordata > Mammalia > Artiodactyla > Delphinidae > Leucopleurus > Leucopleurus acutus. The sequence goes on from NC_139145.1 coordinate 99,787,173, forward strand.
GATGTGTGCTTTCTAAATGCCTGATAGTATTAGCTTCTGCTGTATGAATAACCACTGTAAACTCTGTGGCTTAATACAGCAGCCATTTATTTTGTATATAGTTCTGTAAGGTGTCATTTCGACTGCACTGAGCTGGGCTGAGCTGGGCTTTCATTCTGGTGTTGACTTGGCTTACTTATGCATGTGCAGGTAGCTTTTGGGTCAGCTGAGGCTGGCTAGGCTAGAATGGCCTCAGCTGCCTGTCTCTGGTTCAAGTGGTCTCATCCCTCAGCCAGCCAGCCTGGGCTTGTTCACACATGCAAATTTGCAAGAGTGTGAAAGGCCTCTTGAGGTCTATGCTTGGAACTAACACGACATTACTTCTGATGCGTCCTGTCGTTCAAAGCAAGTCACAAGGCTAGTCTCCATTCAAAAGTAGAGAAAGTAAATTCTACCTCTTAACAAGAGGAGCTGCAAAGTTACACTGCCTCCTGTGTGAATACAAAGAGAAGTAAAAAATTGTGACCATGTTAGCAGTTGACTACATGTGGTGAGAAAAGGAAAAAAAAAACACAACACAGTCCCTGTCCTAAAAGCCATGATCTAGTGGCTGAAATACTGTATTATTTGTGAGGTCACAAAGAACATAGCTCTATACAAATGGAGCTATCTACCAGTCACCTGAAATTAGAAACTATTGAAGGTGTTTACTTAGTTTTGATGGGGGTTCCTTAGTTTAATTAACTCTTTAGCCCGTTCATGTATAACTCACGTTCTCCATTTTCATCCTCTCCATTGATACCCATGCAACAGAAGGCATTTCCCGTAGGAAACCTGGGAACTGCAGGAAGAGTGGGATCACCTCCTGCTGCAGCTTCAATCTGACTCTACAGATTGAATCTGATTGTCTCTCTGCGGGGGCAACTTCTGCCTCCACTGCACCCTGCCCTGGGGGCACACACTGCCTGCCACCCATAGTCAGGATCAACCTGATAGATGGACTGCACTCTTCGTAGGGGCAGCAGTGAATCACTCACATCCCTGGTTCTGGCTCAGAACCCCCATTGCGTTTGTTGTACTGACCACAAAACATAAATACAGGAAAATTGTTACTTTGATTAAGAGTGGACTTTGTATGTGTCACATATATTGCTCTTTCCCTGATTGAACCAAAAAGAAGATTTCTTTTCCCTTGTATATGCTATTTTGCACCTTGACAGGAAAAGCTATCCATTTTGAAATGAGGGTTTTGTTTCAGGATATAGAACTTTTTAAAACAAATATATCAGATACGGACTTTTTATTTATTATGCTTTTAAAGAATTCTAATTCTCTCATTCCTTCTGTTTTTTCACCATTTATCTTGTTAGGTGCTGTCTGAGCTTCCTGGGTCTGTGGTTTGGTGTCTGACATTAATTTGGGGGAAATTCTCAGTCATTATTGCTTCAAATATTTTTCTGTTCCTTATTCTCTTCTCCTTCTGATATTCCAATTACATTACAGGTAGGTATACTTTGTAGTTGTCCCACAGTTCTTGGATATTCTGTTCTACTTTTTTTCAATCTTTTTTTCTCTTTGCTTTTCAGTTTTGCAGTTTCTGTTGACATAGCCTCAAGCGCAGAGATTCTTTCTTCAGCCTTGTCCAGTCTACTAATGAGCACATCAAAGGCTTTCATTTCTGTCACAGTGTTTTTGATCTCTGGCATTTCTTTTTTTTTTTTTCTTTTTTAGAATTTCTGTCTCTTTGCTTACATTACCCATCTGTTCTTCATATGTCTACTTTTCCTATTAGATCCCATAGCATATCAATCATATTGTTCTAAATTCCTGGTCTGGTAATTCCAACATCCCTGCCATATCTGAGTCCCCTCCCCACCCCATCCATTTAAAAACAGGCAAAAATAGGATTTTGCTTGTATTGGTCTATGTTCTGCACACAGTGTTCTCTTGGGTCTTGCCACAGCTGCTTCCTTCTCATCAGTTGGCTTTCTGCTCAAGGGTTACCTTTTCAAAGTGACCAACCCTTCTCTGCCACCTCAAGCTCTGCCCTCTCCTACCTGTCAGTCACTCACTATCACAGCCTATATTATTTTCTTCATATTTTTTAGTATTTAATATTACTTATTTGCTTATAGGTTCATTTTCTGTCTCTTCTCACAAGTATGAAAATTCTGCTGTATTCTAAGACAGGACTGGCACAAAGGAGTTGCTCAATAAATATTTGTTAAGGACATAAATATGTTAACATTAGTTATTCATGAGAGTAGGTATTATAGGAATTTTTAATCTATATTTTTCAGAATTTTCCTAATATGTAAAAATAAACATTGATTACCACTATAATCAGGGAAAAATATTAAAAAGAATAAGCCCTTAAGTCCTATTACATATATGTGTTTGATCAATTATAATGCATAGTGCATTGAAACACTACGAAAAAGCCAAAGCATGATGGAATCACACAAAATTGTGTAGCAGGGGCTCCCAGTGGAGCCACTTAGAACAATATTGTATATAATATATATTTTTGACTGATATATTCATTGATGGGTTGAGAGCTATTTTGAAAATTCAGCTGATTCTTTCTCTTTCTCCCCATTTAATATGCATGAAAAGACTTTACAATTAAAATCCTGCCCTTTATAAGCAAAGGTGTTTCAGGACTTTTATGGTATTTAGCTTTTGTTCCTGAGTTCTGCTCCCATTTATTTCATGTAGCTCCGAAAGATGCTAAAAGCTTTTGTGCTTTAGCGTGCTGCAAGAATGAGAGCTTCTTCCATTTATGGAAACTCTTTTAAAGCAGACACATTTTCTCAAGAAAAATTTGAAACAACTCTTTGCTTTTCGCCTTCTCACTTTTCTTTCTTGCTTCACATGCACTCTGTGTCTTTCCTCCTTTTCCTTCTCTACTTCTAAGGCTCTCAGCAAGGCAGAAGCTGAATAGCCTGTAATGACTCCTCTTGGAAGTTTCTCTGTTGTTACCAACCGAAGCTATACTGGTTGTAAGGTTTATTCCTTTTGTAAATGTATAGCTGTATCCAGCTGAATAAGCATTTAAGAGTCTCCACTTAGCCTGCTTGAGAATGAAAAAGTTCTTTGGTGTTTTGTCCACCAGCTATAATGGGGTCATCAGTTCCCTGTTAAAGAAGCTGTTGAAATACTTTGCTTTTTTTCCTCCTATCAAAAAATTCTCTCAAGAAATCACAATATCCACAATGGAAATATTGAATTCTCTTGTGTGGCACAGATGGAACACTGGCATGTGCTCTTCTAGTTTTGTTTAGCTGAAGATGTGGAATTTTTAAATGTGTCCTTGTCCGTATGTCTTCACTGTCCTTAAGTCAGCTTAGTTCTAACTCTTAGTCCCCGTTCAGAGAGTGTCTGAGGCCCTCACTTCTGTAAGTGTCACAGTCTTCCCCTTGGAGGTCTTGTCAACCTTCAGGGCAAGGAACCCATAGCACTCTGTGCCTCCCCTTATTTCATACCCAGTCACCACTCCCCCACCACCCCAGTAATGTGGTGTATCAATTCATTTCTTCAATGAGTTTAAATATAGGGAAAGTCAAATAGAGTCACTGACTTCAGGCTGCCCAAATCCTTGCCCAAATCCAGCATAAGGTACAAAGAGCAGGGATGACACCTCAATTTCTAATCAGTTATCTTGACATAAGTATGAGACTGGCAGAAGCAAAGTAAAGATGAGAGATCAGGACACCTTCTTTTCCCAAGGGTAGCACTATAAAGTTGAAAGTGGGTTGGACGCAGTTATTTTCACACTTCCCTGAGTTCTCACTGCTCTACAAATAAACCAACTCTGCTTCACTTCTGACCTTGTTACTCTGTCCCTTGCTCTGTGATCTTTTCCTCCTAATTTTGTTGTTCTTTGCTATTGCAATGCCTGGAAGATGTTCATTAAAACAAACAAATGAAAAGGAAAACACCTCTGTATGCCAAACATCTTAAACTTCTTGGAGGAAATGTATAAAAATCTAACATAGATAATAAAAGGAAAATAGTCTGCCTTGGGAAGAACTGATCAGTAAGAAGCAAAGAAAAAAAGAAGTGCACATACCAAGAATTTTTTTACAGAGGTAATTTGGGAGTGGTTGTGTATTACAGAAAGAATAAAGGAATATTGAGAAAAAATATATACAGTATATAGTGTTAACAGAAAATTTAGAAAGCCTCAGAAATGGTAATAGCAAATGTTATGCTTAAGATGTTGAGAATTGCTTATAATTCCATACATTATGTGATAAAGCAGAACTATGTTTGTATTTATAGTTCAGTACTTACCAAAATCAGATTATTAAGGTTTAGGCAAAACAGTGTATGATCTGCTTATGAAGAAATGTTAGTGATTTTCATAACATTTCATATTTTCTTAGTCACAAGTTATTTTCATCAGGGATGTCTCTCAGTTTATATGTACAAACTATTTTAACATTTGAAAGTGGATTAATTCTTCCCCTCGATTCATTAAAGGGATCTCAGTATTATTAATTTGGTAATTCAATTTTGCGTAATTTGCATGTTATCAGTCAGGACTCCATTATGGATCCTATTAAAGATCCAGGAAAAAAATATTTTGATAATTGATCTATTCAGTAAATGTTTAATGTTTCTATAAAGTTAAGAAATCATTCATGATCTTGAGGTGATTACAGTTTAGTGGCAGAGATCCAAATGGGAAAAATGAGAAAGGTCTGGGACATAACTTGAGCAGCTTTATCTTCTAGAAAATTTATGTGGAATGAGGAGAAATAGAAGACAGCAAGCAGGGAAGACAGAGGGTACTCCAGTTGTATTTTGCTGCATAACACACTACCCCCAAACTTAGTGCCTTGAGACAGCATCAGCCATTTATTTTGTTCATCGACAGGTAATCTGAGCAGGGCTTGGTAAGAGCAGATTGTCTCTGCTCCATGCAGTATCACTCAGCTGGGGGCTAGAGGATCCACTTTCAAGATGGTTTATGGAAACACCTGGAAAGTTGGTGCTGGCCATTGGCAGGGAGCTCAGCTGAGGCTATAGGCCTAGCATTTCTCCATATGGGCCTCTGCGTGGGGTACTTGGCCTTCCTGTGGTATGGTGACTGGGTTCTGAGAGCAAGCCCACGAGAGAACCAGATGGACTGTGTACCAGCTTTTATGAGCTACCCTCAGAAGTCATATAGCATCACTTCTGCTGTAGTCACAATCCTGCTCAAGGTCAAGAAGTCTCTTATCATCTCTTGATGGGAGGAGCGTCAGTTCCATTGTGAGAAGAGCATGTGCAAAGGGAGAGATTTTTTTTTGTGCCTCTTTAGAAAATATAATCTTCCATAATCTACCATGCAGCTACAGCTCACATCCTCTTCACATGCCAAATGTACTCACCTTCTTCCCCAAGACCCTCAACTCTAAACATCCACTAGTTTTTTTTATCATTTAAGGTCCTGGTGAAGATTCGACTCCTTCAGTGTAGTTCTTTAAGCACAGCTCTTAAATCTGAGGAACTGTGAACATAAGAGACAAGTTATCTGCCCCACCATGCCCAACTTTTTTTCTTTTCTTTTTAGCTTTAGTGATGTATAATTGACAAGTAGAAATTATATGTATTTAATGGTGTACAATATGATATTTTATATATGTATACATTGTAAAGTGATATCACAGTCAAACTAATTAACATATCAATTGCCTCACATAGTTATTTCTTTCATGTGTGGTGAGAACATTTAAGATATACTCTTTTAGCAAATTTCAAGTATACAATATAGTATTATTAACTATAGTCACCATGCTGTACACTAGATTCCCAGAGCTTACTCATCGTGTATAAATGAAACTATGTACACTTTGACCAACATTTCCCCATTTCCCCCATTCCTCACAACACCCAACTTTCAATGGCAGAACAGGCATAGGTAAAGTGCTGTAGACACACAAAGAGGGGAGAGCAAGAGGCACATAGCAATCACTGGCACATAGCAATTAAGAAATTTAGCCAGGCTCATGCTGCCAGTTTCTTCATTAACGCATAGTCCTTGGGAATTGTATTTTCCAGCTCTTTTTTTCTTTTTTTTTGTGGTATGTTTGTCTGGTTTTCGTATCTGAGTAATGCTGGCCTTGTAGAATGAGGGAATCCTGGTCTTATAGAAGTAATCTTTCCTCTTCAATTTTTTGCAATAGTTTGAGAAGGCTAGGTGGCCACTTTTAAAAAATCTTTGGTAGAACTCACCTGTGAATCCATCTGGTCCTGGATTCTTTTTGTTGGGAGTTCTTGTTTTTTTTTTTTTACTGATTCAGTTTCATTACTGGCAGTTAATCTCTTCGTATTTCCTCTTTCTTGGGAGAGTGTACGTTTCTAGGAATTTATCCATTTCTTCTATGTTGTCCACTGTGTTGGTGGGTAATCGTTCACAGTAATCTCTTATGATCCCTCTATTTCTGTGGTTGGTTGTAACTTTTCTTCTTTCATTTCTGATTTTATTTATCGGGGTCCTCTCTCTTTTTTTCTGGATGAATCTGGCTTATGATATACCAATTTTGCTTATCTTTTCAAAGAACCAACTCTTAGTTTCATTGATCTTTTTTTTTTTTTAAATCTCTATTTTATTTAGTTCTTTATGATTTCTTTCCTTCTACTAGCTTTGGCTTTTGTTCTTCTTTTTTCTAGTTTCTTTAGGTGTAAGTTTAGATTGTTTATTTAACATTTGTCTTTTTTCCTGAGGTAGGCTTATATCACTGTAAACTTCCCTCTTAGAACTGTTCTTGCTACATCCCATAGATTTTGGACCATTGTGTTTTTATTTTCATTTGTCTCCAGATATTTTTTTTATTTCCTCTTTGATTTATTCCCTGACCCATGGGTTATTTAATAGCATATTGGTTAGCCTTCAGTTGTTTGTGTTATTTGTAGTTTTTTTTCTTGTAGTTGGTTTCTAGCCTCATACCTGTGGTTATAAAAGATGCTTGATATGATTTCAGTCTTCTTAAATTATTGAGACTTGTTTCATGTCCTAGCATGTGATCTACCCTAGAGAATTTTCCATGTGCATTTGAAAAGAGTGTGTATTCTGCTGCCTTTGCATGAAATATAAATATATATTTATTAAGTCCATCTGATCTAATGTGTTGTTTAAGGTCAGTGTTTCCTGGTTGATTTTCTGTCTGGATGGTCTGTCATACAAGTGAGGTGTTAAAGTCCCCTACTATTATTGTTTTACTGTCAATTTCTTCCTTATGTCTGTTAATATTTACTTTATGTATTTAGATGCTCCTATGTTGGATGCATATATATTTACAGTTGTTATACCTTCTTCTTGGATTGGTCCCTTGATCATTATGTAATGTCCTTCTTTGCCTCTTGTTACGGTGTTTGTTTTAAAGTCTCTTTTGTCTGATATTGATATTAATACCCCAGATTTCCTTTCATTCCATTTACATGGAAGACATTTTTCCATCTCCTCACTTTCAGTCTGTGTGTCTTTAGATTAGAAGTGAGTCTCTTGTAAGCAGCATATATATGGGTCTTGGATTTTTACCCATTCAGCCACTTTATGTCTTTTGAATGGAGCATTTAGTCTACTTACATTTAAAGTAATTATTGATAGGTATGTACTTGTTGCCATTTTATTAATTGTATTCTGGGTGTTCTGTAGTTCTTTTTTTTCCTTTGTTCTTCTTTTCCTCTCTTCACTTGTGATTTAATAACCATCTTTAGTGTTACATTTGGACTCCTTTCTCTTTTTTGTGTGTATCGATTCTAGATTTTTAGGTTGTGGTTACCACTAAGTTCATATATAATACCTCTCTATATAAGTGATTATTTTAAGTTGATGATCTCTTAAGTTCAAACACATTCTAACAATCTGTATTTTTACTCATCACCCCCATATTTAATGTTTTTGACATCATGTTTTATACCTCTTTGTTTTGTATATTCCTTAACTACTTATTGTGGATATGGATGAATTTACTATTTTTATCTTTTAACCAGTTGATCAACTACCTTTACTGCATGTTTGCCTTTACCAATGAGATTTTTCCTTTTGTAATTTTTATATTTCTAGTTGTGATGTTTTCTTTTCTCCTTAGAGAAGTCCCCTTAACATTTCTTGAATACCTGATTTAGTGGTGCTGAACTCTTTTAGCTTTTGCTTATCTATAAAACTCTTTATCTCTCCTTCAAATCTGAATGATAACCTTGCCAGGTGGTGTATTCTTAGTTGTAGATTTTTTTCCTTTCATCACTTTGATATATTGTGCCACTTCCTTCTGGCCTGCAAAGTTTCTGCTAACAAGTCAGCTGATTGTCTTATGGAAATTCTCTTGTACATAACTAGTTGCTTTCCTTTTCCTGTTTTTAAGATTCTCGCTTTATCTTTAATTTTTGCCATTTAAATTATAACGTGTTTTGGTGTGAAATTCCTTGGGTTCATCTTGTTTGGGACTCTGTGTGCATCCTAGATGTCTGTTTCCTTTCCCCAGTTAGGGAGGTTTTCAGCTATTATTCAATAAGTTCTCTGTATGTATAGCTGATTCACTTTGTTATAAAGCAGAAACTAACACACCATTGTAAAGCAATTATACTCCAATAAAGACATTTTAAAAAAAAAAGTTCTCTGCTCCTTTCTCTCTCTCTACTCCTTCCGGGAGTATAATGCAAATCTTGTGCACTTTATGTTGTCCCAGTGGTCTTGCAAACTATCCTCATTAAAAAAAAATTTTTTTTTCTGTTCAGCTTGGATGATTTTCACTACTCAGTCTTCCAGTTCACTGATCCATTCCTTTCTATCATCAAATCTACTGTTGATTCTTTCTAGTGTATTTTTTATTTAAGTTATTGTATTCTTCAGCTGTGTTTGGATCTTCTTTATATTTTCTAACTTTTTGTTAAACTTCTCACTGTGTTCATCTCTTCTCTTGAAATATTCTCTTTGTTGAGAATTTTTTGATCATTACCTGGAACTCTTTATGAACCAGGTGGCTTATCTCCACCTCGTTTTGTTTTGTTTTGTTTTTCTGAGGTTTTGTCTTGGTACTTCATTTGGAACATATTGCTCTGTCTCCATTTTGCCTGATTCTCTGCCTTATCCTCTGCCTTGTCTCTATGTATTAGGTAGGTCATTTACATTTCCTCATCTGGGAGAAGTGGCCTTATGTAGGAGATGTCCTGTGGGGTCCAGTTGCACATTCTCCTCTGGTCACCAGCTCTATATGCTTTAGAGGTACCACCCATGTGGGCTGTGTGGGCCTTTCTGTTGTGTCAGGGCTGACTGCTGTAGTGTGCTGGTAGGCAGGGCTGGCCCCCAGCCTGGTTGGCTGCTAGGACTGCCTTATGCAGTGGCTGCTGACCTGCTGGTGGGCAGGGCCAAATCCCAGTGCATCTGGCTCCACAGCCCTGGGAGGTGGTCTTGGGGCTGTTGCTGACCTGCTGGTGGGAAGGGCTGGGTTGCCAGGTGGCTGGCTGTGGAGGCCGGGGAGTTCCAAGACTGGTGCTGCCCTGATAAAGTAGTCAGATTTTTAAAACCTACTCTTTTAACAACCATGGAATGTTGCCTCAAAAATGACTTTAAAATTCCTAAAATGGTTTTATGAAATGGAGACAATGCAAGGAAGAATGGAAGTAGCAAGAGAATGAGAAGAGAAATATGAAGGGGCCCCAGGAGAGGGGCCCGAGTGTGGGTTGTATTGAGAATTCTCAGGTATAAAACTAGGGAAGCAGTACTGCTAGGGGAGTAAGCTATGTTTTGATGACCAGACTACGTGAATTGTGTAAGCAAAGATGGTTGGACTGTTTCAGAGAAGAGAGAACTGAAAGAAAGAAAGCATTACAGATATTGTCTCTTTTTGTTGAGTGCCAGTTTATGAACTGGTTCAGAAGCATGCTCTATCTCCCAAGATGACAGTTTCTGGAAAGAGTTTATAAACTTAATCAAACACCAGAGACCGTAGGGGAATGCAACATATCCCACACTTAAACAGATCTTCTGAATTCAGGATTGAGTTAACTTTGTAGACCCTGTCTGGGAGGGTCTAAATTGGATTGTTTAGGTGGCATAGGAACCAATGAAGGCCTTTTCTCACTATTTAAATAGAAATGTCCCCTTCACATTTACTACATGAGTCAGAAGGTGTTATTTTTTACCAAATCTATTCCAAAGTATTATTTTTAATAAAAGTTGGCAATTTATGGATCTGAAAGTTCCATTTTCAGTTTAACAGAAAGTGTGGTTTAAAGTCGGATGTATCCACATCAATTTCTTTATGTTCAATGCACTTTTATTCTGAAATTAAGCTTCCTCAATTTCTAAGAGAAAATGACCTTTAAATTAAACTCTGGAATATTTGATTCATCTTAGATTTCTCAAAAGTATTCCAGTCTTTACTTCCCAGAATTTATAAATGCAGAAATAAAAAGTATTCCTTTAATTTCCTCTGCAATACTGAGGAAAAACAGGTATAGAATTAAATTTGTCACCCTCCTTGGATATATCTCCTAAGAATAATTGTATCTAGGCCTGTAATATTTTATGGTGGTTACTTGCTTCATAATTATCAAATATAGAAGAATTGCAGTTTTTCTAATTGGTATATAATAAAGAGAAATGATATGGCATAAATTTTTCCCCTTGTGTTTCTGTCTATCCTCCTGAAAAATTGCACTTACAATAGTGTAGAAATTAACATTTGAAATTTGAATCTTCATCACTTCTTCCAAGGAAACATTGTAAGAGTGGCGCAAGACTGAAAGCGTGGACATTGGAGCCAGACTGCCTATGTTTTAATCCTGGTTATGCCACTTACGGGCTGCGTAATCTTGGGCAAGTTACATAACTTCTCTTTGCCTCAGTTTCCTTATCAGAATAAGGATATTTTAGTGCCCACTTCCTAAGGTTATCATGAGGAAGAAATTAGTTAATATTGGTAAAGTACTTGGAACGGTGCCTGGCATATAATAAGTACACAGTGCATGTTTGGTGTTAAAAACAGTGAAGTGAAATAAAGTATACAGACAACAAGAGCGTAGTGTTTAAAGGTGTGGATTCTAATCCCAACTCCACTACTCGTTAGCTGTGTAAATGTGGTCAGCTTACTTAAACTCCTTAAGCCTCCATTTCCTCCTTTGTAAAATAATTGCCAAAAGTAGTACTAGCTTCACAGAGTGTCTGAGGATTACACGGAATGGTCTTTAGCAAGCACATAGCACACTATCTGCTTCCCAGCGCTGATGATTGCAGATATGATTGTCATTTCTGTGGGCATTCTCTCCGTGTTCATTGGGTTTTCTCTTTGATTCTTCACTTCACACTTGTAGGTCACTTCTGGACCTTCATAGAATCAGATAGGAATCCTTTGAAAGGTATGGCCATGGGGGCAGAGTGAGGGTAAGTGAGGTTGTAAAATAAATTACTTAAGCTCCCAGGAGGCCTTGCAGGGTGGACTTGTGTTAGGGCATTTGCCACTATCCATGGTCTGGCGCAAAGCCTTGTGGGCCTAGAAACCACACTCATCAGCAGTTCCAGAGCCCATTTGTCCCCCAGAGCTGCGCTCATATTAACAAAGCTCATATGACTAATGTACAGAATCAGAATGCCAATGTTTCCATTTACAATGAGAAGCGAAACTGCTGGGGTCTGGTGGCTCGTGTCCCCCCCCCCAGCCCTTTCTGTGCCTGTAGGCAGGCCACCACTAACCAGGCTGCCAACTTATTAATTTATAATGGGAGACATAGCTGCTGAGTTGTCCTTAAATTCCTTAAATTTCCAGCAAGTTCTCCCTAAAGTCATGTAAACAGGGTACCAAATTCTAATCAGAAAGTAGTTTGGTGAGCGTGGAATCAGAAGACAGTTCTTTCTCAGACTGATAGATGTGATGGAATTAGTGCAGGTTTATAATAATAAGGGACATTCCACCAGCCCAGAGCACCCTTGCCCAGCATTTGAATGGCCATGGCCTATGCTTGCTTCTGAGATCGCTTTGCACCTATTTCCTTGTCTGGACCATGTCTTTCTACTGGCAGAATCAGTACGTTTAATAGATTATTGTCATGTCTGAGGATCCAAGACTGGCTTTTCCATGGGCACATCTGACCTTCAAAAGCTTTAGTTTGTCTCATACTATATAGAGGCTAAGATTTAAAAATCAGGAGTATTCACATAACCAGAAAAAATGGAAAAAATATTTGAAAAATCCAGAGACCTAGCCTTCCTGGGCCCTTCCCACATGGGGTCAACTCTCTGGAGCTGAGTACAGACTGTCCCCTGTAGATGAGGCTGGAGTACTGCCATTCAGTCCATTCATGCAGGTCCCCACCAGGTGCACGACATTGATGCATTACCTCCTGGTAATGCACACGCCTTCAGGCGTTTGAGTTTGTCTCATTCTGACAATTAAACTTGCCTTTATTTATCTATGTGCTCTGACCTACTATATTTTTATTTCAAAGGTTAATTCTCAAAGGGCAGTCTCATTTTCTTTTTTCCAGATTCATTTTACGGTCACCCCCAAGTGACAAATTGAAAACACATTTGAGTTTAAGTCCTAGAGGGTTCCAGTGATAGAAGACTGAAGTATAAAGCTGATAGCTTCAAGGAAGTAGGATACCCTTAATCTTTGTAGAGGAAATATGTGATGCTGCTGGCCACCTTTCTCTAATTCTAGCTCAAGTCCTTTCTTCCTCCTGGGTGAAGAATATTAAGTACTTTCATATTCTATACTTTTTAAAATGCTCTAGATACTACCTACACCGAAAGAAACATAATATGAACATTGTATTTACAAAAGTGATAAATATGGATGTTTTGTTTATAGATGTATTTACCATGGAATTTCTTTAAGGAACAAGAGCTTATTTTTAACTTCAGTATTACAAATTATGAATAATCAGATACAGGAAGATTTGCCATTTGTTATGGTTCCTAAGAACTACTGGCTTTTTTGTTTTTTAACTTTCATGAATGGAGAACATGTCATTATGTAATTGGATTACTGATCGTAAAAAGGAATTAGCTTCCCAAGGAAGCATTTTTTTTCCGGTAAATAACCTGCCCCTTAATTCCTATTAATCTTCTAAATAAATTAGGATTGATTTATGAGTGACCTATTTGGGAAAATGGATTTTCTTGAGAAAAGAGAAATGTCAGTTGTAAATCCTCCTGTATCTCACAGGTCTCTTTTACCTCAAATTTGACTACTTGATATAATCTTTTATAAAAGGTAATAATAATCTTTGGGGTGCAAGGTAATAACATATTCTCTTCTCTCTGCCTCATAGCATCTTGTATATATCTCTTACAATAACATTTACTCCATCTTACTTAAACCGGTCCTAAATTAAGTAATGAATTAGCACAATCTCTGGCACAGAGTTACTTCTCCATTTCACCATCTTCGTCATCTGCTCCTAAGTTTTCTTTCCTCAATTAGACTCCATATTTCTTGATGATACGGATTGCTTCATGTGTGTGCCCAGTGTGGGGCACATAGCAAGTACTCAGTAATTGATGAACTGAACTCATTGGAAATAGGAGATCTCAGATCCTCTAGATATGCGGTCTGCCATTATTTTTGGAAATGCTTCAGGAATCATGACTGAGGAACACTTAATTTTCACCATAATTTTGACTCAAGAAATACAGACAAATAACTGGAAAAAATAAAGTTTTAAATTAAAAAAACATAAAATTTTAAAATAATAAACCACAAAAGCTATTGTGAACAATGATAAAACACACCACACACTGAAGGGTGAAATCTATAGCTCATGTAATTGACAAAGGAGCTGAACTGTAATATAGAAAGACCTTCCCAAAAATAAGTAAAAGAAAGACAAACAACCCAATAGGGAAAAGCCCAATGATAATTAGATAAGATGCTCAACTTCAGTAGTAATCAGGGAAACCATAATTAAAACACTGAGATACTATACCAGTCACAAACAAATGGCAAAAATGTCAGAGTCTGGAATATCAGTACTGTGGATGTTGTTTCTCGGAATCTAGTGCAAGGAAGACTCTCATACACTGCTGGTTGAATTGTAAATTAGTCTAATTATGTTGGGATGCAGTTTGGCAATTTCCAGTAAAGGTGAAGCTGTGTATATCCTTTAACCCTACAATTCTATCCCCTGTTATTCACCTTTAGAGAAATTCTTGCACATGTACAAGAATTTAGGGTAGTTTAATAATAGCAATAAATTAAAGACAACCTAAGTTCACCAACAGGGGAATGGATGCATGGATTGGGATGCTATATAGCAGTTGAAAAGAATAAACTATGTAGAACTACACGAAACCTCAAGGTAATGCTATGCAAAAAAAAAAAACAAAAAAAAAACCCAAAGCATCTATATACCATGATACCATTTTATGAAACTTAAAACATGCAAATCAGTGTCTTCTTTATGGATAAACACGTATTTAATAAAATATAAAAAGTTGTATGGGGATGATGAAAGATAATCCTATAGAGTGTTTACCTTAAGAGGGAATGGAAGGAGATAGAATAGGCAGGGGCATGTGGTGGCTTCCATTGTATCTGTTATGTTTTATTTCTTCCAGGAAATCTGAAGCAAGTTTGGCATAATGTTAAGATTTTCATTGGAGGCAAGGATAATGGAAGGAGAAGGCCATCAGACTCTGTAGGAGGTTTAAGTTACCAGGATAAATGGGCTTTGAGAATAAAATAGAGCAGTACTCACTGTTAACAAACACATCAGTGTGTCAGCACTGTGTAAATTCCAATTCTGCTCAGCTTTACTAAGCATCAAAAGGGCCCTGACTCCTGTCTCACACTCTGAGCATCTTCAGCTGTGTGATTTTTAAGGAGGGAATACTGTGGAAATCTAGGGCAATATAAAAGCAGGAGGCGGTACCTAAGATAATGTGAAGATTTCTGAGGACTAGATCAAGCCAAAAAAAACAATAAAGGTTTAGATTTTATGTTAATTAGGAAAGCAGTTGTGCCCAGTTCAGAGACCAGAAGCCTTTCAGTGAGCTGTTGATAGGCCAGTTTATTTACTGTGATCCAAGACTATCTAAATTAATATAAAGATTATTATTATAAATATTTGGCTGTTGATATGAAGCCCTGTTATTTTATTTTAAAGAGTAGCATGTTCTTTTCAGATTACCTAAGGAGTATACAAATTCATTTCATTTTATGAGATTTATGCAGGGGCTTCCCTGGTGGCGCAGTGGTTGAGAGTCCGCCTGCCGATGCGGGGGACACGGGTTCGTGCCCCGGTCCGGGAAGATCCCACATGCCGCGGAGCGACTGGGCCTGTGAGCCATGGCCGCTGAGCCTGTGCTTCTGGAGCCTGCGCTCCGCGTTGGGAGAGGCCACAACAGTGAGAGGCCCGCGTACCGCAAGTCTACAAATAAAAAATGTTGGAGATTTATGCAATAGCAATAAACTAAGGAAAATGATTGGCTCTCTCCTTGTCCCCCATCACCCTCTTATTTTGAATCTCTTTCCCAGACATAACCATTTGTCCACAATTGGTGTGCACTCATCCAGGTCCTTTTCTATGACTTTGTATATAAAAATTCATGTACCCAGAACTGGGATAATGTATTTTTCTGCAACATGTTATTTCCATGTAATGTCTTTTAGGGAGCTTTGCGTGTCAGTGTATCTAGATAGCCTGTGTTTTTATTAGCTACATAATATTCCTTAGTATAGATAACTCATTATTTATTTAACTATTCCATTGTGCATGGCCCATTGCAAAGTTTCCAGTTTTTTACTATTATAAAAAACTCTGCAGTGAATATTCTAGTACATCCATCATTACAGCAGAGGGCAGATGTGACTTACTGAATGGCCAGATCTAGGAACTACAGTAGTGTTGTCCAGAATCTGCCTTTCTCATCTTCGACTCTGGCTTTTTCTTGGTTGGCCTCATTTTCAGACAGCCTCACTTCATGTGGTAGCAAATATGTCAAACAGCAGTTCCAGACTTACGTTCTACAAACATTACAGCCTCTCTCCCAATGTCAGCAAAAGTGTAAGGGTTGCCTCTCACTGGACCAGCTTGGATCATGTGCCCATCCTTGACCCTATCACTGCAGCGCTGTGGTCGGTCAGGCCTGGGTCACATGCCCACTTCTGGGGCTAGGTCAGCATGATGTAAACCACATGGATTGAGAGGGAGGGAGAAATAGGTGATTTGCTAGATAAAAATCAGGATTATGATACTAGTAGAAGGAGGAGGCACGTTGCTGCTCAGGCAAATATATAATTGTCACTACAAACGTCTTATAGATAATATTTTATGTTTTTGTGAGTAGCAGATAAATAGATTTACTAATGGTATCTAGATTTATGTCATAAGGACCAAAGGATTCTTATAAGTATCTTTCAAAATCTTGGCTAGAGTAATGAAACAAGTATATTGTTTCTATATAATATTGTGTGTGAAAAGAAAGCATGTTATAGATTGAGGATCATTAACATTATGAAAAAGAGATAGTTTTTCAATTTAGGAAAGTGTTACCCAATATATTTGCTAAATATTCAGTGACAATGATAGATTGTATCAACAACATGATAGATACTTGGTCTTAAATCACATTTCTTAATATTCTACTATTTGCCAATCCATAATACAAATTCTGTATTTTATTTATTCATTTATTAAACAATGTTTATTAAATTTTGCTATGGACTGATCACCATGCCAGGGGCTGGGGATGAAATACTGACCACAACAAGATCCCTCAGCTTTCTTACCTTCTTGTTAGGGCCCACAGACTATAAATAAGTAAACAAACAAATAAAGAAGAAAATTCCAGGCTGTGAAGGAAATGTAAAGGATCATGAGATGCAAAGTAATTGGAGAAGGTCGTTGCAGGCAAGGTGGTAAGGGAAGCCTTCTCTGAAGAGAGAGCATTTGAACTGCAGCTGAGGACTAAGAATGAACCCAAAACTCTAGACCTATGCTGAAGCAATATGGTAGCCACTAGCCATGTATTGGCCATTGAGTACTCAAATGCAGCTAGTTCAAACTAAAATGTAGTATAAATGTAAAATACACATTAGCTTTCCAAGGCTAGTACAACAATTATAAAATATTTAATTAATTTTATATTGATTCTAGGTTGAAATGATAATATTTTAGATATATAAGGATAAACATTATTAAAATTAAGTTTACATGTTTCTTTTCCCTTTTTTAATGTGATGACTAAAATGTTTAAGATTACATATGTGGCTCACCTTATACGTCTACTGAACAGTCCTGGTCTAGATGGTTTCAGTGTATTTGCTGCGATTGACATGTGTGTTTTCATTTTTTTGTCCTTGCTGTTGGTGATGGCAGCGGAATTTATGTAGTAGATTTTTCTCCAAGGGTCTATGTCTATAATGTTTATTGACTGAGGTGTCCAAACATAATAATTCAATGTGTGATTAAGCTTAGTACAGCTCAGAGTTAAGAGGTATTGGGTGGTGGGAAAAGCACAGAAAATTGCCGCAGTTACTAGAGAAGTTGTGTCATTAGTCATGTTTCTTTAGAAATGTTCACGAAACAGATAAAGGAAGGCTCTGAGTTGGAGAGGTAGGTAGAGCTCGCATCACACGGTAATGACAGCGTAGGACAGGATTTCTGTGGGAATCAGCGACAGCAAACCACGAAGATCTATTTCCATTCTCTACTTAGTGAAGAAGATTCTATTGTGTTTTGTGGAATTGCTACTTCTTGCATGTTAAAATAGAGTTTTATCCTACACTGTGTTTGCACTGATGGAACATTAGTGACTTTAGTGTGCCTCTTTTTGTATCTCTGTCAGAGGGATTTTGGCAAGTTCACACACATTTAATAACATTATACTGATTCACTGTGGAGAGCAAGCAGGGTAGTTTTTCTTTGTGCCATGCTATTATTCGAATTTCCATTTGCGACTGGTGCCACAGGGAAGAAGTTGACTAAAAATGCACGTATGATTTAGCGGCTGAAAATTTTCAGTTTTAGTTTGTAAACATTTGAGACCCCCGAATGTGATGTTTGTTACGCAATCTAAGTTTTATGAGGGGAAACTGTGTCCCTACTGATTTGAGAGAGAGTTGAGTCATATCCTGTGAATGTGAAGCAACCGTGTTTAAACATCACGGGTTCCTCTTACTTTCATTCTAAGTCGCTGCCGTTCAGAGCAGCAAGTGCTATCTGCGAAGAGGCTGCTACTAGCCCTTGGAGGAGAACAGCCTCTCTTGCCGGGATTCAGTAAAGAAAGCCAAGTCTGAAGATGCAGTTCTGTCACTGGAGTGAAAGATGTTTTGTTTGTTTCTAATCAGCTATGCTATATAGCTGCAAGCTGAAAAGTGTCTGTAATTTGCCAGTTATTTATAATAAGGTAAGTGTTATATTTTGGTTCACTCATTGTATTGTGGCAGCCTTGAATTAATGTGGCAGTTGTAGTATGTGATCATGCCTCAGAAAATGCCTTCTCACAGGGTCTTGACAGCGGCTTTGAGATTCTCATGCAGATAATTTTAAATGTATGGTACAATCCATTTGTGAGATACTTATTAGATTGATATTGCTTGTATGATAGTTTTTAATGAAAAATATAGTGCCCGAGATGTGGAAAGATTATAGTAGCTTTGTGTTGTTTTAGTTGTTTTTTTCTTAAGGATTAAGTTGTACCAGAATTATTTTTTTCTTTTTGCTACTCTTATGTCTTGGTTAAAGGTGAAACGTGAATGCATAAAATTCATATGATTATACTTGGATTTTTATTCTAAATAATCATAGCTCAACAACTATGTTTCTCCATTACAAAAAAAGTCTTAGTAATTTTTAGAAAAAGTTGAAAGTTGAAAAGTAGCACCTCTTGCTTAGGCTTTTTATTTTAAGTGAAAGGCCATCATATTTTTAAACTTTGGCTCTGTTTGTTTCAAAATGTGTATGAGTTTGTCACAAGTTCATTTCCTCAGTTTTTGTTGGCGACACATATACGTTGTATGGATGGAGAAATCTGTGGATAGAGAAGTGAACAAGAGGTTTGCTTCTCAAATTCTCGAAGCTTGCTGCAGAAAGGTTGGGGTGGAAGACAGGAATGTTGTCTTGGTTTTTATTGATTAAAGAAATGACATCAGATCAGAGCTAAAGGTGTGTCTGGTGTCACATCACTTTGGACAATCATATTTAAGTCCTTTGAATTCTTTTGAGGTAGAAAAGGTTAATTTGATTGTGAGAGCTATAGCTGTGAATTTGTGAGACGTTGCTGAATTGAGGGGTTTTGTATGTTTAAGGACAGTTGGCATTACGATACTTTTTCTCAATTGAACCACTATCATGCTTAGAGATCGTTTCATTTCTATTCAAAATTATGCCCACTACAAAATTGCTAGATTCTAATACAGCTTGGAGATTATTTTCCATTAGATATATACTCAATAACTCAAGTTTTACAAAGGTTAAAGGGAAGGCATGTAGTTTTCCTCTTTTGTGAAGGGGAAATTAAAATTAGTTCAACTTCCAAACATATTTGAAGGCAATATTCTGAATTAGAAGAGAAAAACTTTAAAGAAAATGACTTAGCACTTTGAGAGCCTTTGGGACCTTGCATAGTGAAAAGGCACATATCCCAAAAGATGAGAATACGAGATGTTATGAATAGAATATCCTGATGCTTGATATGTATAAAACTCTGCTAAGTATTCTGCCTGAGAGTTTTTTCTTATGCTGTGTGTGGATTATTAAATGTCAATAAAAAGAACGTAATACATCTACATCAAGACAAAAGCATATTTTATTGCAATTTGCACTGTTTCAGATTCTTAAGTATGGATTATAATGGCCATCCAAACTGTTGTTATATACGAAAACTCAGACCGATAAAATGTTGTCAAATCAAGATTTGATAATATGTTCTGTTTCAATTGTAGACTTTTTTTTATGACAAAAAAAGTGTTTTTTTTTTTTTATGACATTGTACAGCCAACTGGTAGCTACCTGATTAGCTTATTGTTTCTCCTCCTTTCTTTCTGTTTTCCCCATCCTTTGGCTGTTTTCTTGCTTCTTTGCACTTCCAGGAGGAGTGTGGGCAATGGGCAGGGAGAGAGAAGGAAAGTGAGCAGACCAAATAGTGTACTGCTTTTATTTCTCACCTCTCATGATGGTTTTGATGAGAAATGAGGTCAGGAAGAGGTTAAATATAATGACAAAAATGAGTCTTTTAGATTTCAGTTATTCAAGAAATTCCTTGACCTCTGAGATGAAGAATAATTGGGAGCTTGGTTGGGACAAGCTTATCTACCTTACAGAATTGTTGCAAAGATGAAATATCACATCTGTTGTAGTATTTTATTAACTGTAAAGTTTATTTATTTATTTATGGCTGTGTTGGGTCTCCATTGCTGCGCACGAGCTTTCTAGTTGCAGCGAGCCGGGGCTGCTCTTTGTTGCGGTGCGCGGGCTTCTCATTGCAGTGGCTTTTCTTGTTGTGGAGCATGAGCTCTAGAGCACGGGCTCAGTAGTTGTGGCTCACAGGTTGCTCCGCAGCATGTGGGATCTTCCCGGACCAGGGCTCGAACCCATGTTCCCTGCATTGGCACACGGATTCTTAACTAGTGCGCCACCAGCGAAGCCCTAACTGTAAAGTTTTATACGTATTTTTGAGGAATTGTTTTTGTGTCTTCTTGAAGTAAAGGTACTGGCAAGACATCAGAGATACTCAGAATTCCACTCTGGATTCAGAATACTTATTTTTAGTAGTAAGGGTCTCCTTTTTCTCTCTTTTTGTAAACTATTTTACTTGTTAATTTCCAACCTATATAAAAATAGTATGCAAAGGTAAGCTGCAAAAAGAAAAATAAAAACCCAATTTTACCTAAGCCTCAAGTGCTGTTAAAAACTTCAAATAGCTGGAGGAAGCTCATCCTCACTCAAAAGATATTTATCAAGTGGCGATTACATTTTATCTTCAACCTAAAATCAACACGCAGTTAGGGGCAGCATCAGCAGAAGCACATAACATGACTTTTTTTTCCCTTTTTAAATATTTTTCTTTTAAGTGAGGCTTTGTTTGAAGGGTTCATGATGAGGAACTACAGAGTAGGAAGAAATTATTTTATAAAGTAGTCTTTCTGACTCCTGAAAACTAAATCTTTCTGGATTATGCTTTAGATCTAGGGTCCCTAGTGAATCCTACTGGATATCAAAAGCAGCACACTCACTGGGTAAAATACACAGTGATCACTCCCCTACCTACTTCTGAAAATCAGTTATGAAGATCACACAAGACTGTTGTGTGACAGTGCTTGTGAACTCCACAGAGCTTATAAATATCACTATCACCAGGTAAGATATACAGAATTACATATTTGGAAGGGAACTTAGATGTCATCTCATATCTTCTTATTTCACAAAGAAGAGAATTGAGGTCCAGAATGCTTAAGGAAGGTGCTTAACTTCACTCAGCTAGTATCTAAACCTGGATTTTTTTTTTTCTCCCAGGTTAGCTAGAAATTGATCAGAAGATTAGCTGTTTCCTACTGTAAAGAGTTTTTTAAAAGATAAATACTATTTTCAGTATTGATGAACATCCTTATAGGAAACTATATCCCCTGAGAATGTTTCAGAGAAGACATATTGCCCTGTCTACAGGTTTTGTGGGCTGAGAATCCGCATTGGATCTAGCTTAATGGAGCATGGATTTGTGGAGTGATTATCAAACTATAGCATGTGACTCTTGGAATCTCTTAGCTATTGCCACAGTAGAAGTGTCCAAGCCCTTACTCTGCGGAGTTGAATCATAAGAGTAAATGTGCATAATGAATGGGGGTAGATTTTGTAGCTTTTAAAATTATAGTTAGCATCATAGATTGTTTTGATGCTTGTTGAAAGTAGCTAGAAAAAAGAGATTCCCCAAAAACTTACCCTTAAAAAGAGATTAGGAAAATTAAAAAAAACAAATTAACTTACAACCATTTCTGTTAGAATTGACCTGGCTATTTTATTTTTATGGAACACTATTTTTCAGAGAGATGAGACGGGAGAACCATGACCTTTAATAATTATAAAAGTTAATGACATATAGCCTACTATACTAATGAACAAATTAGATTCATAAAGAAAATTTTTCTTTAAAGCCTCTTAACACTAAAATTAGAAGGCAGGTAAATTAAAAGGATTTTTGGTGTGTTGGTGGTATTAATAAGGGTTATATCTTACTCCTAAGAATTCAAAGTATGGTTACCATTTCCTTTAATAAAAAATGTAACTCTTGTGAAAGGTATATACCGTATCTTCATTTGCTGTGCTCCAATTTATAGCTTCAATAAATAAGTGAAATTTAACATCATCCTATCTCATGAATAAATTCTAGCCCTGCTTTGTAATAAAATTCATGTTAACTTTGATTCCAAGGACTACATGAATCTGCTTTATAACTATTAGGAGATAAAGGAAAACAGATGAGATAAATAGTTTAAAAACTTTGCTAAATGTAAGTGCAGTGAGATTGTGTGTAGTCTGAGGGACAGAGATCTGGGCTACAGGATGGGTGGTGGGAGAAGCAGTATTTCTTTGTACTCTTGACCCCTCCTGTGGTTTTGGAGCTGACAGGGAAGCCCGTGACTTCTTTTTTGTGTGTGTGGTACGCGGGCCTCTCACTGTTGGGGCCTCTCCCGTCGCGGAGCACAGGCTCCGGACGCGCAGGCTCAGCGGCCATGGCTCACGGGCCCAGCCGCTCCGCGGCATGTGGGATCCTCCCGGACCGGGGCACGAGCCCGTGTCCCCTGCATCGGCAGGCGGACTCTCAACCACTGCGCCACCAGGGAAGCCCCCCATGTCTTCTTTTGATTTTGTTTTCCAATCTACAAAGTTGAGAAGACAACTTTTTCGTGCTAGACGACCATCCCACACATCCTGCAGGTACTTCGTAAATATTGGTTAATAACCCTATGAACGTCAAGGTGGGTGAAGCACTTTCAACTCAGTTGCAGAGTCCATAGATGTGCCATTGGTATAAGTGCCAAGGCTGGTAATGAATACCCCCTTGAGAGAAACCCAAGTAGGAAAGCTTTGGAAATGCTTTGTTGGGTTTTAATTCCATCTTAATTTAGTAGAGGTACTCAAATTAGTCACTTGGTCTCCCTTTACTTGAGTCATTTCACTAGTGGGATGGATTAGTAATAGTTATTCATGACAATTTACAGCATACCCAAATATAACAAACCAGATTCCAAATCCCTCACTCCGTGAGTGTTTCTCTCCAAGATGAAAATAATAATAATGGCTAACATGTAAATCAGATTGTATAATACTGTCTCTTTTAATGAACTGTCTAATTTATTTCTTAAAACTACCTTATGAAATTTGGGCACTATTATTATTGTTCCCTTTTCACAGATGAGGAAACTGAAGCGTAAATTAAGTGACTTATCCCAACATCACACAAATGGTAGTAGAATGATCAGAGTTGAACCTAGGTAGTCAGACTTCAAAGCCAAGATTCTTAACTACATTCCGTGCCGCCCCCAGTTTGAATCCCTTGATCCCAGTAATATGAAGTGACTCCTATAAAGTGCTACAGAGAGGAAAAGAAATATCTTAAATGTTACTACATTTAATCATCTTCAGGACTCAAACATTCTCATTTGTAGTGAAACCCAGGCCTTTATGAGCCAGAAATAAATGGAACTTATTTGAGAATTCATGTAGAATGAGGCTAGTAATAATGCGAAATGCATCCGGAATGAGCAGACATAACTGAGTTCTCCTAGGTGATCGTAGTCTTTGGTGATGTGAAAAGATTTCCTTTTTTTGAGAGAGAGAGAAAAACAGCTCTCGATGTACACATAGTCAACAGTCAGTCCTAGGAAAACTTTTGGGAATTTGTATGTTTTGAGGGAGGATTAATGTCATGTCTCCTTTTCTTTGTACACTCCCTAAACATTTCCTGATGAAAGTCATTTGGGGGAAGGAGCACACTGAATGAATGGTAGAAGGATTTTAGGTCTGTTGTGTGACTAGATCCATTTCGATCTGCCTTCTCCAGAGAGTCCACAAATTATGCTTGAAGTTCTTAGGTAATTTTCAAACCTTCTTGTTTCCTTAGGTCTCACAAACAAGAACTTGCTTCACGATGTTTTATACCCTCAGTGCTAGCACAGTGCCTAACACAGAGTAGAGCCTCAGTAAGGCTTTCTGGCAAGATGGCTGGATGGACACATGAATGGATGATAGGGATAAACTGGGGCATATCCAGATCTGCTTCGAGTCATGACTCATGTACCTGAGACTGGATTGGGACCAGACTGTTACTGAGCTTGTGGGCACAAGGGAATGAAGTATGAGATGTAAAAGGATTTACCTCAGTTCATCTCATAGTTCATCATCTGTTGGTTTTCAGTGTGAAACTGACATGCCTATAAGTCATTTTTTGCCACAGACCTTTCCCACTGTATCATATTAGAGATTCTTTAATTACGCTTAGGAACCATAATTGCTTTACTCCCTTGATTCAAAAGCTAAATTAAAGCAGATATATACGTATATAATTAATATACATTATACATATGCAGAGAGAGAAATTAAGTAATAAAATTAAAAGGTCAAAATAAATGTGAATACCTAAAATTAATAGGAATTGTCAAAGTTTGACTATTTTAAAATTTCTTGGGGGAAACAATAAAGATTCAGAAGAACAATTGAAGCAGCATATCAAAGAAAAGAAAGGTATTTTAAAAATCATTTAAAAATGCTTATTTACAAAAGTATAGACTTCTTTCCATCTTGGAACAGAAGCTTTGTTTTTCCACAAAATTTCGTTAGAGAGCTCAAATAAGAGGCCTGAGAACCAAAGTTTATTTGGCATAATCAGTCAGTTGTAAAGGATGGTTTCCAAAATGAGGATGGTGACTAAGGGCTTGGGTTAGGAAATGCTGTAAATTTTGAGAGAGGGTATCAAGGTGGTTATTGTTTCAAGTTTTCCGGTGGGGGAAAACGCAGAGAAAACTGCTCTACAAACATTTGATCAAAAATAAAATATATACAAGTTTTAGACAGTGGGAGCAATCTGTTGTGAAATTTACGCATTTGTCCTTGACCCAAAGCAGTCATTAAAAACAAAAGAAAAGAATAAAAGTCCCAATCATCAAAAAATTTTTGGATGGATTTTCTTCTGCCTGGTCCTAAACACAATAGCATATGTTCACTGTTCAAGGGTGTTCTATTTTTTGGTGTACAGGTGCCTTGTGTTATTTGAAATGCATTTGATTCCTGTGGCTGTTTTCTGGAGGTGATTTTCCTACCTTAGAAATAGCATGTTCCAAGTCAGCAATCAGTGGAAAGTGTTAACCTGGCCAACAGTAGACCTGCATTCTACATCATAGAGTCTGGCCCTCAGGTTCAGCATCCCTCAAGTGAAGGATTCATCCTGTAGCGCCTCTCGCATTTTCCAAAGACTAGGAATTATTATAGGATAGGATTCTTGTATTATTTTAATTTTTCTTTTAATTTTCAGTTCAGTGGTTGCTGTGAATATTGAAATCAATTCTGAAATTTCCAAGGTTATCTAGCCAAAGTGGCTAGAGAGCTTTTGCTAAGCCCATGCCTGGAGTTTGATAAGTGCTTATGCTATATATATAGAGAGAGACAGGCAGACACACCGCCACACACACACACACACGGTGAGGTTAGTCAGATAGATAATTAGTTAAATGAATGATGGATGGATGAATGAATATCTCATGGCAAATGTGTATTCTAAATGTGTAAATAAGTACAAAAAATCACCCATACACCAGACATAAGAAGACTTTGTAGCATTATTACCTGTTTTAAATCATTGGTAAATTACATGGTATATTAATGTTCAAGAGTTTTTGAAAACTATATTGCAGTTCCAAAGATGTCTAGATTACTACCAGGAAGCCACTGATATCAACAGGAATATGACTTCTTAGGTTGCTTTCAAGAGACAGTATTAAGGTGGTTATTGTTTCAAGTTTTCCAAGGGAGTAAAAAACAGAAAATTTTCTGGTAAAAATATTTGATCAAACACAGCTAAATAGGGTCAAAAATATATGCAAGTTTGAGACAACGGAAACAAATCTATTGGAAAAATAGTTTTGTTCTTGGGTCCTACATGGCAGGTGCAAAGAGCAGAGGTCCCATTTGGGTGATAGTTATATAACAGGCACTAATATAATTTTTTTAGAAATCAACTAAGGTCTGAAAACTATATTTGCTGCATTAAAAGACTTTCTTCGTTGTACCCGGACCTCTTCCTCATTGTCTATTATTTTTTGTAAGGTTTCATGAAAGATTGCTATTACATTTTCTATTTTAATTGAAGTTTTTAAATAAAAATTAAAGAAAAAGTTAACTAAAAACTAAACATCAGTTTTATCTAAAAAGTACAGTGTTATTTTATGTAATAAGTCAAATTAGTTCAACATGCTGTACCACCTGTAAAGTTTCTGTGATTCCTTCCTTTACCTGAGCAGCATGTAATTCATATTCACAGACTTTTGGAATTAGAAGTTACCTTAAAATAAACTAGCTCAGCTCCTTTAATTTGCAAATGGAAAATATTCTGGCACAAGCAAATTAAATGACTTTTCCAAGGTTATATACACCCAACTCCCAACAGAGCCAAGCTGGACCTGGAGTTCTAACATGCAACGCTGTAGTCTTTTTACTGTATCAATCAGTGAGAGCATCACTACCTGAATTTAGTAATCAAGTGGTGCATTGGATTTTCACTCCGTATTAAAATTTTAATTGTGCACAGCATAAATCAACTTAAGTTTGTCCCAATTTCCTTTTGGACACTAAACAGTTTTTATCATATTTTTTTGGAAGGGCATTTTTTTACCCACAGATTCTCCATAGATGCTTTTCCTAACACCTGATAGTTTACCTTGATTCTATTCACTTGGCAACGCAAATGCATTTGTAATTACAGAGACGGGTCCACATTTAACCACTCATGCACATCTAAAAGTGGTTATATTTTCCACCCCCTCCAACTTTCCAGATCCTCAAAATAAATGCATTACATCAAACTGACAGAAATGCAGAATGCAGAATGCAGAAATGCAGAAATGCAAACTCCATAAATGCAAATGCATAATGCATAAATGCAAACTCCATAAATGCAAATTATTGTATTGGGAGCAACATACACATCAATTCAAATCATTTAACCAAACAAATGGAAACAATTACTGAACAATGCTCTGTACTAATAACTGTACTTTTGTCATCGAAGTAGTGATGTGCTGCAAGTTCCCTGCCCCATTGCCTTGCTCCGTGGCTCCTTCAGAAGCTGGGCGGCCACACCCAGGCAGCAGCACTCAGGGTGCAGGGTTCTCTACCTCTCCAGGTGGAAGGTCCCCTTAGGAGATAGCCCAGGTACAGATGGCACCAGGTGATCTGGTCTACCCTCTTTCTTTTAGATAAGAACCAGCAAAGATTGTACCTGATTTGGCTTCTTATTTGCAACTGCAGTGGCAAGTGAGGAAGGGAGATTTTTTCCAGTGTGTTCTTTAGAATACTAGTTCTATGAAATCAGCATCCTATAATCAAATAACTTTGGGAAACATGGCATATTTTATTCCGTTTTGAATACTCATACTGGCGGCAAAAGGCAAACACTTTACAAGCTTGAAGTGGGGATAGTTTAATATTCTTTAACCGGGTATTTCCCAAATAAATCAGTTTTCAAAATATGACCTATTCAGATTGTGGAACACACTTGGGAAACACAAATTAGACATTTTCCTCACTGACTGTATGTCCTGGAAAGAGGGTGGTTTGGGAAATGTGAGTTTGATGTTCCCTTGGGGTCTCTGTCCCTACAAGCCTCTCATAAAATGAGCTCAATACTGAGTGTAAGGATAATTTTGACTTTGAGATTTTTCATCTCATTCAATAATACTGTTCAATAGCACTCAAGATGCTGTTTCTCTGCGCTGGTTGGATCACAAAAGAAGAGCGGCTCAGAGCAGGGAGTGGTAAACCTCTGAAGTGGGAGATGGAGAAAATTTCACAGAAATGCTCCTTAAGCTGCATCTGGAAGGACGTTTTTCCCAGTGGATTTTCCCGGTGGATAAGAGCACAGGCACAGAGGCTTCCCTCGATGTAAGAGTTCAGGAAACTGGTTAAAAAAAAAAAAAAAAGTGTCTGGAGTCTGAGGTGGAAACGGGCGTGGCTGATGAACCAAGTCAACCCGGGTCAGCTCGTGCATGAAGTTCTTTCACTGCTATGCTGAGAAGCTTGGCCTCCACCTTGTAGGGCAGTGACTCTTCAACCAGATGGTGCATCAGATTCACCAGGAATCTTTTCCAAACTCTGTACCCTATGCCCAAGAGATTCTGGTTCATTAGGTTAGGGTAGAGCTCAAGAATGTAAATTTTGGGAAAAGCACCCAGGTGATTCTAATGTACACTCTAAGCTGATAAAACTTGGGGCATCAAGAAATGGTGTTAAGGAGAGGGATGTTGTAATTGGAATTTTGAAGACTTTGAGGAGGAAGGGTTGCGAGGAATGTTCCCAAAGGCAGGGAAACCATTTGGAGGCTGTTACACCAATTTGAGCAAAAAACAACTAGGAAAACAAAGGCAGTGATGTGGGAGGCGCATGGGGGACCACAGGTCTGGTCCAGATCTGATCCATAGTATTTGGTGGCTGACCAAATAACAGGTGTAAAAGGGAGTGTCTGGATCCTTGGCTTGATGATGCTGACAACCAGGGCAGGAAACACTGAAGGGGATGCACCTGAGCTCCTGTTCATTCCTCACTCTTCTTCTTCCACCTACAGCTTTGCTACTGTGTGGCACGTCTAGCTTACCTCCACCTCATAGCGCTGTCATCTTCTTCCATAACTTTTCAACCATTAGACCTTCTGTGCAACTGAGCACCTCCTTGTTGAAAAGATACCAGAGAAGCCCTGATCTGTTGGGAGAGCCGTCCTAGGACCAGGAGGGCACTTGAGGCATTTTGAGCACGGGAGTAACCATTTGGGAAGATGTACGTGAATGGCGGATCTTTGTAGGAGAATTCACAGAGCACCCTGTACTGTGAATCTAGTTGGGGCTGTGATCAGCCACTTCCCCACTCCATACTCAGTGAGGCTGAGGAAGCAGGGTTGGGTAAATGTGTAGAATAGTCACAAAATGCTTAATAAATAGGTACCCTCAGGCCTAAGTCAAGGGCTCCCAACCAAGCCTCAGCAGCAGAGAGAAGTTAAGCCATGAGTCTGGATGAAGAGAAAACGAATGAAGTGAGGAAGCTGAGATTCTGTTGAACAATCAAAGAATAGCTTTGGCCAGTGCCACGATGTGGGCCTCGACCCCACCTCTGCCCAAGGCTAAAAAGAATTAAGAGGCTCTTGCCGTGGGGCTTGGTGAACTTCCTGAGAAGTTCAGCTGCACAGTATAGCTGGGCCAGTGAAAAAGGTCCTGTGAGCTGTGATGTGAATGCAGGGTATTATGATGAGCTATAACAAGGAGCAGAAAAGGCCAGGTGGCACCAGGCTTGAGAGAGGCTCTCAATACATCCCATGAAAACAGGTGGTAAGTGGAGTCCAGACTTGGAACTAGAAGACCTGGGTTCAAATCCAGACCCCACTATATACAGAATATGTGATTTTGAGAACATTATTTGACATCTCTGGGCTTCAGTTTCCAACTTCAAAAATGAGAATAGAAATACCTTCTTTGGAACTAGCTAGCGTAGGTTAGATATAGAGTGTAATGTGGGCCCCCTCCTGCCGTCAGTATTCCCACCTGATCAATGCCCGAGCCTTTTCGCAGTATCATAATTGAAGCATACACTAGTCTAGTGGTCTGTGGAGCGATCAATTCATGTGAGACAGTCTTGGGCAAAAACTGAAAAAGCCTGTACTATGCAAGGTGAATTTGACAGGAGGGTGCTTGATTAGAATCTTGTTTACAAGCTCTTGTTTATATTTCCTCAGCCTTATGTAATTTGTTTTGTTCAGGATTTAACGGAACTAGGGTTAGAAGGATAGGACTTAATGTACTGCAGAACTGACAGGATGCTTCTTAATACTGATTTTACTGGAACATAAGAGCAACTAGTCAAACTATGTTTCTAGATGAGGTGAGGGGAATGGGGTCCATTGGTGCCTCCAGAACCAAAGCCAAAATATGCTTAGCATCAGTATGCCAACCGACCCCCAAGCACAACACAACACATACATGGCTGGGGGAGGCGGGAGAGACAGAGAGAAGGAAAATTGTAATGAATAGTCTCAAATTAGAGTCTCTGAGAAATCCAATTGTTAAGAAACCTGTATATCAGTTAAACTTGTTTACGCTAAAGGAAGACTTGTTTTTCTCATGGACCTATTAAAATTTCTCTAGCAGTTTTTCTGTATAAAAATACTGGAAAAGGGTACAAATAGATGAACTTTCAGAAGTATGTATTTCTGCCCAAACTGATTTCTCAGAAGTTCAGCAGAGAAGTAAAATATAAAATTCACCTTTCGTATGATTGCCAGATTTTAATAAAAATCTAGTAAATATTTTATTTAAGACAGTCTCATTTATGTGATCATGGATGTCTTTCTGATTTTTAGTTGCATTGGTCTGTGCAGTGGCCACAATCCCATAGGGTGAAACTTCAAACCTAAAAGGGCCTGTGTAGTCACATGCGATTCACTGGTTGTTTCAGTGCATTCCTCTCCATGCATTCATTCAACGGTGCAGAAATATTTTTTGAGAGCCTTTGTGCCAGGTACTGTGGGGACACGTTTAGCAGATAAAATGAACACAATGTATGCCAACAAGAGGCTTTAATCACTCTCACACATACCAAATTATAAGCTGTACTGAGTGACATTAGATAGAATAGATGATGATAGAGTATAATAGGGGAAGTTAATTTAGATTATGGGCTCAGGGAAGTTGACTCTGAGAAAATGACTTTTAAGCTGAGACTAGAGATGTGTAGAATTAATTTTGGTGTCCCATGAGCTTTAAAAAATTTTTATTTTATATTGGAGTATAGTTGATTAACAATGTTGTGTTAGTTTCAGGTGTACAGCAAAAGAGATTCAGTTAGACATATACATGTATCTATTCTTTTTCAAATTCTTTTCCCTTTTAGGTTATTACAGAATGTCTAGCAGAGTTCCCTGGGCTATACAGTAGGTCTTTGTTGGTTATCTATTTTGTACACAGTAGTGTGTATATGTCAATCCCAAACTCCCAATTTATCCCTCCCCGACACCTTTCCCCTTCAGTAACCATAAGGTTTTTTTCCAAGTCTGTGAGTCTGTTTCTTGTTTGTAAATAAGTTCATTTTTGTCATTTTTTTTAAGATTCCACATATAAGTGATAGCATGTGATATTTGTCTTTCTCTGTCTGCCTTACTTCACTTACGATAATCTCCAGGTCCAACCATGTTACTGCAAATGGCATTATTTCATTCTTTTTAATGGTTAATATTCTATTGTATATATGTGCCACATCTTCTTTATCCATTCCTCTGTCGATGGATGTTTAGGTTGCTTCCATGTCTTGACTATTGTAAACAGCACTGCAGTGAACATTGGGGTGCAGGTATCCTTTTGAACCATGATTTTCTCTGGATATGTGCCCAGGAATGGGATTGCAGGATCATATGATAGCTCTAGTTTTAGTTTTTTAAGGAACCTCCTTACTGTTCTCCATAGCGGCTGTATCAATTTACATTCGTGCACCAACAGTGCAAGAGGGTTCCCTTTTCTCCACACCCTCTCCAGCATTTATTAATTGTAGACTTTTTGATGATGGCCATTCTGACTGGTGTGATTTTTAAGTGTGTGAGGATAAGAGAAAACTATGTTAGGTACCCAGCACAGTATTTGGTACAAAAGATTTCCGGGAGATTCAGATCCACTCTGTCTCCTAATCAATGAATATCAAGCCAGACTCTAGAGACCAGCTGGTGGGCTACACATGCTGCCATCAGTTCTGGCAGTAAGTCCCAGGTTATCTGTGGACCCACTTGACTCCACAGCCTTTCTGATTAGCCTTCACTGAGCATATTCTCTGCGCGAATTTCTGCACAAATCTTCTTTACTCAACATTTCTCTGCAAAGATGAGCACCCTGTTTCTCCCTTCCCCTGCATTCCAGTTCATCCAGTTTGGCTGTGGTTCTGTCTCCTCTCCTTGAGAATACGTTCATCTCCTGGAACCCCAGCCCCATGGAACTTCCCTTGAGCCAAGACATTGCCATGTTCCCAATGAGGATTGTCAGCCTGTTGTCCCTCCACCCCCTGGACCACCTTAACCAGGTCACACCCTTCCAATGCAGTCCATAGTTGCATAGTTAAAATCAGAATGAGCCTCATCTGCCCCCTAGACTTTGTGGTTCCTGCTTCTGCATTGACTCCTGGGGGGATGGGACTAATGCTACATGAGTTCACCAAGCCACAGCCCAGGCCTGCCTTTCCTCTCACCCACAGCCAGCCTTCCCTTGATGATCCTGCCTCGAACACAGCCCAAACCCTGTGCATAACTGGTGAGATCTGAGTTGCTCCCTGGGCGCAGCAGTACAGGACAACTCCCAAGGCAGAGGGGATGGTAGCAGTGCTTCTATTGGGATCAGACCACAGAGGGCTTGCCTGAGGAGAATGATGCCATCCTCTGGAGTGGGCTTGAAGTGGACTGGGTTTGAATTCATTGTTAGAGGATCCAAGAGTAATTATGAAGTAACCAGAGTTACTGTGGAGGCTGGGAGGTTTGGAGCTCCCTAAAGGTATTCCCCAATCAGCACTGCAGGATTGGAGTCCCCCTAACAGAGGAGAAAGGAACTAGAGGAGGCTGGGGCACTCCTTGCTGCCCAAAGTCATCAAAGGGCCGGGCACTGCAGAGCAGAGAGAGCAAGCGCGTTTCCAGAAGCATTGCTTCAGCACCTGTTCTCTCCTCGGGCGAGATGCACAGCTGGGTTTCAGAATATCACCAGAGCAGCTGGCTTGTGACCATAGGCCCTAGTGGGGCTTTCATGGATGAGGTGTTGGCAGATGGGTAAGAAGACAACTTAGATGCTGATCGAAGAGTGCTTTGATGTGGGTATAAAAATGACAGGCTCCACCACAGAGAACAGGAAGACAGTTCTGCGTCTCTCTGTGGTTTCTGAGGTTTGTGGTTTTAAGGCTACTGGGACCACTTACAGGAAGCGTTGTTCTTTTGTTTTTCTGTCTGAAACACCCGCAACAGTGCAGAGCCAAAAGGCAGGGGCCTCCAGGAAGAGCACACTTTGAAAAAGGATGCCTTTGCTGTTCTTACACGTGTTTCCTATTTCCAGCTATTTCCAGATACAGACATAGACACGCATATCAGATTCTACCCTTGCAGGTAAGGCACCTGGCTGTGTCATCAAAATGTAGCATATTTCCATATATTTTATTCTGTTAAAAAAAAATGCCTATGCTTTCAAGCCTGGGTTGACCAAGGGAAGGTCCTTATTAACAGCTCCTTTATTGTTTAATGTGATCAGCTTGATTTCTGCATGGGAGACCCCACAAAGCCAGTGAAAACTGTGATCTGCAAAGTTAGGAATGCATGAAAATGCTTATGCTATGTGGACTTCTAAATGATTTTATGCTCAGTTTCTGCTATATCTGTTTCTATCCAGTGACCTACCAAAAATATGGCAGAGCTCTTGCTATTGCCTTAATACATTCTCCGTCACACCACCCCTTTCTTTCTGAGCAATCATAGTGGGCGATGAGAAAAATAGGACACGTTTGAGAGAAAATGGGTGGCTATACAAAAGACAAGTACATTTCTTTAGCTGTCAAAATTAGCTATGAAAATTAAGATTGAGAACATCTGTCTTAATGATGTATGTAGCACAGACTGTTCTGTTGTTTCACAGTCTCTCTCAGAAAAAAAAAAGAAAGAAAAGTTACCTGCTAGTCTCTCATGATCTTCTCCTAAGTCTAATTTGCTTTTGGCTATAAAATGCTACTGTTGATATTAAATAATGTTCTTATGTGCAAATATGTAAAATTTTTGCAATTCCTTTTGCAGACCCTGTATTGTAAGGTTGGAAAGGACAGACTAAATACAGTAATCATAAATTTCAAAATAGAAATGACTACCAAAGTGTGTTAGCTCGGCGTTTAATTAGGCATAGAAGCTTTATTTTTTGACCCAGTTGTGAAAACCATACTAATGCAAACTGATATCAAGAAAGCTGCTGGGAATAGCGAAGGAAATGGAAGTGAACTAAGTAGAAAACAGATCCTGACCCACCAGGCAGTTGAAGGCTTGATATATTTACCATTCACTAAATGTCCTCAGCGTACTAGACACCACAGAAAACCCATAAATCTGCTAGGGCCTGTGCACCTGCCACCAGCCACTGAGGCTGTTGACATATTAAACTACAACCCTCCTGTTTTTGTGTTTCCTTTATTTTCCTTTTTAAGAATGATTGTGGCCAAATTCCTATATTTACTGTCCCTTAGAATTAGACGTTTATTTTCCTCTTCTGTCAACATTCCTTCTCTCTCTCTCCCCTCTCCCTTGCCTTTTCCTGTCCGCTTGCTGTGAATTAAATCTATTTTCTCTGGTTGGGTATTTCTTAGGGGGAAACCTACCCAAGATATTATCTCTGTCTTTGAGAAACTTACTGTCAAATTTGGCTCAGTTCACTTTCTAGTCTTGCTGAATGTATTTTTCATTTTAACTTGATTTGAATATAATAATAATAAATTTAATAGAATAGAATAATTCCCTCTTTTTTCTGTATCAAAAAAGAAAGATCTTATTGAAAGATTGGATTAATTAAATGATTTATGTTTTAAATTGAGGTTAAGAAATAGATTGTTTAGTTTATTATAACAATATATATTTAAAATACTTAAAAATATATGTAAATATATTTCATAGGTTAATAATAAATATACCTTAACTTATTTTTGCATAACAATTTTATTTTTCAGCAAGTTATCAATTTACATATTATTTGTAGATCCTTTTGAATTTTCTGTAGAGAAAATCTGTGAATGATGTCACTTTTATTTCTTCCTTTCCAAATCATATGTTTTGTATTTTGTTTTCATCTTCACTGCTGTGATCAGGACTTCGGTAAAACATTGAGTTGAAGTGGTGGTAGTGGGTATCCTGTCTTTCTTGCAATCTGAAAGGGAAAGATTTAATTTTTACCATAAATAACAATGATATGTGTTAATTACTTTTATCAGATTAAGAGATTTGCTGACTTGCTAGGATTTTTTAAATTATTAGACATTAAGTTTTATGAAATGTTTTTCCTATATCTTTTGAGATGATCATATGAATTTTGCCTTTAATTTCCTAATTGGTGAATTATATTAATTGGATCTCTGATAGTAACCCACTTTCAAATTCATAGAATAAGCCCATCTTGGTCATAATGTTTTATCTTTAATATACATTGCTGGATTTAGTTTACTAATATTTTGTTTGGAATTTTTGCATATACATTTGTGAGTGAAATTGGCCATATTTTTTTCTTTCTTGCAATTGCCTTGTCAAATTTTGGCATTAACTTATTGGCCTCAAAGAGTTGATAATTTTTTTTTATACTCTGGTATAATCTGTATAACACTGAAATGATTTTTTAGATATAGGAAGATTTTAATTATGGATAACATTTGTTAAATAGTTTTAGTTATGTTCAGGTTTTCTAGCCCTTGAATTAGTTTTAATAGATGATAGTTTTAGATATAAGTCCATTTTATGTAAACTTCAAAATAATTGACAAAATTTATGTATTGCTTTATTTTGTGGGAAATGCAGAAGCAGTAAAGACTTTTAAGCAGAAAAATGGCACAGTATTCAGAGATGTTACACAAGATGAGCTGCATCAGGATTGAAAACCTGTAACTCTTTATTGGTCAGAAATTTAAATGGCAACTGTTAAAGTCATGTTTGAAATAGTCATACTCAGCTTCATCAACATCTCAACCATTAACAAAATGATTGAATCTGTTGCTCACTTTTAACTCTGTAAGATTTCCTATAAGATGGTTGCCTATTGGTTTATTAAATGTCCAGTCATACTTTAAAGGAAAGTTCTGTGGGTAGTTCTATATTCCATTCTTATACGTCATACTAGTGTACGTATGGGCCTTTGTATATGGCTCTAACTCAAAGTTTCTCTGAGTTCATTGAACCTCTGGTGGGCCTCAAACGTTCTCCACATGGACTGAGAACTCATCCAAAATGCCAAATTATTGTATTTGGTCTTAGGGTCAAATGGCATTCATTCTTATGTACACATATAGGATATTTACTAGTACCCCACTGATTTATTGATTACTAAAATTTGGTATTTGTTAATAAATGTAACATTATACAGATTCTAGGGATACAAAATCAGTAGAATCCGAGGAAGTCCAGTTGTCACACCACAACTGGCAGCATTGTGTAGCTCCTATTGCGTATACACATAGAGAGTCAGAATCTTCACAGATTTCTGGATTAAGGGTTGTTAACAGTGTATTATTAGTGCCATTTTTAGGTGATTGTGTCTCTCAGTTGCAGCTATTTTTATGTAAACTATCATCAGTTTTGCTTCACTATTAATTCCATTTGCTGTGGATTACCTGGTTAACCTTATAGTATGTAGATTGCACATATATGTGTGTGTGTGTGTATATATATATATATATATATAAACAGTTGTTTGGGAGCCACGAATTCCAATGGTCAGACCTTAAGGCACATGTTGTAGTTTGAATATGAATAATTCACACATTTAGTACTAAAGCAGATGTTTACACAGTTTGATTAGTTGTGATGTTTCATTGTTATCACAGTCTTTCTTACACCTCCGTCTCCCTGTCTCCCACTGGAAAATGGAAAATGGTGGGGTAGGGTGGCTGTGGGGTTGTTTGCTTGTTATGACTGGGCTGAGATAACCACCTTTTCTGGATTACTCATTAGAGGACTCCAGGGGTAAACATTCTATGATAAAACATGAAGCAGTCATGAGTGAACATCCTGTATCGAAAATTCTTTTCTATTGTCTCTTAAGAAATACAGACTAAATGAACATTTCCTTGTTTCCTATTTCCAGAAGAGAGGCTTCTTCTGGAATTAACTTCTCTGCTAATGTATGATCTTTTGGCAGAGAAGGTGAGAATCTTGCAGCTTAGTATTTCTTTAAGAGAATGAATGGCCACATCGGCACCACTGACGAGTTTGCTGTAATAGAAACAGTTCACAGAAGGGAGAGTACAGTGAAAGGGAAATGGAAATAAAAATGAAAATCGGAAGATCCCTGAGCTCTGGTGTTTGAAGGTCGGAGGTCAGCTTTCCCAGTGCAGTGCTCTTCTACAGGGTCACCCACACGCATGTCCTCTTTGTTCATCTGTGAATGTTGAATCCATCATTTCTCTATGGACATTGGGGAAACTTGTTTTGAAAATTATGCAAGGAAAGTTCCTTTTCAAAGATCAATTCCTAGACTCAGAAATAACAAGAAAACATTGTCCTGACAATCACCGTCATTTGCAGTGCATATTAGGATATATTTCTGCATGCCTATTTGAATGTGCTTGGATTTTTCTGGCTTAGAGAGAACTTGTAATTACAAAAATTAAATAATGCAGT
The DNA here is from genome assembly GCF_964270905.1 of Leucopleurus acutus. NCBI lineage: Eukaryota > Metazoa > Chordata > Mammalia > Artiodactyla > Delphinidae > Leucopleurus > Leucopleurus acutus. Next base: position 99,824,713 of record NC_139145.1, read on the forward strand.
TGCCAGAAGGATCTGTGGGGACTATTCAGGTTTTTTTGACCTGTCTTATGCTGAAGGGACTCTCAGATGCATTCAGAATGCCAGCCTCTCATTCATGTTCCTGCTGCTTATCTGATTTCCACATCTATAAAGGAAGCTGGATCTTAGCACGGGGAGGGAACTTTGAAGCTCTTTTCTTGTATCTTAAACTGGAGTGCATGCTACTCTGAACCTAGAGATAGATATACTACCAACCAAGAGTTGAAAGTCAGAATAAGTTTTGGACCCAAATAAGCTAGAGTACATCAAGGCATTAACTGTGATGGGTTTTCCCAGCATCTGTTTTTTTTTTTTTAGTCAAAATATATACTCTTCAATAAAAAACATAAAGGTCACTCGTGGATTCTCTAAGATCTTGCTTGAGTAAAATTTTTAATACTATAATACTTCAGAGGCTGAAAAAAATCAGTTATTGTAAAAAATAAATAATACTTAGTAAATGCTGTGGCCAGACCCCATTCATTGATCACATTGGTGGAAACGGTCATTCTTGAATCCAAATCTCATGTCTGTTGCTTGCTTTGCTTCCCATTTTAACTATGAACTTGCTAACTACTAGCTGGGGCAAGTAACATAAACTCTCTTAACGTCAGGTTCCTTATTAGAAAACAGGGTGAGTATAGTGAGGAAGACCACAGGCTCTGGAGTTCACCTGCAATTGTAGCCCAGTCTCCTACCCCTCAATTGCAGCTGCTTAATCTGAGGCACTTGGCCTCTGTATGACTCAGTGTCCTCGTGTGTCAAACGTTGATTACCATAAGAGAGCCTCCTGTGAGTTTCAAATGGGACAGTGAATGCCAAGCACTTAACACCGTGCCTTCCACAAAGAAAGCATTCAATAAATATTCGTTATTAAAAACAACCTTGAAGAGGATTTGTGGAAATACATTGGTCGTGCATTGGAGGCAAAAAGGCCACGTATAAAGGCAGACCAAGGGAATCTTTTAACATTATGACTTTGAAAACCTACTTCCAATTCTAAGAATTCTCTAATTTTTTCCCCTGATTTATCTGTTTCATCAGTAGTTGTTCCGCCTTTGATTCATCAGCCCACACTTTTTTAGTCTTTTCTTTTTCTGTATTTGGCATAAAAGGGGAGAAGAAAGATGTCAGAGAGTCATTGTGGCTGTATTTATATCAGCCCAACTTCCATGACTGGCATGTTCCCATCATTTCCCAATGGAGTTGCCAGATGATCAAAGACCTTACTGACCTTTTGCTGGGAATTAAGAGTACGGAAACAAGCATAGGTTAAGGATAGAGTCTTCTTTAAAATCTGTTTTAGTATATCATCTGGAATTCTGCATAGAACAAAGTCATTTTGGTTAGACCCAGAAACTACCAACAGAGGGCAATGACTTTGATATACCTGCAGATGTGGCAGTGTTTTTTTGTGTTTTTTTTACTTTTTTCATCCTTCTGAGTTTAGCGGTAAATTATGCTCTGCAAGGCTCTTTATTAGAAATTAGGGTGCATTTTCCAACAAATAATTTTACGACTAATGAAAAACGTGCTAGAAGTCGGAAGCTCACAAGCCTGCTTAACCCACCGATTATTAAATGTATGCTGGTGAGGGTCTCACAGCTCTGCAGAAGCTGGTCACCCAGAATGCCAGAGGTGCCCTGCTGCATGGGATGGGTTCTTCCCTCCTTCGCTTCCATTTGGTAGCAGGCAGATTAGGTGTCCCTCTAGCTTCAGGAACCTGGAATAGATGTTCCAAAGAGACAGAGATGAGAAAGGGGAGAGGAGTGTGCCTGATGGCTCTAGAAACCAAGGAGTGAGAGAACGGGTCAAGTATAAGCAGAGAAGAGCCAGGGGCTAAGGACCCGTGGCCTGCAAAGCATACTTCTTGTTTCCAAACCAACCCCTTGAAGGTCTGTTTTCTGTCCCAACAAAGATCCTAGGGTTGAGCTACATACTTCCTATTCCACTGCCCTCAATTTTTTGCTTTTGACTATGATTTCTGTACATCTTGGGTTCACACAATAGAATAGTCTCTCTCTCTCAATTTCCCTTCTCCTTTGCCTTTTGAGAAAGTGTGAGGGATTTTAGTCCAAGTGATAAAAGAAAGCTGACTAGAAATAAAGTGTTCTTATTATGCTTAGCCTTCCCTCACCCCATACCGTGACTACTATCACCACTCTCCACATCTCCTCTTTCTCACCTCTCCTCTCCTTTTCACTTCAACCTGCTGGAGACAAGGTTCCAATAATAAAACTTAGGGCAGACAATGGACTCAACTGAGATTTCTGCAACTTTTCAGAGAATAATCTTAACGCAGCTCTTTCATGCATATGGTGACAAGCACGTTTCTGAGCCCCTGGATCCCAGTGAAGATGGTGGCCCTAGACCCGAGGGGCTAAGATAGGAGCTGGAGATGTTGTTGAGTGGACCAGACTGAGGTCAAAGAACTATGCGTTTTTTATGAAAAGAGCATCAAAGATACTAGAGCGTATTGCTCTCCTGATTCCCTGAAAACTTTGTTTGGAGTCGTCCCTAGGGTGAAGTAAAAGGAGGAATAAATTGTCCCTGGTGGCAGGAAGCTCTGCAACAACAAGAGGCATGAGGAGAGAAGGGAACATTCCCACAATCTTCTCTACATGGAAATCTTTTATCCCCACCCTTGCATTTATTTTTATTTACGTCTACCTTGCAGTAGTGCATTTTAAGTTTGAATAAGGCTTACCAGTTTCCAAAGTACTTTCCCAAACAGTATTTCATTTGAACCTCATAATAGTTGTAAGGTGGGCAAAGGAGGTCTCAAGAGCCCTATTTTATCGAAGAAAAAAAAGTCCAGAAAGACTGAGTTACCAAAGGTCATGTACAGAGTGTGCAGTACAGATCTGGGCCTGAAATTCAATTATTCATTCACTGTTTTCCCTTCACATTAGAATTCTTCCTCATAGTACTGATCTTGACTCATGGGATTAGCAAAAATACAGTAATATGAAAAAACAGTAAATTTAAATGTTTTGCATCTCATGAAAATCTTTACAAGTAAAATCTGAACAATGCAACAGATTATACTAAAGCAGGAATGTGTTTTCCTTCAGTAATTCTTCTTTAACATTGTACTATTATATTAAATTCTATTTCTAAGAATCAACCATAAATATAATTTATGTATTTGAATTATTCAGAAGAGATTTAACAGAATAAGAGAAAAGAGCTGAAGCTAATTCATTCTATTAAAATACAAATGGCAAACGAAAGGCTGTAAAAATTGCTGGGTTGAAAATGATTTCACTCTGAACGCTGATTTATCTCGAGAAGCCTGGTTTTACTCTGTAACTTAAACGAACACAGTTAGTAGAAATCAAGTTACTCTTTTATTATAAACAAGTCTGTAGTCATTGGAATAAATCCCATGAAATAGAGTGGACAATAAATGTTGTTCAGGGATGATTATCTAGTTTATTATAGTTGATTTACAATGTTGCATTAGTTTCAGGTGTACAGCAGAGTGATTCAGAGATAGACAGATATCTATATATATATCTATACTTATCTATATCTTTTTCAGATTATTTTCCCCTATAGGTTAGTATATAACATTGAGTATAGTTCCCTGGGCTATACAGTAGGTCCTTGTTGGTTATCTCTTTTATATATAGAAGTGTGTGTATCTGTTAATCCTAAACTCCTGATTTATCCCTCCTTGCTTTCCCCTTTGGTAACCGTAAGTTTGTTTTCTATGTCTGTGGTTCTATTTCTGTTTTGTAAATAAGTTCATTTGTCTTTTGTTTGTTTGTTTTTAGATTCCACATATAAGTGATATCATATGATACTCGTCTTTCTCTGTCTGCCTTACTTCACTTAGTATGATAATCTCTAGGTCCATTCATGTTGCTGCAAATGGCATTATTTCACTCTTTTTTATGGCTGAGTAATATTCCATTGTCTGTATATATAACATATTCTTTATCCATTCACCTGTTGATGGACACTTAGGTTACTTCCATGTCTTGCCTATTGTAAATAGTGCTGCTATGAACATTGGGGTGCATGTATCTTTTCAAATTATTTTCTCCGTATAAATGCCCAGGAGTGGGATTGCAGGGTCTATGATAGCTCTAGTTTTAGTAAGGAACCTCCACAGTGGCTGTACCAAATTACATTCCCATCAACAGTGTAGGAAGGTTCCTTTTTCTCCACACCCTCTCCAGCATTTATTATTTATAGACTTGTTGATGGTGGCCATTCTGACTGGAGTGATCACCCCACTCACCATTAAGGAATAAATAGACTAAATGCTAGGAAAAAAATTACACCCACAGGATGAATAAATCCTTGATAATTCACTTAAGTAGGAAAATTATATCCATTTTTGATATTTTAAAATGTTATTTTGAAAAACCTTAGGTAAGAAACCCTGAAATATAACTACAAAATTACTGATAGTTTACCTACCATGATCTGATTTTCCCCAGCACCTTTTTCTTAAATGTGTTTCTATCTGCACTTCTGTAAAGTTTCGTGTTAAAAAGACATGCCTGCAATGAGAGAATTTGAAAATGCATTAATGAGATTTTAAGTATAAGCATTCTTCAAGTGTATGTATTAAGAACTAATAATTCCCTTCATCTGGAGCATTCAATATGTGAAAACTCAAGTTAACAAAGAAATTAATATATTCACAATTTCATGTAATATTCCAAGTCATGTACAATTTACTTCCACTCTTTTGTTGGGTAACACTGACTTTTGTATTTTGATTGATGTCAAATATACACCATGAAATATGTAGTGTGTATAATATGTGGATAAATATTCACATAGACATTTATTTTCATTTCTATTTCACATAATTTGTATTGCATTAAATTTGGTGTGTACAAACGTAAGGTAGATAGCTAGTGGGAAGCAGCCGCGTAGCACAGGGAGATCAGCTCGGTGTTTTGTGACCGCCTGGAGGGGTGGGATGGGGAGGTGGGAGGGAGGGAGACGCAAGAAGGAAAAGATATGGGAACATATATATATGTATAACTGATTCACTTTGTTATAAAGCAGAAACTAACACACCATTGTAAAGCAATTATACCCCAATAAAGATGTTAAAAAATAAATACAAATAAAAAATAAATAAATTGGTGTGTCATCAAAATATTAATTAACCTTGTCATCAAAATATTAATTTTGATTAACCTTGTCATCAAAATATTAATTTTTATTATAGACAATGATAATAGCTACTGCTTATTCATTGCTTATAAGCCAGGCACTGCCCTAGCTTCTTTTCGTATATTGCTTCTAGTTATCTCCCAAACCCTGCCCAGTAGACACTATTGATCCTACTTTACAAGTGAGGACACTGAGGGAGGTCTAGTGATTTTAAGTAACTTACTGAAGGGGATACAACTAGTATGTGGCAGAGACAAGATTTAAACCTACATCTGTCAGTCTCCAAAGCCAGTGCCTTTTCCATCACACTACATTGCTTCTTAGGAACATGCAAAAAGGCATGATAAACTAATACTGCCCATGAGATGATAGCCATTCTGACCAGTGTGAGGTGATACCTCATTGTAGTTTTGATTTACATTTCTCTAATAATTAGTGATGTTGAGCATCTTTTCATGTGTCTGTTGGACATCTGTATGTCTCTTTGGAGGAATGTCTATTTAGGTCTTCTGCACATTTTTTGATTGTTTTTTTTTTTTTTTGATATTGAGCTGTATGAGCTCTTTGTATATTTTATATACTAATCCTTGTTGGTTCCATCATTTGCAGATTGTTTTCTCCCATTCTGTAGGCTGCCTTTTTGTTTTGTTTATGGTTTCCTTTGCTGTGCAAAAGCTTTTAAGTTTAATTAGATTCCATTTGTTTGTTTTTTCTTTTATTTCCATTACTGTAGGAGATGGATCCAAGAGAATATTGCTGCGATTTATATCAGAGAGTGTTCTGCCTATGTTTTCCTTTAAGAATTTTATACTATCCAGCCTTACACTTAGGTCTTTAATCCATTTTGAGTTTATTTTGTATATCATGTTAGAGAATGTTCTAATTTCATTCTTTTACATGTAGCTGTCCAGTTTTCTCAGCACCACTTATTGAAGAGACCGTCTTTTCTCCACCATATTCTTGCCTCCTTTGTCATAGATAATTGACCGTAGGTGCATGGGTTTATTACTGGACTCTCTATCCTGTTCCATTGATCTCTATTTCTGTTTTTGTGCCAGTACCATAGTGTCTTTATTACTGTAGCTTTGTAGTATAGTCTGAAGTCCATTCCATTCTTCACAAGGATCTCTTGTATTTTCATACAAATTTTAAAGTTTTTTGTTCTAGTTCTGTGGAAAATGCCATTGGTACTTTGATAGGGATTGTAGATTGTGTTGGGTAATATGGTCATTTTAACAATATTGATACTTCTAATCCAAGAACGGGGTATATCTTTCCATCTGCTTGTGTTGACTTCAGTTTCTTTCATCAGCATCTTACAGTCTTCAGAGTACAGGTCTTTTGCCTCCTTAGGTAGGCTTATTCCTAGGTATTTTATTCTTTTTGTTCTGATTGTAAATGGGATTGTTTCCTTAATTTCTCTTTCTTATATTTTCTTGTTAATGTATAGAAATGGAACAGGTTTCTATACATTAATTTTGCACCCTGCAACTTTACTGAATTCATTCATGAGCTCTAGTTTTCTGGTAGTGTCTTTAGGGTTTCAATGTATAGTATCATGTCATCTGCAAACAGTGACAGTTTTACTTCTTCCTTTCTGATTTAAATTCCTTTTATTTATTTTTCTTCTCTGATTGCTATGGCTAGGACTTCCCAAACTGTGTTGAATAAAAGTGGTGAGAGTGGGCATTGTTGTCTTGTTCCTGATCTTAGAGGGAATGCTTTCAGCTTTTCACCATTGAGTACGATGTTAGCTGTGGGTTTGTCATATATGGCTTTTATTATGTTGAGATATGTTCCCTCTGTGCCCACTCTCTGATGATTAAAGGAATGCTGGCAGAGAAATCTTGAGCTAGGCAATGGGTGGTTATCTCAGCAGGTGGGTAGACTCACTGTCACAGAATTGGATGACTGCTGGGGATCCACCCTGCATATTTGGATTCATGTGCTAGGCTATAGTTGCTAAGTAACTGGGGATTCTATAGGATCTCTGTCTTTGAGAATCTGGAGTACTGAGAAGGTACAGAGCCACACGCCTGGGATGGGATTGGATAAGATGAGGGTACAAGGCATGCTTTGTCTGAAGCAATTAGCCCAGAGTCCAGTTCCTGTTACCATAGTTTAAAAAAAAAGACAATGGAATGCTGATTTGATGCATGTTTATATTTCGTAGAGCCGCTCTAGCACAAAATAAATGGTTTAAGCAACAGAAATTTATCATCTCACAGGTCCGAGACTTGGAAGTCTGAGATCAAGGTGTCAGCAGAGGCATGCTCCTTCTCAAATCACTAGGGAAGGCTCTGTTTAGGCCTGTCTCCTAGATTCTGGTAGTTCCTTGTCTTGTGTCAGCATAACTCCAGCCTTCACATGGTGTTCTCCTTGTGTGTGTCTCTGTGTCTGAATTCCCCCCTTTTTGGTTGCCAGATAAAATACAAGAATCCCAGCTATATTAGAATTTCAGATAAACAACAGATGTCCCTTTTTAGTATAAGTATTTCCCAAATGTTGCACAGGAAATGCTTATACCAGAATATTATTTATTTATCTGAATTATTTATTTGAAATTCCAGTTTAGCTGGGCATCCTACTTTTTTCCCTAAATCTGGCACCTGCCTAAATATCATATTGCTTGTGTCTTTTTCAGCTGTAAATGAGAATTTAACCCTAATTCTATGGGACGGCATGTCTCCCAGATGTTCCTTTGGTGGCATAAGGACTGCCACATCATCTAGGTGGCTGCCAAAGAGTTCTTGGGGGAGAGGGTCACCTGGAGCTGTGCTTACTCTCCATCTCCCTGAGGGCCTAAAGAAGAAACACTGAAGATGTTTTTCAAATGTTTATTTTGAACTTGAATATTCTTTCTTTATACTATATTTAATCAGATTTTGATCCATGTGACTTAGGGGAGAAGACAGGGTGAGAAGGGAGCTTTTTTAACATGCCAGCCATGGCTAAGCTACCTTGTCCATTTTCAGGTGGGATTAGGTGAAGGGAGGTTTATTCTTTTTGGTTCTTTTGTTCTACTTGGTCCTAGAGCTGCTGTTGATTTGATGATTTTGAAAATAGCATCTTTGTGCATTATGATAAAGGACATCATCATTAGATAATGATTAATGAATTGTTGAAAATCAGAAGATTGATAAGTGTGGTAATAAATTTCTTTTTACCAGGAGAATTATTTAAATATAGAAGAGATTACCACCCTCCTCGGAGTCCAGTCTTTTCATAACCACTATTCTGCATTTTAGCCTTTTTAGTTTTGGGGCCTCTGAGTGCAATTTTATCCTTCTTTCTCTTTCTCACGTTGTATTATTTCATTTATTTAAATGAATTTAGTGTAAGTTTTTAGCCTTTATCATATTCCAAATTTTTATTTGTTCACCTGAGGTCTCTGCTTCAACAAACTTTGCTCTTATTAGTGGACAGTAATACAAACCTAAAAAGCATTTTGGCACTGACTCTGAGGTTGTTTTCCTTGAATGAGAGGCAAATGTTATGAAACTTAATGGGAAGTGCTAACTCCAGAAGTATCTTGCTGACATTTATTTATTTTGCCCAGAAATGAGCTAATGTCGAGACTCAGCATTATGAGTTCCTCACACTTGAGCTTGGTGAGGAAGGTAAGACTCTGAGGGCTCAGTTGCATCATTCTTTAATTAAAGATGATGCCATTAAAGAAATTAGAGGTGTGAGAGCAAAACAGCTAATGCCCAAACTTGGGAAGCTTTGCCACCAGTGCCTTTTAGAATTCAGTATGTCCAGATACACACAAAGATTTTCCATTAGTACCACTTCCTGGCTATACACATTTCTCTTCCAGTGCCTAGGATAAAGTTCCTTGGAAGTAGACACAAGCAACCACCCATTAAGAGCTCTTTGCTCTAAAATTTGACTTCCTGTTTTCTGCAAGGAGGAAGATGATAGCATTGATCCTTTATCACTCTTCCTCCCTCCAAATCTCCTGCCCTTTGCTGATGGCGAAGCAAACTGCAGAACTCTCTTAGCGGTTGTAACTTGCTATAACAAATTCCTCAGTTTTCCTCAACTGAGGAAACTCTGAATTGGGCCCTTCAGGCATTCAGCAAGCAGCCATGCAACACCCATGAGCTTTGCCTTCAGACCAGCAAATCTAGTACATGGGCATCTTCTTCCCAACTATTTCTTTGGCGTTACCTTAGCTGCTTAGTAAGTGGGGAATTAATATGTTGTTGGGCAGTGGTGAACTCTTACTTCTGATGATGATTTATCTAAGCTTCTTATCTTCCCTCAAGGGAGGCAAGTGACATTTTGACTAGATTCTGTAACAATATTTATTATGATTATTTGGTAGTCTCTGCATGACAACAGTGGGCATAAATTCTTTATGAAATTAATCCCAGTGACAAAGGATTTATTTTATAATGATCTGTGTCTTTTCTTCCATGGGGTGTAAATTCTAGTAAATATTAAAGCATTCAAAATAATATTTTTTTCTAAAACTTTTCATATAAACCATATGTTACACTTTTTTTTTTTTGCCATCTTTAATTTACGGCAACAATTACAACTAATGGCTGACAAAGGTTAAGAGCACATCAGTAAAGTACTCACATTCTGGCTCCTAAATAATCTATTTTTCTCAAAGCACCAAATTCTCTTCCTTTGTCTGATGTTCTGGAAAGAGAGGAGAGGCAATTATGCTGCAGTTATCTTCGTTGGTTTGTGTTATTCAAGCACGAAGATGATAAGCTCCCTGTACTTAACGTATTTTAAATGCAGTCATGCTTAATATCTCATTATGTTACTGCAATACCAAATTTATGAGTTTCCTAATGGTTTGGGAGCCATGTCTTAATCCATGTTTGTGTATCTACTCCCTAATGGATGGGTGGACGGATGGAAGCGAGAGGTAGGGGGCGGGATAAAGAGGGATAGAGGATGAGCAGGATTTTTGGTAATCAGAATCCGTATTCCTCAGAAATAATGACATGAATTTCTTGACTCAGTGTCAGACTACAAAAATGCCACCATTGTTCATTTTGTAGGAGGTACAGTGTTTTCATAGGAGGAAAGGAGAACGCAATGGTGATGGCCTTTTATTTTCTTTATTCTTTCAAACCTACGTTAACTTATTAGTGAGTCAAAAAGAACTACTAGTTTTTATTAAAAGGACAATATTATGAAAGTTTCTCAGTTTATTAATGCATTTGACATAATGGTTTTTCGTTTGTTTGTTTGTTTGTTTGTTTTTTGCAGTACGTGGGCCTCTCACTGCTGTGGCCTCTCCCGTCGCGGAGCACAGGCTCCGAACGCGCAGGCTCAGCGGCCATGGCTCATGGGCCCAGCCGCTCCGCGGCATGTGGGATCTTCCCAGACCGGGGCACGAACCCGTGTCCCCTGCATCGGCAGGTGGACTCTCAACCACTGCGCCACCAGGGAAGCCCTGATTTTGATTTTTAATGTTCTCTTTACTTCAGTAAATATAAAAGTAAAAATGTTGACGAGATCTCCAACAAAAGAGACATGGTGCACAAATTAGTTTACTTTCAGCAAGCAGATCCTGAGTTTTCAACGAGGAGAACTTCATGCCCCCTGGGCCACCTATACAACTGCAAAGAGTGTCACGGACACCTGGTTCCAGGCTGGTACTTAAGGATTTTTGAGGCCTAGGAATCCAATCCAATCTTTGGAGCTGTAAATAAACCAAACACTGTTTCAGTTAAGCCCCAAGAAGAGTATTAAATGAAATATTTGGTAAACTTGAATTCTCATAGCCTTTGCACATCTCAGGGTTTGTGTTCACAGGTGATGTACAAAGTGAAATGGAGGCTAGTACATGGGAAAAACAAATGGTCTCATCATCTACTTGCATATAGTTGTTGCAACCTCTGGTTAATTCTCAGGCCTGTTCTGATACAGGAACCATAAGTAGCATTTAGGCTATAGGTATCTCCTCTTTTCACTCTTTTAATATTTATTGAGTGCCCACCACGTCAGACACTGTTCTAGAAACATACTGGAGTGGATCACATAGATCCAAATCACTGCTTTCAAAGAGCTTATCTTCCAGCAGGAATACTATTTGAAATACTGCATTAGTGTCGAATATTAAACATGAATGTTGTCTTTCAAGAACTTCAGATCAATTTGATAAACCCTCATCAGGGTACCTGCAAAGATGAGTCAGTCCTGGGTCTGGTATCTAGGAATTCACAATCCAGTAGGGTAAATAGGAATGTGTAGTCAAGGGTTAAATACTGTGAGACAGTAACTGAGGTGTAACGTAGCACAGGTGGGTATTGACATAGCACAGAGTGGAGGGTAACTGGCTGCAGGGAGAGGAGGTAGTGGGAGAGAGATGGTAATGGCGGGGTTGGCGGGGATGGCTTTTCCTAGGATGTGACCCTGTCTGGTGAACTCCTGATTATCCCTTAGAACACTCATAATTGACATTTTAAGTTGAAAGTGGTGAGATCGTATTTATACTTCTGCTCATGTTCATTTATTCTTTAGTCCTTGAATATTTTAACATTTCTTCCTGAGGCTTGAGAAAAGTGAAGAATAGAGTTGATCAATAGGGAGCCTATTAGCGTAATGAAGTAACATCCAAGATAAAAATTAATAGGAACATTTATTTCTAAGAGCTCTATCTCTAGAGGTATTGAAGGGCGGTCAAATCATGAGATTAGCTGTCAGAGCTGATAGAGATTTCACATTTGTTTAGTTGACCACAGCTTTGTTCAAGGTGTCTGTGCATCTTTGAAAGAATTGCATGCATGGCTAATTAGCCTTTCAAACAAATTCTTTTCAAAGTAATAACAGCATATAAAATTGCAGCACCTCAATATGTACAAATTTTCATGAATTGCCTCATGCGGTTGGATCCATGGAATACTGTATTGCTGGGAGACATGTTTTCAGAGTTCATCCTCTCCAAATACAACCTTTCCTGCTATTTCTAGAAATAGAACACTAAAAGCTAACATTTGTATAGGGCTTACTATGTCCCTGACACTACTATAAGCACTGTACAATTTTTAACTCATCAAAATCTCACACCTGATGAGGCATGACCTCCATTTCACAGAAAGGAAAACTGAGGTACAAGAGGTTAAGCCACTTGCTCAGGGTTCCACAGCTAGAAAATGTCAGAGCCAGGATTCATCCTCAAGCAGTCAGGTCACAGAGTTCTATTCTTAACCACTATATTATACTGTTTCTAAAATACAGAATGAGCACTCTTATCATGGGATTATTTTGAAAACTTTAAGTATCAAAAATTACCGTGTAACCATATTTTAGATGTTAGGTATGTGTTTGCATATTAGGTACAAATTCCATATTCAATGATGAAGCCACCTTTGAATCTCTTTGGCTCACAAACAACCACTGTCCACAAACCCCTTTCACTGTTGATGCTGGTTGACACATGACTCTAGCCTCACTTCACTAACTCCTGAGATACTTCACCAAATGCCGAGGCCTCGGTTCCCTCCTAAAACTGTATTCTGCTCTTCCTGAGGGCTAGCCCTGTAACTTTCACTGAGTGTATGAACTATTCTTCATTCATTCAAACAGAGAGTGTTTATTGAGTGCCTTTGTGCCAAGTGCTATGCTAAAAGCAGGAGTTATGAGGGTATTCCGCACAGACAGAAAAATCCACCAAAATCAGGTCACCTCACAAAATATTTCCAAGTTATGGTGTTATATTTAAAAAACAACAACAACAACAAAACAGGTTACTGTGTTAAAGAATCACAGATGGAGAACTTCTTCAATGAGTGGTCAAGGAAGGCTTATCTGAGGAGGTGACATGAGCTAACACCTCCAGGATGAGAAGGAGCATTTCATGCAAATAATTAGCTTGGGGAAGAAAGTTCCAAGCAAAAGTGACAGCTTGTGTATCACCCCTAGTGGTCAACAGCTTAGCACACTCAAGAAAGGCACACAGGGCCAGCATGGCTAACATGTGGTGAAGGGGGGAATAGTAGTGGCTGGAGATGAGATTAGAGAGGTTGGTGGTGAAGACCACAAGGCCTTGTAAGCCACGACGAGTCAGTCCGCAGTGAATGGGAGTCCACTGAAAAGTTTAAGGCAGAAGAGTGACATGATCATGTTTATGTTTGATGATCACTTTGATGATGAGAGGCATGAGTGGAAAGCGGAACATTAGTAGAAGGCCATTGGGCTACTTGCGGTTCGAGATGGTGGGGAGTGGTGATGGGTTTGGAAAAAAGAGGACAGAATCCAGGCATGGACAGAATCTGGACAGAATCCAGAATCCAGTCTTGGAAGTGTACTTAACAGATGGGTCTAATGAGACGGTTGAAGAGAAAAGAGAGCAAAGGATGATTCTGAGCAACCAAATGGATGGTGAACACATTGCCCTGAGTTGACAGATGGGGCCAAAGTGGGACCGTCAAGAGATGAGATTTGGAGATGTTAAGTTTGAACTGCCTATGAGGCATACAAGTGGAAATGTCAAGTAAGTGGTTGGCTATGTGGGCCTGAAACTCAGGAGAGTCTGAGCCCCAGGGCATGGGTGTTACCTAAAGCTTTGGGAATTGGTGTATTCACCCAGGGACGGAGAGTGACGTAAACGTGAAGAAGGCTGAATGCGCCCAGGATGGGGCACACCAGCATGTAAAGTGTGCTCTCTGTTCTCCCAAGCAGAGCTGTTCTTCCTCTGCTACCAGCTGGAAAGGCAGAACTAGCCAGGCCATGTATCCTGACTTTTTCCTGTGGCTGCACAGAGCAGAAGGCCAGCTGGATTCTACAAGTGGAAAGAAATTCATGTCATTGCTTTTATTCTTCTCACCCTAGAGTCCCTTTTTCTCTCACCTGGACTTCAGTTCTGAGCCTCCCTCTGGGCAGAACCTCACTCTGGGATATGACCCCCACCATTGATAACAGAGTCCTCGGACAGGTACTGACCTCCCTCTGGGACACAGACACATCCCACATACGTGCAGAGAAGGATAGGAAATCCATGCTCCTCCATTACGTTTTTCTCCCTAGGAATGCTAAATTCCGTTGTATTGCCCGGGGAGAATCTAGCAAATAGCTTCTGACAGAAAGACATTCTGTTGGAAGCCCCTGAGTGTCCAGTATTTAGCAGGCAGAGCTAGAATGGGTGAGAGTCACCCTGAAGGTTTGCTCCCTGCTTCCTGGCTCCATCTGCCCAAGCCATGTCCTTTAAAAGGCAGCTCTTACTAATCTCCTTAATTTACAAAGAGTACATGCTAACCAATTGAAAAGAGCTCAATATGAAATAAAAATGAGTCGAGGATATCCACAGGCAGGTCACAAAAAATACAAATGGCTAATAGACATGAAAGGCAGTCTCCCTAGTAATTAAAGGTGTGAAAACAAAACAAGGAGGTGCCTGTTTTGATCTGAGTGGTAAATGTTTTAAAATTTGTATCACAGACAATGTGGAAGGTATGAGCATTCATGATTCCCCACCCAGAATCTGCAACAATTTTTTGCTTAATTTGTCCCTCCACAACTGCAGAAGAAAAATGAAAGAAAAGGGCTTGATGAGAATGGTTTAATCATGGAATTGGGAGTCAGGGTAGAGATGGGAAAGGGGACATATGGGCCTCAAGAACGCAGGGACCTTGCTGGCTGGGCTGGAGGAGAGCAGTGCGATTAGTGAGAAGTACCGCTTAGTAGGGGCTGACTTGTGAGTGGATCTGTGGGGGGCAGATCTGTGCACAGGATTTTTGGAGGAGGGAAGAAGGCAATATTGAGAAGGGCATCCTTTGTATGGGGCATACCTGACACAGTGAGTTCATGCATTTATTGGCTCAGTAAATAGGCTTAATACCTCTTTGATTTGGTTGTATAAACAAACTCTTCCTGAATGGCATTGGAACAACAGGCCACCGCCTGTGAAAATATGTTTGGCTATTGTAATTATTGATAACTGGGAACTTCTCAAAGTATTGCACTGAACCAACAAATAGCTCGTCTAACATCTTCGTTGATGAGGCAGTGAGATTCAGAACCCAAGATAAGAGCTTCGGTCTTCAGACTTTGGCAATTGGAATGAGAACTTCCGTAGAAAGTGAGACACTGAGCTCACAGGTGGAGAGTTCTGTCTTTTCAACTAACAGCTAGAAATGGGGGACACATTTAGCCAAAGGTGTGAAGATGTAAAAGAGCTTAAAAAACTGAACAGCATTTTTCTGTAAAATGAGGGGGTGCATTTTAATCATTAAAATCAAAAAATAATTTTACAATTTAAATTATATATTCTCCTTCCTTAGGAAAGATTTTTTCTGTACTTCTGGATGGAGAAAGTTATATATTATTTCTTTACTACATGAACTAATATAAAGGCAGTATGTATGATTGTGTTCCATTTCCTAGTTATAAACTTCTGATTTTTATATACATTGAATAAGGCTTTTATCCCCAAATAGTATCCAGCTACTTAGTTTAGTTAATGACACCAAAGAGACTTAATTAGAAACCAAAAAAAAAAAAGCCCTACAAATTACTTAAAGTAAATATTGATAATAGAAGGGAGGGAAAAATATCTTTTCCATAAGAAAGATTCTGAGCCTGTGATTTAGAAATCCTTGCTATTTAGTAATTTAAATTACTTCTTCCTTAACCATGACCAACCCTTTCCTTTTGGTGTGAACTTTTAGCTAGGAAAATTATGTAATTAGCGTCCAAGAAGTTAAAACTGACTTGGAGTTTCAGATGTCTAGTTCACTTTCTGATTTTTTTTTTTTTTTTTAATCTGGGAGTAAAGCATTAGTGTTGTGGTTAAGAGTGTGGACTTTTGGCACTAGACTGAACAGTTTGAATCTACTTCTATTTTTTCCTAGTTGAAGCAAGTCATTCAGCCTCTCTAATCCTTAGTTTCTACATCTGTGTTACTAAGATTAAAAGAGGAATTATTTCTTAGGTTTCTGTGCAAAATAAATGAGACAGTGTTTGTGCTCCATCATTGTTAGCTGTTTCATCAGTTGTGATACTCTTTGGTGCACTTAAAAAACACAACTCAAAATCTGGAAAATCTAGAGGTTAACTTCGTGGTTCAATCAAGAATCTAGTGTATTTCTGTCTCTCCATCCAGCCTTCCCCATTATTAGCTTTATCCCAGTTTAATTCCCCTCATGAACCCAAGACGGCTGCCAGTGCTCCCACAGCTGTCTATATGTTTCCTCATTCTCATCCAGGAGGAATAATTGAGCCTATTTGTTCCAGTGTTCTTACCCAAGACCAAAGATTTACTCTGATTGGAAGAGCTAGGTCACATTCCCAACCCTGAGCCAGTCATTGTAGTCACGGGGTTGGACTGGCCTAACCTTTGAGATGTTCTCCACCCCTGAGCTGAGGAGCAAGTCAGCTTCCCACAACCACACTGATTATTAAGAGGAAACTGAGGGCTGTTAGGAAGGAGAGAGGTAGAAATACCTACCTGAAAGGTGATCAATACCTGTCACACTGTGATCACTGTTATCCAGGCACCACGGAAAGGGCTGTCACTGCCCAGGCAGGAAGTTATCTGTGTCCCTGGGTGGGCACAGGGAACACTTAAACCCCCCCCAAACTTGTTAAAATTGCTATTAGAAGCAGTGTAATTTCAGGAAAACAAAACAAAGCAAAAAACACATAACTCTCTTGCCAAGACAAATAGTATATGGTTCTATAATAAGTCAAAGCTTCCCAACATTGAATGCCCATTATTGGTTTAATGCTAAGCTATGAGGAAGTTTTTAAAAATTAGAAATGACACCTAATGATTATTATCTACTCATATGATAGAGCTCAAATTTTGTCAGTTTATTACTTTTTTGCAAGTAGTACTGAGAAAACTTAAGCTGTTGCATGCTTTGCTGTAGCAATTGGAACACTTGAAGAATATCAGTTAATTGAATAATGTAAGCTCAGAATTTATTTTCATTGTATTTACTTAGCTATTATAGTCACCTCGTGATGATTTCTAGGATCTACAATTTATCCATAGCAGATCCTGCTCTAACATTTTTTAATCCAATAGATTTTATGTATGGAAAACCCTTCTTTATGACAGACTTGTGTACTGAGTAAATTAATGCTCCTTCTGCAGTGTGACACTAGAATTTTCAACCTCATGCACAAGTTTAAAAGCATACTACAAAAGGAAAGAGAAATGTGTTTTTGATTTCTTGTCTTTTTTTATTATTCATGCCTCAGCCCACAGCCCTCTCACCAACTGTAGGTAAGAATAATTGAGAATGACATACTGTTCTCACAAAATCATACTCAAGCAAGAACATTCCAATTCATGGGCAAAAAGCTATTGAGTGATGGAGCCAAAATTAAAAAAAAAAAAAATCTGACTGGAATCTGCTCTATTTTGAAAGCAAGAAGGAAATTTGGAAGTAATATATAGATCAACCTCCTCTTTCTACAGATGAGGAATTGAGGGTCAAAGAGAATAAGTTATTTGCCAGAAGTAATGAAGTTACTTTTATGGATGAGTAGGACGTAAAACCAAAGTCTTATGACTTAGAGCCTAATGTGTGGTCACTGGGCTCATCCTTCTCGGTTACCTGCAGTTAAAATGTTTACAGTAGCTGTACTAGAAAATTATTTTTATTAAGCCTAATTATTGTGTAACTGTATCCCTTAAATACGTCACCCTCATTTTTCTTATCTGTGAAATGAGAGAAGGGTAAGGGGATGGTGAGATGGGTTAGGTTAATCAATCACTAACATGCCTTCTATGAAGTGTATCATTATACTTACTGAGCAAAGACCAAATTAGAACGGTTGCCCCTACCAAACGCTAGGTTATCTACACAAAAGAATTAGCCCTACAGAAGCTTTTAAAATTAAGCTCATTATTTTAGAGTATTTTTAGGTTTGCAAAAAAGTTACAAAGATAGAATTTTCATATACCTCACACTCAATTTCCCCTATTGTTAACATCTTACATTCTTATGGTACATTTGTCACAACGAATGAACCAATATTGATACATTAATATTAACTAAAGTCCATCCTTTATTCAAATCTTTAGTTCTCACTTAAGATCCTTTTTTTTGTTCCAGACTCGCATCCAGGATACCACATTTTATTTAGCTTTCATGTCTCCTAAGGCTCCTCATGGCTGCGACAGTTTCTCAGACTTTCCTTGTTGTGATGGCCTTCACAGTTTTGAGTAGTGTGGGTCAGATATTTTATAGATGTCCTTCAATTTGAGTTTTTCTGATGTTTTTTCATGGCTAGACAGAGGTTATGTGTTTTGGAAGGAAGGCCACAGAGGTAAAGTACCATTCTCATCACAAAGCAAATCAAGGGAGCATACTATCAATATGACTTATCAGCACTGATTTTAACCTTGATCACCTGGTTGAGGTAGTGTTGGCCAGGTTTCCCCACACCGTACTCTTCGGAAGGAGGTCACTATGTGTGGCCCACACTTCAGAGTTGGTGACTGACATCCCTGAGGAGCAGTATCTACGTGAATTATTTTAAATTCTTCTGCACCATAGACTTAGCTCTTCCTCCCCATTTATTTATCTATTTATGTATTCAAATCATTTACTTATATCAGTATGGAATCATGGTTATTTATTTTATACCTTGAGTATAATCCAATACTATGTGATTTATTTTGTTGCTTGAAAACTCTTCTTCTGCCAGGGTTTTCAAATACAGTAAATAATTAAATAACATCACAACTTTCACTGAAGGCTACTTTGTGCCAGGCTCCGTGGCAGTTCCATGTTTGTGCTTCGGTTATACCTGTGCGGAATCACTTGATATTTGCACAACTGAGTGTGTGAGATCCTGCTTCAGCCACAGCTGTGCACCTGTGGCCATGAGATTGTTTAAAGGAATAAAATATGCATGAGTTTCATATTAAGCTCATATGTCAATGAGAGTGGTACATTGATATGCTTTGCCCAGTGTGAAGGCGTTTATTAAATCAAAGCAATTTATAAAACTCCATTCCGTAGAATCCTTAACACTGTTATCAAAGGGTAGAAGCAGCAGAGAATAGTATTAGTTTTATTTTCAAGTCTTGAAATTATTAGAACAATACATACTATACATGTGTAGAAAATTTGAAAACTTCTGAAAAATAAGAGGAAAGAACAACTACCTTTAATCTCATTGTGCATAGAATAACCCCTGTTTACGTGTTGTTATATTTCCTTCCCTTGTTTTCAGTGCATAGGGATATTTAACCTAGTTAATTTCATTCTGTATGCGGTTTTGCATTATACTTTTCACCTCACTGTTTTTTCCTAAGCATTTGCCCATGTGATTAAAAATGGTCCTCCATTTTAAGTGACTCAGTGAACAGAAGAGGTCAGAGCCTGAGAGCAGGCAGGAGGTTATGGCAGTTGAGATGCAGAAGAGAATTATGGGGTAGACTGGAGTGGTAGAAAAAGCTGACCAAAGAAACATGTTCAAAATATAACTGATAGAACTTCACCATTGCACGCTTGGGTCCAGGTACAGTTGGTGCTAAGTTTCTAGCTTAGGTGGATGGGCATTCCATAATGATGCCTCAAACCCACATCCAGAGCAAAGAGGAGAAGCAGCAGGTTGGAGAAAGAGAGAACTTCTCATTTACTGCCATGAAACACCTCTTGTCCTGTTTTTCCATGCTGGCGTTTAAACTTTATGTGCA
This sequence comes from Leucopleurus acutus, assembly GCF_964270905.1. Taxonomy (NCBI): domain Eukaryota; kingdom Metazoa; phylum Chordata; class Mammalia; order Artiodactyla; family Delphinidae; genus Leucopleurus; species Leucopleurus acutus. The sequence continues at coordinate 99,844,499 of NC_139145.1, forward strand.
AAACTGTCTCCGTGATGGTCTTTGAAGGAAAAGAATGTGTTCAAACATCTTTCTTTGTTCTCCATAACATTGATTCTGTGCTGGGCAACCAGTAGAGGACTGAAAAGTAGTAACTGAGTGAGTGAATGAGTGAAATGCTGAATGAAGATGAGGTGAGCTTTGGGTGTTTGGGGTACTCTGGGGGGGGGGTGGAGATTAATTACTAAAATTTGCTAATTTCTTTTTCATGGTTTTCATGGTTTTCCTCCCAAGAAAACCAAGTGTTAGAATAAAAGGAGTAGTAGAGGTCATGTTATCTATGGCTGTTTCATGTTCTTTTTAAAGATACCTGTATAATTTTACTGGAAGGAGTTGATAGGACATTCACACAAACTTGATATCTGATAGAAACACTAAAATCTTACTTCGATTCTTTGGTTTTTCCTGGCTTTCCTTTGAAATAAATAATAGAGTTGTGAAAAAGAAACCCAAATGACAAGTACTTGTATTCACAGAAAAAAGTAAAGATTATAGAATTATTCCAAACAAAGTAGATATATGCATTTAAGTCTAATAAGAAGGTTTCTTTGTTCATCACAAAAGCTGGTGAGGCTTTGGATCTGTGTGAATGCGTAAAAACACTAGAAGTATTTTTCAGCAATATCCCAAATGTTTAGCATCAATCTAACATCTGTTACACAAGATTCTCTCTCTGAGATTGTTGGAATCTCAAAAATTCAAATCCTCTAAGAGCAAATGTCTTCCTCTGCATATGCCCCAATTTTGGAAATAATAGAACTAGCTTAATCTGTTTAAACATTTATTGGTAGAAGTATTCATGGCAAGGAGGGTAACATCAATAAACAAGTTAGTATATTATGCCTTTTTCTGACAAGTCTTTTCTTCTCGAGGTTGGGTTCTTTGCAGGTAGCTCTGCATTTTTTAATGCAGTTTGGTTTTCTTTGGGGAAGAAAGAGCATGCTGGGGAACTCACCAAAAGACAAAAGGTCAGAAGAGTTAATACAAATAAAATCTGTCATGCTCTCAGGTCTCACAAATATTATTCTGGTGAAATGGTAAAGATAATAATCACTAAGTAATATAATAGTACTGAAAATGGAAGAGTCAACCCAAGCATGATCTACTTCCTAATCTCTAATTAACCATTAATAAACACTAGCAGTAGTAATATATACATAATATATATTATTATTTGAAAAAATCAGGAAGAAGCTACTTTGCATTTGTAAATCACTGGACTCTTTACAAAGCACTTTAAATTACATGATTTCTTTTAATTTTCACAAGTGTCTTTTTTTTTTTTAAGAAGAAAATTAGGCTCATAGGCTCAGAGCAACTTAATATAACTAGGTCATGTATACAGATCTTTGTGTTTTGACTCCTGTAATCTTTCCTCTATTTCATAATAGCTCTTCTCATCACCCGCCCCCAAATAACTACTTATATTTAAATAATTTCTTACATTTACAAAGCATTTTTACATATTTCATCTCATAATCAAAACAGTCCTTTGTAAGGTATTTTATTACATTTTAAGAATGAGAAGAGAAAAGTGCAGAGGGGATAAGTATTTTTGGCTGAAATTAAATAGTTGATATCAAGCCTGCCCTTTCATCATCAGAATTTGCTTCTTGTAACACAAGGCTTGGTTATAGCGTCTAATTACAAAAGGGCGTGGTCCATGTACAAAAGGGTTGGGAAAAGAGAATTTTTTATTTGCTTTCCTTTGGTTCAGGTTATTTTATACACCGTATGTGCAGGTGGGAAGGCTCTCAGTGATAATAAAGTTATGCTGCAGAGAAGCAGTTTAGCGGACAAGCCCAGGGTGAGTAATCAGTGTTGTGGGAATCCCAGAAAAGATATTTGGGGAGTACTGAATTTTATACTTTTTCAGCAGCAGTTAAACATTGCCATTTAGTAGGCCCTGAGAATTTATAGATCCATTTTGTTTGGTTTGGGCTATTGCAAAATCAAAGTCCCAGAATTAAACCCAGGGTTGCAGTTCAGTTCAAAAACAAACTGTAGTAAAGCTTTGATATGACCAGAGGATCAGCCTTTTCTGCTAAGTTTATCTTTCTGGTTGCCTGAACGCTAACATATTAAGTACATGCATAACACTAACATATAACCACGTATAGCAGTTTACCTGGGACAGTTTTGTTTATGCCTCTTTACACCGTATAATTGTCAATAGCACTCCCTTTCAGTCTCTAAAGTATCCCAGTTGGAATGCTAAATTATATGGTTACCTTAACCTAAGCCTTTTCCCCAGTTCTTATTGAAACTAGTCATAAAAATACAAAGTTTTCCTCACTTAGTAACTGAGGAGCGATGGCCTGCAGTTGGACCTCTGTCTGGGTCCCCTGCACTGCAGGGGCATCTGTGTGTGAACATCCATGATCACTGCACATTACTGGGGAGGAAGTAGTTGAAGGCATGGGACAATTTCTGTCTGTCTGCATCCTTTCTCTGCAGCTCACTTTCTCCCGTAGCACGGTTCTCTGGCAGTTCATGGACATCCGGTGTCACCTGGCTGCTTTCTTGTTTCTGTGCTTCTTTTGCTCATTCTTGTTGCTCTTTTTTGTCACTCTATTCTGTTGTCAGAGCCAAGGACTCACTTCAACTGTCTTTCACCAAAGGAGGTGAGAAGGTGATGGGGGGTCAGATAGAGCTCCAAGAGCACAGAGCCCAGAGCAGCCTGCCCTCTGTTCCCAGCTGCTCCAGGCCTTCAGCAGTGGGAGTTCACGGATCTTTACTCTCCTGCCCAGCTGTTTATCATACTCTGCTTTGGTCAGCTGATCTGTCTATATGTCCTACTACAAAGTTCTACTCTACCCTCTACTATATATATATATATACATACATACATACACACCCCATACTTAAATATAATTATAGCAGCTGTTTTCTGATTTGGGGTTATCCGTGGGCCATTATGGCCTCTCCAGTCTGTCTGTTATTACCATTTGGCCTTAGCAGGCACTTTCAACTTCTTCTCTCTGAACTTGGTCCAAACAACCTTTGCCTAAAAACGGTTTTGCTGACTAACAACTTATCACTGACCAGCCTATTCATCATCTGCCTCTAGTTCAGGTACCCAGCTCTGGAATAATCAGCTGTGAACAAGGGGCAAGGAAGTTAAGTTTACATAGACTCAGGCATAAGCAGTCCTTTCAGCTGGGGCTGTGGATTAGACAGGCACTATGACCAGCATATCTAGTGAGGGATGCCCATTGGTCACCATAGATTTTCCTCATTTTGTGTGGTTTCAGTTTTTGAAGTCATTTACTCAGTTGATCGCTAACTAATTATAATGTTCCCTTGAGAGGGGAATCCTTGAGCTTCATTGAACTTCGAATATCCCAGTGACTTTTGAGTTCTGTTTTTTGAAAATTGAGTTTTAAAAACGTTTTATTTCCACTTGATGGCAGTTTCACTGTGCAAATATTTCTAACGTCATAGAAACTAGGAGAGATGACTAAGTAGCGTTGAACAAAATTCATCACAGCAGAGCTGCAAAGAAATAAAGGCTTTATTTGGGATCTTAGAATTGTAATTTGGGAGACACAGATTCGAGTAGGAGTCAAAAACGTGTTCCAAGGAGGAGAGAAAAGGCAGGGTTTTATAAAGGCAAACTTTAGGTTTGCAAAAATTGCAAAGGTTGCAAAAGTTGTTTCAAAAGCACAATGATTGGTTGCTGGCAGACTGAAGCTATTCTTATGTATACATACTTGGTTGCTAAAGGCTATCACTAGAGAAAGGTGGAAGTCTGGTACTGTGACAAGTTGCAGGTTTTCTTGCAGTGTCCTTAGAATATTTGTGGTTTGGCCCAGTTCAAAAGTTTATGGTTCTACCCAGTGAGGACGTGCACGACCCTGCTTCCTTGATGGCCTCGAGGCTCCATTTTAAATAGCTCTCTTAGCAGTACCGACTCCATTTTTTTTTTTTTTTTTTTTTTTTTTTGCGGTACTCGTGCCTCTCACTGTTGTGGCCTCTCCCGTTGCGGAGCACAGGCTCCGGACGCGCAGGCTCAGCGACCATGGCTCACGGGCCCAGCCGCTCCATGGCATGTGGGATCTTCTCGGACCGGGGCACGAGCCCGTGTCCCCTGCATCGGCAGGCAGACTCTCAACCACAGCGCCACCAGGGAAGCCCCCGACTCCATTTTGAAGTCCCTTTTTCCACAGTAGAAAGTGGTAATAACTAAGTAGAAATCCTTAAGGATCCCTCTTGATATCCCTAACGAGGTTGTTAAATTTTCAAAGTTAAAAATGTCAAAGATTTCATGAAGTTTTCCACTTTCATGAAGTGGATTTTGTTGATAGACTTAGAGCTGCACTGAGCGTGGCCTGAGCATGTGAAACAACTTAACCAGTCTACCTTCCCCTGGGCACGGCAATACTAGGAACACCCAAGAAAACCTCCTCGAATGCAGACTTAGTTCTCCTTTTCTGTACACTGCTACAATAGCTACTTCCTATTGATAATAAGGGTCAACCACCCCAGGTAACCCAGTAACCCCTTTTTTCCTGAATGAAAATCTTAAAGAGGCCAGGCCAACCTTGAATTCATCAGCACCGTTATATCGTCTGGTGGAAGCTTTCTTTACTTAGGTAAAAAAGCCTCCTAAGCAGCAGAACTCAGAGTCACAGGGACCATCATATTGATTCCCATAGATATTCCCCAGGTGTTTCATGATATAAATTTTTAAAGTCTGGAAATTCATTGTGTATAAACTTTCTCAAAGATGTGCTTTTATAATTGCCACAATGGGTCAAGCTAGTGTGCATGTTGAAATCATCTGAGGATTTGTCAGAAAAAAATACTAATACCTGGACCCCACCCCCAAAGTTCCTGGGTGCCTAGCCAAAGACCTCAAGGTGGAGGACCGCTAGGCTATATAAAATGAGGGAAAGAAGGGTTTGGTATGGGGAAATTTGACATCACATGCATGGTAACTGTTCTAGTTCAAGCAAGCCAGGAACGTTAGAAGAAGGGTTTCTGTAAAAATGGTGGCTTATTGGAGTAGAAGATGTGGGTGCTCTGGTCATTATAATCCTTCTGAATGCTTCCTTTCACATTCTCATGGTCCCTCTCTTCCACAGTCTTGTTCTGACTTTCCTACAAGTGACCTGATAAGGCTGCAAATTTCACTTATGTTATAATTTTCAGTTTCAAATATTGCATCTGCTTTTTCGCTTCAGCAGTCCCAAAACTTAATTGAGCATTGTTATAGAAACCTCCCTAAACCTCTAACTGTGCCTAGAACTCTGAATTTAAAAATTTGAGCTTCTTTCTTTTACATTCCCACCAAAAGTATACAGGGATTCCCTCGTCTCTCTGTCCTCACCAGCATTTGTTTTTTATTTTTTTCATAGTAGCCATTCTAACAGGCACGGTTTTGGTTTTCAGTTCCCTGATGATTCGTGATGTTGAACACCTTTTCATGTTCCTATTGGCCATTCATATTTCTTCTTTGGAGAAATGTCTATTCAAATCCTTTGCCCATTTTTTAATCAGTTTGCCTTTTTGCTATTGAATTGTATGAGTTCCTTATATTTTACGTATTAACCCCTTACCAGGTACATGGTTTACAAATATTTTCTCTCATTCCATAGGTTGTCTTTTCATTTTGTTGATTGTTTCCTTTGCTAGGCAGAATCTTTTTAATTTGATGTAGTCCCACTTGTCTATTCCTGCTTTTACTGCCTGTGCTTTTGGTGTCATATCCAAAAATTTATTAGCAAGACCACTGTCAAGAAGCATTTTTCCTGTGTTTTCTTCTTGAAGATTTACAACTTCAGGTCTTGCATTTAAATCCTTAATCCATTTTGAGTTGATTTTTGTATATGATGTAAAATAGAGTTTAATTTCATTCTTCTGTATGTGGATATACATATTTACCAATACCATTTATTAAAGGTGCTGTCCTTTATATTCTTTTTTTTTTTGGCGGTATTTGGGCCTCTCACTGTTGTGGCCTCTCCCGTTGCAGAGCACAGGCTCCGGACGCACAGGCTCAGTGGCCATGACTCACGAGCCCAGCTGCTCCGCAGCATGTGGGATCTTCCCAGACCGGGGCACGAACCTGTGTCCCTTGCATCGGCAGGCGGACCCTCAACCACTGCGCCACCAGGGAAGCCCTTCCTACTTTATATTCTTGATGCCCTTATAGAAGATTAGTTGACTGTATATCTGTGGGTTTATTTCTGGGCTTTTTATTCTGTTCCATTGATCTATCTGTCTCTTTTTATACCAGTATCATACTGCTTCAATCACTATAGCTTTGTGGTATAGTTTGAAATCAGAACGTGTGATGCCTCCAGCTCTGTTTTTCTTAAGATTGCTTTGGCTATTCAGGGTCTTTTATGGTTCTATGTGATTCGACAATCCCACTCCTAGGTACTTATACAAAGGAATTTAAATCAGGATCTCAAAGAGATACCTGCACTCCCACGTTTATTGCAGTATTATTCACAATATCCAAGATATGAAAACAACCTATATGTCCATTGGCGGATGAATGGATAAAGAATATTTGGTATATACATACAATGGAATATTATTCAACCTTAAGAGAGAAGGAAAATCTGCCATTTGCAACAACATGAATGGACCTGGAGACCATTATGCCAAGTGAAATAAGCCAGTCACAGAAAGACAAATGCTGTATGATTTCACTTACATATAGAATCTAAAATAGTAAAACTCATAGAAGCAGGGAGTAGCATGGTGGTTTCCAGGGGCTGTGAGGAGAGGAGAAAATGGGAAGGTAATGGTCAAAGTGTACAAAATTTCAGTTACGCAGGATGAATAAGTTCTGAGATCCACTATATAGCATAGTGCCTATAGCTAAAAATACTGTATTGCATACTTAAAATTTTCTAAGAGAGTAGATCTCATGTTAAGTATTCTCACCACATGCGCGTGCGTGCGCGCACACACACACACACAAATGATAATAATATAAAGGGCGTGGGAAGAAACTTTGGAAGGGGTTGGATGCATTTGTGGCCTTGATGGTGGTGATGGTTTCACAGGTGTATACTTATTCCCAAACTCATGGAGTTGTATAAGTTACGTACGTACAGCTTTTTACATATCAATCATACCTCAGTAAAGTGGTTAAAAAAATAGCAGCACCCATCTAAATGTGGGACATGGCAGTTTAGCGAGGGGAAGAGTATTTGAATTTCCTATAATAGTCACTAAATAAATATTAAATCTGAGAAAACATAAAAAATATTTTAAATGACAAAGTCTGTTTTAGAGCTGTGTGAGTGCCTGGTACTTCAGACACATCTTTCCTAATACATCCTTACATTTGAGAACTTAATAAACATTTGAAAAAGAGACTTTATACCCATAAAAATTATATTTCTAGTATCCCTCCATAATCCAATTTTCTTCTTGGAAACATTTCACTGAGCCTGAGGGGAGATGTATCTCTAGATCTGTTTAAGTTCTTGACTTTCTTTTTGCTGGAGTTGGGGGTATCCTTGGAGGTTGACACAGGGGTGGCCTGGAACTTGCTCCTCCTCTCTTTTCTGCTCTCTGCTGCTGACAGTACCAATCTCCCAGGAGCTCAGCTCAAACTTCTGTGTGACTCACCCATCCCTTTCCCATATCCCCTACATCTTGACAGTTGACAATTCAGTTGATTGACTCTCCTCAATGTCTCAAATTCATCTTTTATTTCCATTTCCACTGACCAGATCAGGCCCTTGTGACTTAAACTGGACTGTCGTAAAACCTTTTAAATAATTCCTGTATCCACAGGATTTCTCTACTCTCATCCATCCTACAGAGATAAAAGGCTGAATTTCCTCCTTTCTGAAATCTAATCACTTAGTCCAGAACAGGAAACATGAAAGGTAGGGGATAAATGTTTGTTAAATGAGCCCTGGCCATACTGCTTCTCTCTTCAAGAGCCCGTGATGGTTTCCTGTTGCCCACAGGTTGAAACTCTTCTCAGGCTGGCATGACTGGATATCAGTCTTCCTTTCCACCTTATTTCTCACACAATCCAATGACACACCCTCTTGTGACTACTCACCGTTGGGCTTGTGTTGATTTTCTCCTCCTCCCTTCTTCCAAATCTTTACTTGTCAAAGTCCTACTCCTGTTTTCAGACTTCTCTATTGTCATCTCTGTGAAGCCACCTCTGATTCTTTTCCCACAATAATTGGTCTTCTTTCATGAATGACTTAATAACTCCATTATATCACACACAGTCTGTCTTTAAGGATAGCTCTTGAGTGGACAGGGTTTCATTTTAAGTGCAATTTTGATCAGTTGTTAATGTCAGCCTAAAGCACTGTATTGAGAACGGTTTTTTTTGATAGAAGGTGCCAAAACAGATTAGATGCCATACACGGGCACAGGAGAGGAGAGAGAAAAAAGTGCCCATGGAGTAGCCAACTTTGTTATAGATCCCCATGTGTGTGTCTACTCAGCTAGACACACATGCCCGCAAAGACATTTTCTATCCTCATAGTCTCCATCACATTTTGTGTTCAATTGGATGCTTAAACACCCTATTCCCTGTTGTTAAAAGTTTACAATCTAAACTGGAAAATATGACATTTTGAGATATAATGTGATAATGGACAAGAAATATATAAAGTGCTAATTAAATGGTCCTTGAAGGCTGGATAGGAATACATAGAGAACAAGATGGGGAAGGTGCTGTACATCCAAAAGAAATGAAATCAGTTTCTTGGAGATATATCTGCACTCCCACATTTATTACAGCATTATTCACAATAGCCAAGATATGGAAATAACCTAAATGCCTGTCATAGAGGAATGGATAAAGAAAATGTGATCTATAAATACACACACACACATACACACACATACATATACACAAAATGGAATATTATTCAGGCTTTAAAAAGCCAATAAATGTAAGTCCAGTGAAGTCATCTCTTAACTAGGTGTTGAATTCTCAAACAGCAAAGTGGAAAATCTGGTATAATTAAAATTACCTTTGGAAATTCCTTAATTTGCTCATGTAGTATACATTTTAAAATGTTAAACCAGATGCTCTGTAAATTATTCGCTCTAAACTTCAAGAAGCACTGAATAGAGCAGTGAAAGCTACAAAAAATAAAGGTATCTGAGCATTCAAACTTTTCTGCCTTTAAGGTACCTGTCAAAACACTAGAAGAGGATGCAAGGTCAGCAGAAAATTTCTACTTTCCTATAGATTTTATTCCATTTTTTAGAAAGTAATAAATCTATATATATATATATATATAAATATATATATATATATATATAAAAATATAGAGCCTCAAGAAAGTCTTAGAACATACTAGGAGCTTAACAAATGTTTGCTGGATTTTAATTTAAATCTTGCTTATTAGTTAAACCCAAATGCAAACTGTTCTTTGAAAAGGCATTCAGAAGACATCGGTTGGCTTCCTCTTTCCAAGTGGGAATCATCTGTGTGGTCCAGTGAAGAGCTATCACTCTCTTACCATTTATGCTAGTTTCAAGACACCTTACCATAGTGTTGGAAATGTGTTTTGAAGAAAGATAATGTTTTTGCCCACGAAACTTGAAAATTAGTAACATCCTGTGCTGACTAGGATATGGGAAACAGACACTTGCGCACTTTCAGTAGGAGTGTGAACTACTTAAACCTTTTTGGAAAAATTCATCCTGTAAGAGAAATAAAAGCACAAGCTCTTTTGCAGTGGCAAATACTGAAGCCAACTCATATGTTCATCATTAGGAAGATAATTGAAGAAATTATGGAAGTCCCAACACTGTGGAAAATCATGTACCTCAAAAAAAAAATAGATCTATGTGTATTGATTAGAAAAGTGCCCATGATATTTTTCTTAAGTTAAATAAATTGTGAAATAATAAGCGAAATGTAATACTTTGCTCAAACAAAAACTGGAAACCCCACCACAGGAAAATTAACCTGTATGTATGTGTATTTGTATAAGACGTTCAAAATGTAGAAGGATATACCCTAAATGGTCAAAATTGGTAATCCCAAGGAGGTGGGGCAGTTGGATGTCTGAGGAAAGTGAAAGAAAATCATTTTACCTTTTACTCCTCTGTTGTTTGAAGGCCTGACCCAAATTCTTGGTTAACGGAATTAAAAGAAAAGAAAGAAAAAAAGGAATTAAAAGAAAAAGACAACCAGGAGATGTAATGTGGAAATGAAGTGGATGGGATCTGGCAACTGTTTGGATGTGGGAAGAGGGAAATGCTTGTAGATTTCTAGCCTGAGTGGCTGGGGGAATGGTGCTATCATTCATAGAAACAGGGATATCATGAAAAAAAAGTGAATTCTTTTTTATTGCTACCAGAGGAGAAATGATAAGTTTAGGTTATCAGTCAGAGTTGTGCTGCTTCTTATTTTAAATCATAATTGCTCCCATAGGAAATCTCCTCATCTTGGTCTTGAAACATTAAAAAAAACCTGCTTTCTAGCTGTATTTCATGTAAACTATAGAATTAAAGAGCTGGAATGGTATCTACTATTTTACCTTATCCATGCATATTATTCCAAAACAAAAGTATATTTCTTTTTGAATTGGAAAAAAACTATAAGGATTTAAAATCACCTCAAACATGTGAAGAAAAGTAAGTTTTCCTGCTGTATTCAACGTGGCAGAAAGTATAATATGACCTGTAAAATTTTCACTCTATGTTTCTCTTATGTTGTTTTAATAATAGTTATTCCTCTTGCTAGTGCATTTATAACTCAATGCCTAGTATATTGTCGCTAAAGATATTCTATAGAGGTAGGCTTGCAAAGATTTTTAGTTCTAGAAATAGCTTGTGCATCTTTAGTCCATAGAAAGCAGCATTAGGAATTTAGCCCTACTGAGAATTTATTTCTTGCAAGTACTGTCAAAATGCTGGTTGAACTTATTTCTGTATAATTGCATCATATTTTATGTTGGGACTAAAATAGACATGTGTAATCCATCAGTATGAGCCCCTTTGCATGAATAAATGAATCAGCAAAGTCACCTGAATAAATCATTTTACTTTTCAACTCAGTTACCCATACCTTTATTCTCCATTCATCACTGATTGTGTTTTTACTTCAGACACTATTTCTTTGTTAGTCTTTCTTCGTTGAATTATGTGGGACTTTCCATGGGAAATGTTTTTCGTATTTTATGTGTTATTCTAATCTGAGTTAAAACATGAATTCCTGTAACTACTGTGTCTTTATTTTGAGTCTAAATAATTTCATGAATTTCAAAACCTTCAGAGAACTGTGTGATTATGATGCTGTGTGAATTCATAAGATGATTTATCATATTGACTAATTCTTGGAGTTTGCATTTAGCTACACGTGGTCCCCCATTGGAGGAAATAAAATAGAGATAATAAATTTAATATTTTGTATATTTTTCTTGGTTTTCAGAAAATAAATACTGCTGGAACCAGTAATACAGATGTCCCCTTGGCTGTTCCCGGAATGTACCAATTGGACATTACATTAAGAAGGGGTCAGAGTTTAGCTGCCCGAGATCGAGGAGGTAAGAACATAAGAAAAATGTCACCTGGAAGCTTATTCTCTGTGTTTTTGACAAACTTTGTTTTCCTTGTGGTTTCTTAAGTTAAAAAAAAGTCAACTATAATATCAGTTTTAGAAGTTTCGGTTCAGTGATGTGGCTCGAAATATCGTCTGACTCCTGTGACCGTAGAGGAAGAGGTTATGACGCAAGTTTGAAAACTCTGAATTGTCCCAACCCAGACAGCAAGGTCCCTACCAAACTGCTGACAAACTAGACTCTACATTATATATAATTAGTGACATAATCAGTTAAGTAGATGAAGCACATTTTTGAAGCCATATCAGAACTCATCTTTTCGCAGACCTGAAATACTTTTTGCTGCATAGATTTGCTCCATTGAATCCCCTGAAACTGCAGAATCTTGGACTAACATCTCACCAAAACTTTGGAGATTCCCAGCGAGTGATTTTCTGAGGCTTGGTTGGACCTGGCAGTAATCTCATGGTGGATTAAACAGGTCTCTGTAGTCCATGATGAAGGAAAAGACAAGGCAAATACTCTTTAGTTCCTGGATTCCATATCACAAGGCAATCTCCTGATGAACTTACCTGGGGTACGTTAATTATTCCTTGAACGCTGGTTAGGGGCAGGACAAAAGATAGACCCTAACCAGACCGTATAGCATCTTTTGCACGTTTTGAAATAACACTGCTTCGGGATGTGGAGATCTGAGGGCCTACATTCCTAAAGGAAGCTGAATTTGGGTGTAATTCCTCCCACTAAGAAGGAGGAGAGCCCCTGAGCTTCTAACTCATTGTCAGACGACCTGCAGAGTCCTCCTGGAATCACAGGAGCTTGTTTTTCTCCTCCCACTTCTTTTGACATCCATACTTAGGCAGGGAAGGGAACCAAATAAGACCATAATTTGTAATTTTTATCTCCTGTCTCTACAAAAATAAACTAGAGAAAATGAGTAACATAACAGTGGATTTTGTAAGATTAGAGATGACACAAATAATAGATTTAATGTTTAAGTACAAACTAGTAAATATCAGAATATTCTTAATGAGTGAAGGTATGATTAGAAATGTTAGAATTTAAACACAGGGGGAATTTTCAAAATTCACCATCGGTTTTAGTAGCTGAGGACAAATGTTTATGGAATTGAACTGCTGGTCTCAAAAGAAGTTACAGGGGCTTCCCTGGTGGCGCAGTGGTTGCGAGTCCGCCTGCCGATGCAGGGGACACGGGTTCGTGCCCCGGTCCGGGAGGATCCCACGTGCCGCGGAGCGGCTGGGCCCGTGAGCCATGGCCACTGAGCCTGCGCGTCCGGAGCCTGTGCTCCGCAACGGGAGAGCCCACAGCGGTGAGAGGCCCCCGTACCGCAGGAAAAAAAAAAAAAAAAAAAAAGTTGTTACAATTAGCTTGGAGGACAAAAATAATACTATTACCATAGTATTATTTCACTGTATTTATAAAACATTTTTTAGTCTTCAGAGCAATCTTAATTACATTACATTACAACATTTGATCTAAAACAGAATTGAACCAGGCATCAGGAGATCAAAATTTTAGTCCTAGATATGTCCTTCCAACAATATTAAATACATATGCACACAATTATTTATTGCAGAATTTTTTGTCATTATAAAATGCCCATAAATAGAAGAGGTGGTTAAATAAGCCATGATGGTTAAATAACCCACATGATGAAATAATATGCAACTGTAAAGTAAATAAGGAAAATCTTTAGGAATTGATATGGAAAGTGTTACAGGACATATTATTAAGTGAAAAAGCAAAGTGCAAAGGGTATCAACATTATGAAATGTTTTAGGTAAGAAAGAAGGGAGTATAAGGGATTATTCATTATCTGTTCATTTCTACAAAAAGGAATATCAGAAGTAAAATCCAGAAATGAATGAGATCGATAACATAACACAATATCGGTAAGAACAGGTGTCCAGAATGTGGGATAGGAATGGGGTAAAAAGGGTAAGGAGGAAGTCCTATATGCATTGTTGACAAGAATGTCAACAATATACTTGTCACTATACAAGTAAACTTTCTTGTATAGTTCTAACTCTTTAACCATGGCAATATTACAGAAAGAATTGAATGAGTGAATGGAAGGATGGATATATAGATAGATAGGTAGGTTCCTGCATCCTGTTGATATCTATAACCACACCTCAGGGGAATGGGAATAAAACAACTAATCTAAGTGATTAAGTAAAACCATATTTGGGTTATACACTATAAAACTCAAGACAAAAAGAACGATATATAAATAATGTACTTCAGAGAATGATTTTCAATTCTGAAAGTACTTACTGCATATGCTAGGAATGAGCAACTAAGTAAGTATATTGTAGATAAGAAGAGTCAGATTTCTTACTGCTGGAGAAAGAGGCCAAAGACATGGAATGGGGGAAAGCTAGAATGCACCTTGTGGTGTTAGAAAGGTATCGGTATGAACTGATGGTTTCTAATATATATACAGATAGATAGCAATTAAGATGGATAGAGATGTGTGTGTGATCTCTCTGCTGAGGGGGCCTAGAAGCCATCACAAAGGTGTAATGACAAAGTAGAAATCCACATACTGTTAGCCCAGATCTTGGTTTCTAAATGCAATTCCTCCAGTAAAAGTAAGCAGGGCTCCTGGAGAAATGGTTGACTGCAGATCTGGGGCAGGGACAGGACAAGATAAGCCTGGGACATTTTGCAGCGCCAGAAAATAAGGAAGTACTGAAAAATTGATGTCAGAATGTCAAAATGAAATAGGAGCCAACTTAAAGGAGCTCCTAATGATCAAAACTGGGACGAGTTCAGCAACAAAATAAATAATGGTAATAATGGATTATACCCCATAGAATAATATAAATATCTATGATTTCATACTGGTAAATACATAATTAAATAAATAAATAGGTGTGAGATAAGGTAAAGCTTTTCCTTATGATAGAATTCTAATGAACAAATATAGACAGGAAAATAGAAATCACCTTACAACACCATAATAATTATGTCAGGGCTTCCCTGGTGGCGCAGTGGTTGAGAGTCTGCCTGCCGATGCAGGGGACACGGGTTTGTGCCCCGGTCCAGGAGGATCCCACATGCCGCGGAACGGCTGGGCCCGTGAGCCGTGGCCGCTGAGCCTACGCGTCCGGAGCCTGTGCTCTGCAATGGGAGAGGCCACAACACGTGAGAGGCCCGCATACCGCAACAACAAAAAAATTATTCCAGGCAAAAATCATCAATTGAGGCTAAAACTATATGTGCAAAATTATGATGTGAAACAGGATATTTGCATCATTTCAGAGTATTTCCCCACAAGATACATATAAATTACAAAGGGGAAAAAAAGTAACTTTACAGTAGAGAAACTTGGAAGACATCCTTTTAACCAAGTGCAAAGTTAACATCAGCAGTAATGAAACAGACAGGTGTGATGACCCTGCTGATATGATGCGCTGAGAAAGGGACATCCTGTGTGGCATTCTTGTCAACCATGCATAAAGTCAATGTCATCATGAGAAAACATCAGGCAAACTCTGGCAACATATGATGCCAGTTACCTGAGCTAAGTAGCATCTGCCCTCTAGGCAGTGCATGCACAGTCTTGTTCCATCATTCCGTGTCTCCACAGTTGTGAGTCTGGATGGCATTGTGTATGCACCACTGTCTTTCTTGTAGTAGCAATTTATTCTCTCCAGATGCCTCTGCCCAAAATAGGAGTTTTTTAAACATAAAATGAGAGGGCCGTGTTCTTAAGAAATATGGGAGAGAAAATATTACTTTGTAGAAGTGAAGAATATCCCAAAGTGTTTAAAATGCAAACTGTAATCCAGCTTCCCTATCTGACTCACATGCCTGCATTTATGAAGTTTTTAGTTGGTAGATATGAGAGGAGATATATAAACAGAGGAAACAACCTGAGTCAAGTTTGGGATTGATTAAAATTTATCATAACCTGAGTTAAGTTGGGGATTGATTAAAATTTATCATAGACCCACCTGTAAATAACAGTTGGTGTTAAGCGTATGATTGGATAGATAGCATTGGGTCCCTTCAGATTTGTGAATTTTATATATCTACAGATATAGATGTAGATATATAGATATATAATTTTGAGGGCCTGAATGGGGATTATGGTTGTGGAACTGGAGAAGGAAACGAAAATGGGAGGGATGGTTTGGAGAATGTCCAGTAGCATCTGAGATCAACTGGGTGAGGGGGGTTCAAAAACCTATTGAGATTTTAAGGCTGCTGATGACTAGGAGCCGTGTGGACTTTGGAAAAAGGTGCATGTAAGCAAAAATATTTGTGTAACTATTAGAATTAGCAGAAATTACACTCTCTTGTCATTTATTACATTGATACCCTCACCTACTGCCTAGCAAAACCAAAATGCCTATGGCTTCCATGTCCTATCTCACCCTTGCACAAAATAATGGAAGGGAAAACTCATTTCCCCATCCCCACCATCGCCAGAAGGTTGTTTGAACTTTGCATCTTCAGAATCTTTATATGTAATAGGCACTGAGGTGGGCTCAACAGGCAAAACTGGCCGTCATTCTTCCACTTTTATAACCTGTTTTACAGAACAACCAGGTAGCTTTTTGGAATGCTACTGCCTTTTTCAAAGTTTTATTATACCTGCTTTAAGCAGCCTGATGGACTAGAAAGTACATGACCTTCTAGGGAATCTGACCACATAATTTCAAAGCCAATCTCAACATTTTATTAGCTGTGTGACTTTGAGTGAACTGTGCAGTCTCTCTGCTGCAATTGTAGGGTTCCAGATTTAGCAAATAAAAAATGCACAATGCCTAGTTAAATTTGAATTTCAGATAACCCATTATCTTTTAATATAAATATATCTCATGAATCTAATCCACAGTATAATGAATATAGATAATAATATTATACTATAATTATGTAATGTGGTAAATATCACTACATTGGCAAACATATTACAGTATATAAGTACATCAAAGTAACATGCTGTACACCTTAAACTTACACAATGTTACATGTCAAATTTATTCAATAAAAGCTAAATAATATAGATACATACGTATCTCTCATGTGCTATTTGGAGTACTCCTATACTAAAAAATTATTTGTTGTTTATCTGAAGTTCCAATTTAACTGAGTTCCTTGTTTTATCTGGCAGCCCTTTGACAACTGTCATATGTAGTTCTCTTTTAAACTGCTATTTTTATTTTAATTGGGTTGGGCTTTTCAGGACTATATTATCATCTGTCACGTTTTGAAAGTCATGTCTTGACAAGATTATTTGTATTGTTAGAAAAAAAGAGCAATCCGTGTAGATATGTCTGGTGATAGCAATTCCCTACAACTTAATTCCTTGAAATTTGTATCGTGGAGGATGTATTAATTTCCTAGGGTTGCCTTAACATATGACCACAAACCTGGAGGCTTAAAACAACAGAAATTTATTAGCTCAGTTCTGGAGTCCAAGAGTCAGAAAAGTCAAGTTGTGGTAGGCAACACTCCTTCCAAAATCTCTTGGGAGGAATTCTTCCTCACCTCTTCTGGCTTCTGGTGACTCCAGGCATTCCTTGGCTTGCGGCAGCATCACTCCAATCTTTGCTTCCATCTTCCCCCTCTGTGTCTCCAAGCCTCAAATCTCCTTCTTCTTTCTCTCATAAGGACAGTAGTCATTGGTTTTAGGGCCTGCCTTAAATCCAGTATGTTCTCATCTCAAGATTCTTAAATTAATTTTATCTGCAAAAAGACTATTTCTAAATAAGGTTACATTCACAGGTACCAGGGGTTAGGACTTGTAATGTATATATACATTATATATAATGTATATATATGTACATTATATATAATGTATATCTACTATACATCATATATACTTATATGCTTCTACAGAACATATACGTTCTGTTGTGTTTTTCCTGTCCTATTTTCATAGATGAAAAAAAAAACCACTCATTGACACCCAAAGATTTCCTTGCTTCATGTTAATATAACTAGAGCCATACAATTACTAAATCTTAAGAATGAACTTCTATCTTGAGATTTTGTAAATGACTCCAAGACCACACATTTTTCCTAGGAAGCTTTTTATACTAGTCTTAACGCTTCCTTTATTTTGAGGCAGAAGCAAAGGGTCTGGTGGCCCTTCTCCAAAGAGGCGCCATCCTTTACCAAATGTAACCGAAGTCCTTAAGACACAGAGCAAGTACTATGCAAAGTTTCTGAAGAAACTCTGAAGGTGATGTTTCCACATATGAAATGCAGTCATACCACACATACCAAAGTTAGGTTCACTTTTAAACATGCTATCTCTTCTGCTATTATGGTTACAAATTTGCTTTGCTTAATGATATTTAGGTTGGAAGAGGGACCAATTTTTATTTAACTTTTACAAAAAAAATACATTGCCATGAAAAGTAAAAAGGCCCAGGAAAGGCACTGTGTATAATACCTGACACTGTTCTCAGGAGTTGATAGACAACGCCAATCAATATGTGTCATATTTTCTTCAGAATCTGCATCGACTTTGACAATGGTGGGTTTTTTTTTAAATATGATTTGATTATTTATAGATGAATTTGATTTAAAATAAGTATAATTTAATTCAGCCTCTGTTAATAAAGGATGATTTTAAGCTTAACTCATTTTAAAAGTGCATCTCTGGGCTTCCCTGGTGGCGCAGTGGTTGAGAGTCCGCCTGCTGATGCAGGGGACACGGGTTCGTGCCCCGGTCCGGGAAGATCCCACATGCCGTGGAGCGGCTGGGCCCGTGAGCCATGGCCGCTGAGCCTGCGGGTCCGGAGCCTGTGCTCCGCAGCGGGAGAGGCCACAACAGTGAGAGGCCCGAGTACCGAAAAAAAAAAAAGTGCATCTCTGAGTTCCATTTATTAGAGACACCGTCCTTAAATTCACTTGAGGTTAGTTAGCTTGCTTTCATAGTTTTCCATATTTAGATTTCTTAAAGGATATGCTCCTTCTTGGTGTAAGGATAAAGGAAATTTTATGTGTTCATGGGTTTCAGTGCATTGTGCCTATAGGGAGAAATAGTCTCAGGAATTTAGTTACACATTCTCTGAAATTAGATCATATAAAGTATACAAAATTACCCTTTCCATAAATTTTGACAGGTCAGTTGGCACAGTTGTACCAAAAATGTAAACCCATTCCTAATTGGTAAACTGTTTAATATAGTCAAACCTTTATAAGGTTATGTATGGCCCATTAATTAATATTATTTTAAGAGAGAGCCTTCATTCTAATTAGCACTAAATTAGTCTTCTAAATTTGGGGTTAGAGAGAAAGTGAAAAGGTCTATGGGGCTTTATTAGTGCTTATCATAAAATAAACCATTAAAAATAATAGCAACAATATTCTAAAGCAAATAACAACAATTAGATATGTCTCTTTGCTTTTACAAGGTGCTATTTCTTTTTCTGCTGATTTTGGGTTAGCAGTCTCCTTTCACAAAGTCGTCTGTCTTTAGACCAGAATAGTCCTGGAAATCCTGACTTTCAAGTCCACTGGCTCAGTTGGTCAGGTATTTACTCTCGGTGGCAATCTCAGCTTACATTTGGAAACCTCAGCCATGGGTTTATTCTTAGCAGCCTCAACAATCTTCTCCACCAACTTCTGAGACTTACTTTCTAATTATTTATTTATTTATTTATTTTGCGGTACGCGGGCCTCTCACTGTTGTGGCCTCTCCCGCTGCGGAGCACAGGCTCCGGACGCGCAGGCTCATAGGCCGTGGCTCACGGGCCCAGCCACTCCGTGGCATGTGGGATCCTCCCGGACCGGGGCACGAACCCGTGTCCCCTGCATTGGCAGGCGGTCTCTCAACCACTGCGCCACCAGGGAAGACCCTTACTTTCTAATTTTAACGAAAGACACAATGTCTGAATTTTAGCTTACAGTGGGAACCTTTAGGCAAGCAGGAGGCGAAAAAAAGAGGCCACGCATTGGTGGTAGATGGAATGCTTCTGGTTAATTTATTACAGAAACTAATCATACCAGAATGAAAGAGTAGAATCTCCTGTTGGAAGTGATCACATAAGCATCAGGCAATAGGGTCATCAGGTGATGATTACCCTGAGGGGAAAAATATGTTAGGGACAGTGAAGACATTGGCAAATCTTCAAAACCTTGCAATCAATAAATACTACAGAGCATGCACCAAAAGCATCTCCAATTGATAAAAAGTGTTTTAAAACTACAAATAAAATGTTCCCAGAAGTAAATTTATTGACAGCCATTGCGTCATCCCTTGTGCATAAGTATGAACATGCTTCCACTCCTAGACCCCAATGGGACCTGTAATTGCATATCAAAAAGTAGTACTTTATTGATATAAAACTGACCTTGGGTAGACTGAGCTTTTCTTTTTGTTTTGAAAACTTTTCCCTATCCCCAAAAAGAATATTCCATGCCCATTTTGACCCCCTAGGTTCAAGTAAACATCAGACCCACAAGACTATCCACAAGACTACCCAAGGCCACACTTGACACCTCTTCAGGAGGATATAGGGCGGGAACCACAGTTCAGCAGCAAGACAGCCTCAGCTACCCCTTGCTGCAGCCCATGCAGCAGCCCCTGCAGCCATCCGGGAGATATCTTCCTTAGCTACCAGGTAACACAGCGCAGATGGAAAAAGACAAGATCGCATTGAGCAGGTGTGGGAGCCTCTATGGTATAAAAGCCTCCTTTCTCACAGGAGCTAGTATCTCTTGTAACTACTTCATAGTTTCCAGGGACATGCCCAGTTACAAGCATCATTACAGTCAGGAAGCCCGAAGATATGGCTTCCCAACAGGTGTTTCTACTTCTCCCAGTCTGGATGAAATTTACCAACCAGGGCATCATTTTTACCTTGTGTTGCTTAACAACATAGTTAACATATTATCTATTGAGGGTTATAAGGGAAATACAGAGTTAACCAAAGGTCGTGTTCTCATGAAGAAGTAGGAAATGGTTTCCTCATACTGGGGCAAGTATTGAGAACATTAAGAAAATACAGGGCATTCCAGTTGTGCCTAATTGTATCAGTCGGCCCCTCCTTGCTAAAGTGCCACAGGAAGGGTTTCAAGGTGAGGTGATTTCAAGCCTTTGGTGCTACCTAGCAGCTGTTGAAGAAGCATCAGAGTTGGTTTGGATGTAGAATACCCTGTCAGATGTGTTAGTCCAAATTGAGGGGCTGACCTTGGAGAAGAGCAAAATCAAAGAGAATTTTCAGACAAACACACAAATGCTCAAGGATGAGAAATAGCTACAACCTTGTCTGTGTTATTAGTCAAAGTAACAACACTTTACAGCAACCATAACAAAGGAAAAACAACAAACAGTTTAGTGATTTTAGGTTGTGTAGACATAACAGACCCTTATTATTCTTTCTATTTGCTTATTTTTTTGTAAATAAATGACCATGGTCATAAAATACACAACATCACAGAAAAAGCAGACTCTTCTGAAAGTATGTATTCAGTTTGGGCAAGACAAAACCTTTCTTCTATGCAGAAAGCAATAAATTTGTTATTACCTTGTATTGAGAACAGTCTCGGTACTCAATGACCATTTTTCTTTCTAAGCTACCAGTTCTCTGTTATACATAAACTTCTTTGAAAAAATGATTTTATTTATAATTTTTTCATCTTAAACTTATTGGGGTATAATTTACATAGAGGAAAACCTACAGTTTGATGAGTTTGACAGAAAAATACAGTCATAACCACCATCAAAATCAAAATATAGAACATTTCTCATTGCCTTACAAAGTTCCCTCATGATCCTTTATGGCTAATTCTCTCCTAACACTCCTAGCCCCTGGCAACAACTGATTTGATATCTGTAAAAATCATTTTAAATTACCTCAATATGTATATATTTTAAATATGGGCAGATGTATATGAAATAATGATAGATAATAAATTTTAGAGATTGAATATAATTAATTTTATAAAGCATGATACTTTTTTACAGCAGTAATTTTATCCTCGTAATTTGATGCTATTTATATTGCAAATATATTTACATATTGAAAGGATACATAAATAAAATCTACTCAGTGAGCCCCAATGTAAACTATGGATTTTGAGTGATGATGATGTGTCAGTGTAGGCTCATCGGTGCAAAGTACCGCTCTGGTTGGGGATGATGGCAGATGGGGAGGCTGTGCTCGTGTAGGGGGAGGGGTATGTGGAACTCTCTACTTTCCACTCAGTTTTGCTGTGAGCCTAATACTGCTCTAAAATATAAAGTCTATTGAAAAAAAAAGAACAAGGGCTTCCCTGGTGGCGCAGTGGTTGGGAGCCCGCCTGCCGATGCAGGGGACACGGGTTTGTGCCCTGGTCTGGGAGGATCCCACATGCCTCCGAGCGGCTAGGCCCGTGAGCCATGGCCGCTGAGCCTGCGCGTCCGGAGCCTGTGCTCCGCAACAGGAGAAGCCACAGCAGTGAGAGGCCCGCGTACCGCAAAAAAAAAACAAACAAACGCTGCTCTGTGGTGATCAGGTACCTTTGCTCTGTCTCTATCTTAATTTAGTTTAAGTACACAAAGTAATAGAACTACAGTTGACGTGAAAAACTTATCAGAATCCTAAAATTTTACTCAAGGAATCCGAATGAAATAGCATGCAGCACTGTCTGAAGTTTCAAGCAATCATGTTTTTAAAAATAAAGTTACTACTTATTTTAATTCAGTTTGGTTACATGCATACTTCTAACCACGCAATCTTAAATTTAGTGTAATTAATGGTCTGTTCTGTAAGACGAGTATGCAAATTTCCCAGTTTTCTGTTATAAAATCAATCTGACTGACATGAACTAAATGTTATGTTATATATCTCTTTCTGATTTAGGCAAAGAGAACACGTTTAGTTGTCTTTTTAGCCAAATTTAACAAAACAATTTGTTATTCAAGTATTTTCTGTGACCAGGAATATTGAGTACTTAATTAACTTGAGTCAACTTGAAGAATTTTTTTATAATTACCTAATATTTCTTTACTAAGTAATACTAACTGTCTTTAACTCTTGCTTTAAAGTCTGAAGATAAAAAGTTTTTTTAAGGGTGGGCTATTAGCATTTATTTTGTTCTTCACTTTATTTTAGCAACCAAGACACCCAATAACTAAACCTACCGTTCCCTTTGAGCACTTTTTTCTTCCATTTATGTGAGGACAGGACATTTGCGACTCCTTGTTCTAAATTTGTGTGCATCTATTAATTTCTAAACCAATCAAAATTTGTGCTCTATTAAATTTGAGAGACTGTACAGTTTTGATTTCCCTCTGGAGGCAGGTAAAGGCACATTGTCAGAAAGAAAATTTCTGCATTAACATTGTTTAGGGAATAGCTCTTTTACCCCTGGGAAGAAAGTTAACTTGCTCAATTGTTTGTTTTAAAAGTAGAGCTATTTATTTAGTTCATATTCTGCAAGAAAGTATCCCTTTCTTTTTCAAGTTCTTGTGAAATTAGCAATCAGATTTTTTTGTTATTTTTATAGTAGACTTACTCATTTAACTTGGTGTTCTTATAATGTACACAGTCATCCTTAATTTTTTAGAAATACTCTTTAAAAAATGGGCAGATGGGCTTCCCTGGTGGCACAGTGGTTGAGAGTCCACCTGCCGATGCAGGGGACACGGGTTCGTGCCCCGGTCTGGGAAGATCCCACATGCCGCGGAGCAGCTGGGCCCGTGAGCCATGGCCGCTGAGCCTGCGCGTCCGGAGCCTGTGCTCCGCAATGAGAGAGGCCACAACAGTGAGAGGCCCGCGTACCGCAAAACAAAAACAAAAACAAAAACGGGCAGATGTAGATATAGAGCAGTGATTCTCAAAGTTGAGTCACTAGACCAGCAGCCTCAGAATCACTTTGGAATTTTGGAATCTTTGGGCACCACCCCAGGTCTACTGAATCCTAAACTCTAGGTGTGCGGCCCATCCATCTGTGTTTTAAGAAAATTTCTAGGTGATAGTGATGCATGCTTAAGTTTGAAAAACAGTGATGTAAATGTCCTAAGAATCTAGCCACATGGAACTGCTCAAATACAACTCAGAGACCACAGAATTTCTCGTATCTAACCATTCTCTAGAAACCCGTGAAACCATTTTGGGCTCCCCTTCCTGGAGCCCCTGATGTCCGCTAGATACTTAACTCTCTCTCCAGTCTCACTTCTCACTCACCATCTCACTTCTCTCGGGTCTAATGTTAGATGGCAAGATGCCATAAAACCATAGTACAGGAGCCCTTTCAAATGGCCCTTAGACTGTACAGCAAGGAGCTCTGAACATGAGCTGGAATGGCCACACTTTTGAAAAGCCTAGTAGTTTGTTGGTCATAGCTGCTCTTAAAGAGGAAGGTCAGGGAAACACAAGGAATCTAGAGTGTTCTTGTGTTGTTCCTTGATTTAGAAGCTGACGGCTGCTTGACTTTGATGTTCCAATGAAGCAGGCTCTGTGGGTCCTCCAAGAATTGTGGCTAGAACTGACTGAAACTTACAGTCAGTTGAGTTATGAGAGTGTATCAGACACTTATTACAAACTTTTCTGCAAGTAAAAAGGCCCCTGGTAGGCCCGTTTAAAGATTCACTCCTAAGAACATTTTATTGATAAGTTTTTAATAGCTATGTTTATTTTATTGATGAAAAATTAGTCGATCTAAGAAAGAAATGGAAAATTTTATTCGAGCCAAATTGAGGATTATAACCCAGGAACAGCCTCTCAAAAAGCTTCAAGAACTGTTCTGCCCATTAGAGGTCAAAGCACAGTTATATAAGTTTTTGAAACTTAGGGCTGTACGTTAAGTGACGTATCATTGACAGTCGATACAATCTAATGGATAGTGGATTATGGGTCATCATGGCCCCTCACAAAATCTTTTCAAGGAGTTGTCTTGGTACTAAGAGGATGCTGTTCTTTGTGGTTGAGCACCTATTTCTGCCTATGGGGAGGTCTGGTCAATGTATAATGCAGATGCACAATGCCTAGTAGAGGGGAGAGGAGAGGCCAAAGGGCAGAGAAAATTTTTAATGTTTAAATTTTTCTTGTCTTGCCATAAAGTATCGATTTTATTTCACATTTTTTTCCTAAAAGCAAACAAGTTTCTAGATCAAAGATCAGACGTTATTATTTATAGGATTTGTTCCCCATGCTCCACTCTCTCCCTTTGGGGAGATGCAAATGTCAGCTGCAAACACAAGGTGTCTGTACTGTGGGAGAAAACCCCCAAATTATGCAATTTGGAGTTTCTATAAGAACTGCTGCACAGCAGCCCCTCTTGAGAGAGGAAAAAGAACACATCTTCCTAACATAAACATATCCTCTCTTAGGAACAGAGAAGATTCTTAGATCTTTACAACCATTTAAAATGTAAACTCATAGCTAGCTCTAAGCCTATCATGTGGTCAGGCCACTGACCTATCATGTGGTCAGGCCACTTGCTGTGACCATCACAGCAAGATGACTATTCTCTTGCTCTCTGTGCATCCCCTGCTCAACCAGTCTCTGCTTCCCCTACCCCTACTCACCTGACTGACCTTCTTTCTTAATCATAGAGCTTAATGAGTAACTGCCTACCTGCTTGCCCACCACCCACCCCTCCACCCTCCCCTAGCCCCAGCTAGTGATTGTGCTAATCTTTAGATCAGAAGGGCTCCATTATGATCATTTATCAAAGGGCCAGTGAGGGGTGTGCCCCTCTGCTGGTTTCCCTGGTAACCGATGAGTCAACTTAACATCACACCCCACCCTTTAACTGGTAGCCTCCCTCTCCCTCCTACCCCACTAGCAAAGACTGTACACGGTGTGATGCTGATCCAGGACCTTGCTTCAGGCATGTGAGATGCCCTATGCACTAAACCACTGATGTCTCTTTCGCTCTCAAGGCTGGGCAGCTACAGGGCTCGTAGGCCTTCGGGCTGCAGCCCAACACCTATCAACCGTAGACCGTAGAATATAAAAAGAAAATGGTTCTGGGGAAAAGGAAACACCCTATCTTTATAGCATATAGTTCATCATTTATTATGCCCTAGTTATTTGTTTTACCTTTCTGTTAAGCATGGATGTTGTCCATTATGAATATGTGTAGCTGTTTTACAATTATGGTCTAAAGTGAAATTTTCTTCATTGTTAAAGAATGACCAATTTGTCATTCACAGACATCTTTCAAATGTAGACTAATGGGTTCTTCCAAATTTTGAAAGATTACAGTTTTATAACAAAAGGTACTCAGAGACAATGACTACAAAATTGTATAATTATGCTTTTCTAAATTTTCTAGAGTTTTGAGAATACATTATCTCTTGAAAAGTTATTGAAGAACAATTCCTCATTAAATTTAGAAAAGAGTGAACAAAGCTTTGTTCTTTATTAAAGAAAAATCTGTGAGTGTAAATTATAAGAATAACCAAAATAAATTGCTTTTCCAAAAAGTACGTTCAAGTTTAAAAATTCTCAGACTTCAGTCAATTTACTTTAATATCTTATTAGCAGTCTGTAATAGAAGAAAAGACCTTGTGTTGTAGGTTGGGTACTCCAGAAGCAGAACTTGAGACAGGGGTTTGTGCTTCTCTGTGGAATAATCCCAGAAAGCAGCAGTAAGGGCAAGGATGAGACAGGGAAGGAAGGGGGCCGGTACAGGATTAAGAAGAAGCAGGTTATCTTGGGGACCTCTAGGATGTGGTGTGAAATGTCCCCAGCAGGTTCCAATGAGGAACCAAGAAGGTGGACTATTTATTTAACAATTCCCATTTGCCATTTGCTAAGGCCTGCTCCCAAGGATGTGGCACCTGTGGCCTGGTGCATGGACAGGCCAAACACGCTACTATAACACCATAAGTGCTTGAGGAAGGGGTGGAGGTAGAATGCCTTTGGTGTTTAGGAAAACTGGGAGTGCAGACAGGAGATGGCTGGACAAAAATAGCATCTGCTAGAGCATAGGTTGGGCATCAGAGAGACCAGAAGTAAGTTGCTGAAAAACTAACCTTCATACGTAAAATGGGGATAACAACAGCATCTACCTCCTAGGCTTGTTCTCCTAGGCTTGTGATGTTGAGGATATTTCTCATCCTTTTGTTTCTAAACCTTAAAAGCACAGAGCTTGTATTTTCTCCTAAAATATCATATTCATAGTTCCTTAATCATTTCAGAATTGCACTCTGAGATCATCAAAATACAATTATGGAAAGGAATCATTGTCAGTTTTCAAGACGGCAAGAAAAATAAAGCTAGAAAAAAGCAATTAACATCTCAGAGTATTTAAAATTGCTTGAAGTTTATTTTTACTGATCTCAGTTTCACTATTCTGATTCAGTAAGGTTGAGAAACCAAACTGTTCTTTACTGTTGTGAATAATAGGTGTCACAGAGGAAGTCAATAGTTTTTCTTTTTACTCCATCACATATACCAAGCCACTGATAGAGCGAAAGGACAGTGCACCTCAACTAATTATCACTTTTGAAATACATTAATGTAGAGTATCAGTAATGGAGAAGACTGAACAAGATTACATTTTAACTTTTCCCAAGAAAATAAATCGTCCTTAAAATGTTATTAGTAAAGACAAGAACATTTTAGATTTACTATTGCTTCATGGTACGCATACTATCACTTTACAGATCTCAAATTTGTAGGACACTTATGAGGCTGTTTCTCCTATGATTTGATCTATTATTAGGTGTTGTGCTTCTGGGTGGATAGGAGGATCTAGTTTATAGCCTTGTGGAGACAAAGCATTGCATATACTACTTTGTAGGAGAAATGGTAGCCAAAGTAATATGGGAAGTCTGTGGGGAGACAGACCTAGCCATGCCAAGGAGGGCCTCAGAGTTGATAATTCTCTGACTTATCTGTGTCTTGGCCTCTAGCTGGAGAGCTTGTGGTGAGATCTGAAAAACAAGAGATAAGAAACTGGTTTAATAAAATTGGATTTAGGACCTGTGGAATAGACAGAATTCTAAATCAACCCTTAGTGATACATGTCTTGGTATTAGTCCCTTCCCCTTTAATATGGGTGGAATCTGTGAATATGGTGCTATATCACTTCTGTGATTATGCTATATTATGTTATATGGCAAAAGTAAAAAGATGTTTGCAAATGTAGTAAATGTCTCTAATCCACTGACTTTGAATTAATCAAAAGGGAAATGATCTTTGGTGGGCCTTACATAATTAGATGAGTTTTAAAGAAGGAACCAAAGCCCTTCTTGAGATAGAGAGATCCTCTTGCTGGCCTTGAAGAAGCAAACAGCCATCAGGTCTTACAGCCAGGCTGGGGGCCAGTCCTGCCCACCAGTGCACTATTGATACAATAGCCATAGCCAGGCCCTGCAGCTGGGCCCTGGGCCAGCCCTACCCAAACATGTGCTGCAGAAGCAGCCTTGGCCCTGCCAGTACAATAGGGCATAAGAGCCCACATAGGGGGCTCCCTTGAGCTCCTGGCTCTGGTGTTCAGGTGGGATTGCGCTTCTGAACCCTACATGATATCTCCTACATGAGGCCATTCCTTCAAGACTGGGAGAGGTAGATGATTTACCTAATACACAGAAACAAATACAGAGAATTAGGCAAAATGGGGAGACAGAGTAACATGTTTCAATCAAAAGAAGAATACAAAATCTCAGAAAAAGAACTACCTGATAAAGAGTTCAAAGTAATTGTCATTAAGATGCTCACTGAACTTGGGAGAAGAATGGATGAACCCAGTCAGAACTTCAACAAAGAGAGAAAATATAAGAAAATACCAAACAGAAGTTATAATGGAATTGGAAAATACACTAGAGGGGTACAACAACAGACTGGAATCAGTGAGCTGGAAGGCAAAGCAATGAAACACTCAGAGTAGCAAAATTTTAAAAGTATTTTAAAAAAATAATGATACCTTTGGATTACAGAGGTCCCAGAAGGAGAAGAGAGAAAGAAAGGGCCAGAAAATATATTTGAAGAAATAGTTGCTGAAAACTTCCCTAATTTAAGGAAGGAAAGAGGCATCCAGTCCAGGAATCCCAGAGAGTTTCAAATAAGATGAACCCAAAGACACACATAGATACCAAGACTCATTATATTTAAGATGGGAAAAGTTAAGGATAAAGAGATAATCCTAAAAGCAGCAAGAGAAAAACAACTTGCTACATGCAAGGGAAACCCTAAAAGCTATCAGTACGTTTTTCAGCAGAAACTTTTCAGGCCAGAAGGAAGTATCATGACATATTCAACATGCTGAAAGGAAAAAAACCTTTCAACCGTGAATGCTCTACTTAACAAGGTTATCATTCAGAATTGAAGGCAAGATTAAGAGCTTCCCAGATAAGCAAAAGCTAAAGGAGTTCGTGATCACCAAACCAGCCCTATAAGAAATGTTGAAGGACCTTCTTTAAGCTGAAAAGAAATGGCAAAATTAATATTAAAAATCTCATTGGAAAAGGTAAATGTATAATAAAGGTAGTGCATCGGGCACTTATAAAGCAGGCATAAAGGTTAAAACTGAAAACTAGTAACATTAAATAAATTACAATGATTAGTTAAGGGGTAAAATAAAAGACATGAAATGTGCCATCCAAAGTATAAAGCTGAGGGGGCAATAAGAAGATAAAGGTTTAGAATGTGGTTTTTTTATTTTACTTTTTTTAATTTTTTATTTTAGTTTTTTAAGTTTATTTTATCTTCATTTTTGAAAGTTTTTGTTGTCTTTTCCCCAAAGTTGACAATATTTTTTTCTTTTCAGCCTTTTTCTCCTTCTTTTGTTGTACTGCTTCTGGCAATCTTTATCTTGCCTTATTTTTTTTTTTTTTTTACATCTTTATTGGAGTATAATTGCTTTACAATGGTGTGTTAGTTTCTGCTTTATAACAAAG
Organism: Leucopleurus acutus; assembly: GCF_964270905.1. Classification (NCBI taxonomy): domain Eukaryota; kingdom Metazoa; phylum Chordata; class Mammalia; order Artiodactyla; family Delphinidae; genus Leucopleurus; species Leucopleurus acutus. The sequence goes on from NC_139145.1 coordinate 99,873,857, forward strand.
TGAATCAGTTATACATATACATATGTTCCCATATCTCTTCCCTCTTGCGTCTCCCTCCCTCCCACCCTCCCTATCCCACCCCTCTAAGTGGTCACAAAGCACCGAGCTGATCTCCCTGTGCTATGCGGCTGCTTCCCGCTAGCTATCTATTTTACGTTTGGTAGTGTATGTATGTCCATGCCTCTCTCTCACTTTGTCACAGCTTCCCCTTCCCCTTCCCCATATCCTCAAGTCCATTCTCTAGTAGGTCTGTGTCTTTATTCCTGTCTTACCCCTAGGTTCTTAGTGACATTTTTTTCCCCTTAAATTCCATATATATGTGTTAGCATACGGTATTTGTCTTTCTCTTTCTGACTTACTTCACTCTGTATGACAGACTCTAGGTCCATCCACCTCATTACAAATAGCTCAATTTCGTTTCTTTTTAAGGCTGAGTAATATTCCATTGTATATATGTGCCACATCTTTATCCATTCATCTGATGATGGACACTTAGGTTGTTTCCATGTCCTGGCTATTGTAAATAGAACTGCAATGAACATTTTGGTACATGACTGTTTTTGAATTATGGTTTTCTCAGGGTATATGCCCAGTAGTGGGATTGCTGGGTCATATGGTAGTTCTATTAGTAGTTTTTTAAGGAACCTCCATACTGTTCTCCATAGTGGCTGTACCAATTCACATTCCCACCAGCAGTGCAAGAGGGTTCCCTTTTCTCCACACCCTCTCCAGCATTTATTGTTTCTAGATTTTTTAATGATGGCCATTCTGACTGGTGTGAGATGATATCTCATTGTAGTTTTGATTTGCATTTCTCTAATGATTAATGATGTTGAGCATTCCTTCATGTGTTTGTTGGTAATCTGTATATCTTCTTTGGAGAAATGTCTGTTTAGGTCTTCTGCCCATTTTGGGATTGTTTGTTTGTTTTTTTGTTATTGAGCTGCATGAGCTGCTTGTAAATTTTGGAGATTAATCCTTTGTCAGTTGCTTCATTTGCAAATATTTTCTCCCATTCTGAGGGGTGGTCTTTTGGTCTTGTTTATGGTTTCCTTTGCTGTGCAAAAGCTTTGAAGTTTCATTAGGTCCCATTTGTTTATTTTTGTTTTATTTCCATTTCTCTAGGAGGTGGGTCAAAAAGGATCTTGCTGTGATTTATGTCATAGAGTGTTCTGCCTATGTTTTCCTCTAAGAGTTTGATAGTTTCTGGCCTTACATTTAGGTCTTTAATCCATTTTGAGCTTATTTTTGTGTATATTGTTAGGGAGTGATCTAATCTCATCCTTTTATATGTACCTGTCCAGTTTTCCCAGCAACACTTATTGAAGAGTCTGTCCTTTCTCCACTGTACATTCCTGCCTCCTTTATCAAAGATAAGGTGACCATATGTGTGTGGGTTTATCTCTGGGCTTTCTGTCCTGTTCCATTGATCTATATTTCTGTTTTTGTGCCAGTACCATACTGTCTTGATTACTGTAGCTTTGTAGTATAGTCTGAAGTCAGGGAGCCTGCTTCCTCCAGCTCCTTTTTTCGTTCTCAAGATTGCTTTGGCTATTCAGGGTCTTTTGTGTTTCCACACAAATTGTGAAATGTTTTGTTCTAGTTCTGTGAAAAATGCCAGTGGTAGTTTGATAGGGATTGCATTGAATCTGTAGATTGCTTTGGGTAGTAGAGTCATTTTCACAGTGTTGATTCTTCCAATCCAAGAACATGGTATGTCTCTCCATCTGTTTGTATCATCTTTAATTTCTTTCATCAGTGTCTTATAATTTTCTGCATACAGGTCTTTTGTCTCCTTAGGTAGGTTTATTCCTAGATAGTTTATTCTTTTTGTTGCAGTGGTAAATGGGAGTGTTTTCTTGATTTCACTTTCAGATTTTTCATCATTAGTGTATAGGAATGCAAGAGATTTCTGGGCATTAATTTTGTATCCTGCTACTTTACCAAATTCATTGATTAGCTTCAGTAGTTTTCTGGTAGCATCTTTAGGAATCTCTATGTATAGTATCATGTCATCTGCAAACAGTGACAACTTTACTTCTTCTTTTCCGATTAGGCTTCCTTTTATTTCCTTTTCTTCTCTGATTGATGTGGCTAAAACTTCCAAAACTATGTTGAATAGGAGTGGTGAGAGTGGGCAACCTTACTTTTTCCTGGTCTTAGTGGAAATGCTTTCAGTTTTTCACCATTGAGGATAATGTTGGCTGAGGGTTTGTCATATATGGCCTTTATTATGTTGAGGAAAGTTCCCTCTATGCCTACTTTCTGCAGGGTTTTTATCATAAATGGGTGTTGAATTTTGTCGAAAGCTTTTTCTGCATCTATTGAAATGATCATATGGTTTTTCTCCTTCGGTTTGTTAATATGGTGTATCACGTTGATTGATTTCCATATATTGAAGAATCCTTGCATTCCTGGAATCAACCCCACTTGATCATGGTGTATGATCCTTTTAATGTGCTGTTGGATTCTGTTTGCTAGTATTTTGTTGAGGATTTTTGCATCTATGTTCATCAGTGATATTGGCCTGTAGTTTTCTTTCTTTGTGACGTGCTTGTCTAGTTTAGGTATCAGGGTGATGGTGGCCTCATAGAATGAGTTTGGGAGTCTTCCTCCCTCTGCTATATTTTGGAAGAGTTTCAGAAGGATAGGTGTTAGCTCTTCTCTAAATGTTTGATAGAATTCGCCTGTGAAGCCATCTGGTCCTGGGCTTTTGTTTGTTGGAAGATTTTTAATCACAGTGTCAATTTCAGTGCTTGTGATTGGTCTGTTCATATTTTCTATTTCTTCCTGATTCAGTCTTGGCAGGTTGTGCATTTCTAAGAATTTGTCCATTTCTTGCAGGTTGTCCATTTTATTGGCATAGAGTTGCTTGTAGTAATCTCTCATGATCTTTTGTATTTCTGCAGTGGCAGTTGTTACTTCTCTTTTTCATTTCTAATTCTATTGATTTGAGTCTTCTCCCTTTTTTTCTTGATGAGTCTGGCTAATGGTTTATCAATTTTGTTTATCTTCTCAAAGAACCAGCTTTTAGTTTCATTGATCTTTGCTATCATTTCCTTCATTTCCATTTCATTTATTTCTGATCTGATCTTTATGATTTCTTTCCTTCTGCTAACTTTGGGGGTTTTTTTTGTTCTTCTTTCTCTAATTGCTTTAGGTGCAAGGTTAGGTTGTTTATTCGAGATGTTTCCTGTTTTTTAAGATAGGATTGTATTGCTATAAACTTCCCTCTTAGAACTGCTTTTGCTGCATCCCATAGGCTTTGGGTCATTGTGTCTCCATTGTCATTTAGAATGTGTTTTAATTTAAGTTGCTACCAAGCTAAAACAGGCTACTATTTCTAGGATGTTATATATGAACGTTATGATAACCACAAGAAAAAAACTTATATAAATACACAAAAGAAAATGAGACAGAAATATAAACATAACACTAAAGGAAACCACCAAAATGCAAGGGAAGAGAGAAAGAGAAGACGAAAGGAACGGAGAGAAACTACAAAAACAGCCAGAAAACAATTCAAAAAATGTCAATAAGTACATACCTATCAATAATAACTTTAAATGTTAATGGACTAAATTTGCCTATCAAATACACAGAGTGGCTGAATGTATCAAAAAACAAGACCCACCTATAGGCTGCCTGCAAGAGACTTGCTTTAGGAGTAAGGACACACACAGAAAGAAAGTGAAGGAATGGACAAAGATATGCTATGCAAATGGAAATGAAGAGAGCTAGAGCAGCCATACTCATATCAGACAAAATAGACTTTAAAACAAAGACTGAACTCAAAGATAAAGAAAGCCATTACATAATGGTAAAGTGGCCATCGATAGATGTATGGAGAAAGATGTGATATATATATATTTACACACATGCACGCACACACAGGAGTACTACTCAGCCATGAAAAAGAATGAAATTTTGCCATTTGCAACAACATGAATGGACCTTGAGGGAATTATGCTAAGTTAAATAAATCAGAGAAAGACAAATATAAAATGATTTCACATATGTGAAATCTAAAAAAACAAAACAAACAAACAGAACATACTTGTAGGTATAGAGAAAAGATTAGTGATTACCAGAGAGGAAGGGAGTGGGGAGAAGTGGATGAAATGGGTGAAGGGGATCAACTCTATGGTGATGGATGGTAACTAGACTTGTGGTGGTGATCACTTTGTAGTGTATACGGGTGTCAAATTATAAGGCTGTACACCTGAAACTTACATAATAGAAAAAGCAGCAGCAGCAAACGTCCATGTTGTGAACTGAGTATGGAGAGGAATGACCTCTGGGCACTAAGAGCTTCAGTCTTATAGCTGCAAGGGACTAAATTCTGCCAACGACCTGAGTGAGCTTGGAAGAAGATCCTGTGGTCCAGATGGGAACTCAGCCAAACTGACACTTGATTGCAGCCTAGTGAGACCCTTAGTCCCGAGCTCCCTGTTATGTCAAGCCTGACCTACAGAAACCTGGAGATGCTAAATGTATGTTGTTTTAAGCCACTATGTTTACGGTAATTTGTTACACTGTAATAGAAGACTAATACAGAGTCTAAGCTAAGGAGAGAGACAGAAGGTACCTTCTTTGTCTTTGCTTCCATGTTGTCCAGACTGTTTCAATCCTTCTGGAAAACACTCTTTAAAAAAAAATCTTTGAGCCATTGGACTTAACCAAATCTTAAAACGTTTCCCTTAATGAGGGTAGAGGTAGAGAACCAAATAAATTAACGTATGGAATTATCAGATGCCAAGTTTTTTCAAAAATCCACCTCCAAAAAATTAGTTCTGTGGCATCCAATGAACAGAATTGCTAAAGAGCACTTTCATTTCACTAAAACATTAACATTTAGAAAATATATTCATTAATTCTTGAGGTAGCAACCACCTGAATACAATAGAACTCAGTTGTCACATTCTAAATGGAAATGGGGATGTTAGAGAAGATTGAAATGACTCAGAAAAAATGCACTGCTATTCTGTGAAGACTTACAAATCAGCCCAGAAAAAAAAAAAAAAGGCCTCAATATCCATTAACATAGAGGTATTTTTAAAAGATATATCTCTGTCTCAAGAATAAATATTAATATAAACCTTCAGTGTTTTTAGTGTCCATGAAAAGTAGATTTGCCTTAGCTTGGAAGAAACTAGTTTAATAAATTTATAGTGAAACAACTTGAAAGAAAATTAGTAAATTGAGATATAAACATCACTAGCCTAGGAGAACAGTTTTGTCACACTGTACAGGATTAATGTGTCTGACAGTAGCAAAGAGGAAATTAGTTATTTGGACTTTATAAGTTTTACAGACTTTTGTAGTGAGAATATAATTAAATGTGAAAGGCTAAAGCAAACAGTAAGCCCATAAAACTCCCTGTGTAAAACCGCCCTAAGCATGAGGAAGCTCTCCAAGTGATCTTCCATGTAACCCTGAAAGCTCTGGGGCTTTCCTGGAATCATACATTTGACTTATCAAAAATACTGTGTTACTTCCTAAACACCAGTGACAGAGTGTACTACTGTTTTCTATTCATACCCGTTGTGTATTCAGGTCATGCAGATGCTGGTGGTGATTATCTCGAGGAGGCCCAAGGTGTAGCCCACACTACTCCATCATTAAAAGACCTCTATTGTGTTGTTTTTGCCCCTGAAATGTTATTCCCTGTGCCAATCTAAGGCAGATTCTACTTTCAATTTGTACTCCCTTTGAAAACTCTATAAATATTGCCTTTTCGAGAGCTGATCTTCAACATAGGTCAGAGGAACTTCTTAGAACACCAGAGGTATGCAAAGGAACACAGAAAAGCACAAAGTGTAAAAATGTGAGAAAATCAAATCCCATGAACATTTGCTGAGCACCTAGTCTGTGCAATGACTGGTACGCTGCCAGTTCAAGGAAGCACCCTTCACACCTGGAGTTCTGTAACACAGCAGCCCTGCAAAGTCCTGTGTTGTGAGTGACACAAGTGACAATGGTGTTAATAATAATTGTAACTACCAATTAGAGAATATATAGTATAAAATAGTAAAACAATATAGTGAGAAATCATTTTGAAGTTTCGGTGGGTTGAAACATGTAAAGTGACAAGAGTCATGCCTGGTATATAGTAAGCAGGGTAATAGGTGTTAACTATATTAATAAAAATAACAACTACAAATGGACCTAAGCACAGTGTTAAGGTGTATTGAAGTTTGAACTACTGGTTGTCAGGGAAGAAAAAACAACCACCCTGTATTACATCCTTAGTAAAACAGATGATGATCAAAGAACCGAAGTTTGGCAGAGGCCCATGATAACACACGCCAAAGTGGATGCTTTGCTACAAAACATGGAAAACAAGAGAGAAGTAGGGAGGTAAAGGTTGAGGAAGTAAATAAGAGCAGACTGTTTATCTATATGTGCAGGGAAAAAATAATAAAAACAATGATTGTCACATTCTGCATTTCTAAAATTTTTAGTTTTCATACTTTTAAAATTTCATTCTGGCTACAGAGCCAGAAAAAGCCGGATCACTCAGCACGTGTTTTGAGAGTTCAGTAAACAGAATTTATGAAATAACTATCACAAGTCAGTGAAAAATTAGAGAGTAGGACATGGGTTTGGAATTCATTTTTTTAGATAAAAAGCTCCAGAACTGGGAGAATTTGTAAAAATCTGTTGATGATGGTAGCATTGTTGCCAGTCCTTAGGGCAAGACCTTTGATCTCTGTACTGCACTTCCAATTAGGGATGGTAGATGTGAAAATTTTAAGAGCAGAAAAAGTAAAAATAGATCTTATTTATAACTAAATGAAATTTGAAAACCTTAATGACTGGGGCTTCAAATCATTTGTCACATTTAAGGTGGTGTTCAGATTGAACTATCAACATATTTGCTTATCAATATTATATTCAATTATCAGTTATCAATTTAATGTCAATATTCTATATTAACAATGTATGTCAGTCATATATTGACATTAAATTGTCTGTTTTACTGGCCTGTGTTATTAAGGAAAGAGGAGCTATTGTTCATTCACTAAAGAAGATACTTGGTTACATTTGCCACTCATGCACTTATTTTTCCCCAATTTTTGGTTGTTTGATCAAATTAGTTTATTGGATTTGCCTTTTAAGATCACTAAGATTTGCTCGTTTTCCATAAAATATTATTTTTCCCCAGCTTCATTGAAGTATAATTGATGAAAATTTTATATATTTAAAGTATACAATATGATTTTTTAAATTTAATTTTTTAAAATTTTGTTGAAGTATAGTTGAAACAATGTGATCTTTTGATATATGTATATATTGTGAAATGGTTACCCCAATCAAGCTAATTAGCATATCCATCACCTTATATAGTTACCCTTTTACTTTGTGGTGAGAACATTTGAGATCTACTCTCTTAGCAAATTTCAAGTGTATAATACATAATTTTTAATGTAGTACAATATTATGTAATATCATACATAGTATAGTGTATTATCATTAATGTGTCATAATCATCATGCTGTACATTAGGTCTCTAGAACTTATTCATCTTATAACTGAAAGTTTATATCCTTTAACTAACATCTCTCCATTTGCCCCACGCCCAATGCCTGTTAACCAACATTCTACTCTCTGTTACTGAGTTTGACATTTTTAGATTCCACATATGAGTGAGATCATGCAGGATTTGTAGTTCTGTGTCTAGCTTAGTTCACTTAGCTGAATGACTTCCAGATTCATCCATTGGTTCACAAATGGCATGATATCCTTCTCTTTTAAGGCTGAATAATATTCCATTGTATGTATATATATATATATATATATATATATATATATATACATACTTGTCCTCTTGGCCAACTCAAGTTTCTAGCCAAGAGCCTTTCACTGAGGACTATATTCTTTGCTGAAGGCCATATTTTAATGGATTTCTTGACAAGCAAAAATGAGTCCAGAGCATTTAAGATAGTGAGGGTTGGTAACTAAGGAAGAATGGGAGAGGCATCAGAGGTTAGTAAGTCTGGAAACGTATGGAGGATGCTGACAACCTGATTCCAATATTTGGAAGACTGTTACTTAAAAGAGGAATTGTTTATTTTTTGCTTTAAATCTGGAATCTAGAAAATAGCTTTAGGTCTAATTGGGGAGAGTCTTGATGAAGTAGATATCTGACTCATTTCCACAGAAGAAATTCATAACAATTTGAGTAACTCTCTATTTATAATGCAGTACCGAGCTCATCAGTTGGATTGTGGCAGAGACTGCTTATTGTCCACCAGTATTCTTTTCCTCCAGCTTTCGTCATAGAGCTCCCATGTTTTAGGTAGGCAGAAGTTTTATCAGCTAAAGCTGGCATTTACCAACCTCCCTTGCAGCTAAGTTCTAAGTTCTGGCCAATGAGATGTAGGCAGAAGCCGTATGTGCTACTTTGGGTAGTGCAACTTCTGGATCATACCCCTAAGACAAATACACAAGTGTTTCTCTAGCCTTCTTCTATCTTCCTTCCAGTTGGGAGATGAAGAGAACAAGAATTGTCTTGAATACTGTGTGATCTCACTTATATGTGGAACCTAAAAAACAGAACTTAGAAAATAAAGACTAGATTGGTAGTTGCCAGGGGCTGAGGGATTGAAGAAATGGGTGATGGTGATCAAAGGATACAAACTTCCAGTTATAAGATTAGCAAGTACTGGGGGGTCTAATGTACAGCATGGTGACTGTAGTTAACAGTATTGTATACTTGCAAGTTTCTAAGAGACTAGATCTTAAATATCCTCACCACACACATACACACACACAAAAGGTAACTATGTGAAGTGATAGATGTGTTAACTAACCTTATTGTGATAATCATTTTCACAGTATATACATATATCAAATCATCATGTTGTATACCTTAAACTTACACAATACTATATGTTAATTATATCTCAGTAAAGCTGGAAAAAAAGAAGAGTAGCTATCTTGGACCAAGGGTCAGAAGCCTCACACTGAGAATGGTGGAATTGTTGTATTGGGTTAGGATTACCTTTCCCTGTATGGTTTTGCATGAATGAAATGAATTTCTCTTAGTTTAATCCACTATATTTTTTTGATCTCTTTGTCATGGCAGCTTAGACAGAACTCTAGGTAATACACTGACACCCTTTATAAGAAAGTCTTTCATTAGGTTCAACTAAGTTTCCTTCTAGTTTTCTCAAAAATTTCTCTAGGTACATCATAAATGTGTTCTTCAAGGTAGACTCATTAGTTTTCTATTGCTTTCTAAGTAATTTCCATGAGCTTAGCAGCTTAAAACGACATCCATTTAATAGGTGGATTACAAATTCTGTAGGTCAGGAATCTGGGCATGGCGTAACTGGCCTCTCTGCTCAGAGTCTCACAAGGCCAAAGTTAAGGTGTCAGCTGGACTTAACATTAAAAACTGGAGCTCAGGGTCCTTTTCCAAGTTCATTCTTGGTCTTGGCAAAATTCAATTCCTTGCAGCTGGAGGTCTGAAGTCCCTGTTTTCTTGCTGTCTGCCAGCCAGGGTTTTGTTTTGTTTTGTTTTGTTTTGTTTTGTTTGAGCTCCTAGAGGCCAGTCTTAGCCCCTTTTCTTTTGACTCCCTCCATCTTCAAGTCAGGGACAGTGTGTAAAATCCCCCTCGTGCTTCAAATCTGATTTTCCTTTTTGCTGCCAGGTAGAGAAAACCCTGTGCTTTTAAAGGAGGTTAGATTAAGTCCACCCTCACAATCTTCCTTTTGGTGAACTCAGAGTCAACTGATTAGTAACCTAATTACATCTGCAAAATCCCTTTCATCATATAAGTAGCAATAATCACAGACATATCATATTCACAGCCCAGGGATGGGGATGAGAAATCTTAGGGGTGCATTTTAGAATTCTACCTACCACAGTAGGGAAGACATTTACCACCAGCTCCCAATAAAGGCTATCTCACTATGTGCTGGGCCAGCCAAAAACATTTAAGAAATTCCCATTGCCTTAAATATGCTATTTTAGTGATGAATGTGGCTGCCAAATCCCCCCTGATGTTATTATACTAATATCAAGATAAGATAATATTGACATCAACAGGAGTCATAACAGATTCTAAAAATAATTTCTATTTGATTATATTGTTATGTGTAGTTTATAAATCTAAATTTTAAAGGATGCACTGTAGATATAAAGATGAATGTAAGAACTCACATTCATTGTACATGCATTATTAACCTGTAGGTTGACATTGTCAGCATATTTCAGACCAGTTAGTCTTTAGAAATTGTTTTGAGTAGGTTTTGAAAACAATAAACTTGCCCTTTTATAATTGGCCCTTTGAGTACATCCTGTTTTATTTTGGTATATTCGCTAATAAAAGACTGATCACTTGACATTACATGAGGCCGTCTTAAAATATTTTATCCGTTGATTTATTTGCTCTTCTCTTTTAACTCACTTGAAGAAAAATCCCACGTCCTTACCGAGGATCTGTAGAGTCTCACATAATCTGTTGTCCCTCCGAGCTCTGATTTCATCTCCCACCACTCTCTTTCCAGGTCACTCACTTTATCCACACTAGAATTCTTCAGGGCCACTGCACTTGCTGCTTCCTCTGCCTGAAATGCTCCCTTATTGGTTCAGGTCCCTTTTCAAATGTGTGCTCATAGGTGAAGCTTCTCCTCCACATCCTATCTAAAATAGCAGGCCCCTCTTGCTACCATCCCTTCACCTGTGGCTTCATGTTCCTTCCCACATCTATCATTACATGACATGTTACCTCTTCATTGGCTCTTTGCCTGATTCCCTCCACTGCAACCAAAGATCCTTGGGAGTGGGGACTTTATGATCTGCTGGATCCCCGGGACCTAGCAGGACCTATTTACATAATAGACATCGAGTAAATATTGTTAAATGCATCAATGTATTTCAGAAAAGGAAAAGTATACCAGCTGGAGAATTCCTTTACTCTGCAAACTAGCACAAGTCTTGTATTAAGAAAGAGCCCTGTCTTCTTTTAAAAACTAACAGAACATTAATGGAAATGGGAAGAGTAGCAAGTCTGGCAGAAAGGCAGAAGGCAAGAAAGAGTGGGTCATCAACCTAGTGCCTAGGTTGGTTCTCCAGTTTTTATTAAACTTACCAACTCAGACCATGGACTTTTCCCACACCCTGTCAGAGAGTTGAAGGGAGTGCTGTGTTGAAGACAGGAACAAGGATTCACAACACCTACTACTCTCCTGTATCTGCCGTCTTTGCTTCTATCGGTGACGACATGCTTTAGCAGGATAATTGCAAGTTTTGAAGTCACTTGTCACATTAAAAACTTACTAACCGTTTTTAGCATAAGGGATGAAGATTCTTTTCATTGTTCCTCAAGTATTTTAGTTACATTGTAGGTGTTAACATTTTGCTTTGCTTATCTTTTTTACTTGCTTATAAAATTTATATAACCATTGACTAAATCAAATAATAAGATAATTGAAGAAAAGGCTTTAATTAATAATCTGGAGACATGGATTTTAAACTTGTATTTTGAAAAGAAAAAATCTTTCACTTGTGGAAGCATATCCTTTAAAATTTCTCTCATTGACAAACGGTTGACAAGAAATCAGCTTATTGCATCTTTGTTTTGATGACCTCAAATATGTCATTGTGCCGATGACTGTATATATTAAGGATTCCACATGCTTGAAAGGGGTGTCTGTGAAACAGGGACTAGCAGTGTTCTTATAGCTCTAGAGATCTGGAGGAGGCATCTTAGCTCTATAACATACACTTTATATCAGACCTGTCCAAAATAAAATACTACATCACAAAATGTATGTGTTCAATAAATACTGAATTTAATTTTAAAGTGCTGAGTTGAAAGTATTCAAACTGTCGACATTCTGTCCACATGGGCATCTGTCATCTGTTACTTTTTTTTTTGCGGTACGCAGGCCTCTCACTGCTGTGGCCTCTCCCGTCGCGGAGCACAGGCTCCGGACGCACAGGCTCAGTGGCCATGGCTTACGGGCCCAGCCGCTCCGCGGCATGTGGGATCTTCCCGGACCGGGGCACGAACCCGTGTCCCCTGCATCGGCAGGTGGACTCTCAACCACTGCGCCACCAGGGAAGCCCCGGCTGCTCCTAATTTTATAGGAGGCTGGGAGCTACTGGCCAGCCATGTGCCCAGGAAGAAGAAGAAAACATGGATATTGCCAAGTAATCTCAGACTTGGCTACAATCCACCTTTCTGGTCACCAAATATCTGGTTCACTCTTGTTCCTGAACATAGAAGGCATTCACCCTTCTTCAAGGCAAACAGCCCAGGGTCCCATATGGTCCCTGTATCCAGCTCCAAATCAAGGATATCTGAATAGAGGGAAATCCTTTATCACGTCCAAATGTGGTTCCTTGTAGCCCCGTGGACTGTGAATCAACCTAACACTTCCCCGTACACGTCCAATATATAACAACCAAAAGGAAAGCATGGGAGACTCATAGCAGTTACTTGTCCATAGCATTTCTGAAATCCCCATCGACAGGCTTTATGAAGGTCACTTACCTGGAGAATAGGGAGATTCCTTGACTAGAACGCTAATATTTGGGGAGAGTCCCCTTGTCTCTTGTTCTCTGTAGCAAGTAGCTCCACCATCTGGGAAGTTCTTTACCCTCTATTATCCTCTGTAGCATATCTGAAATGGGCGTGGTGGAGCCTGCCCCCTTGGGAACTGCACTGCGTCCATCTCCTGCTTCCTGCTGGTGCAAGATCAGGGATCTCAACCAAGTGATTTCTTTCTCTCAAAAACTGAGTAGGCTTCGTGCGCCAGCAACCACACCCAGTATTCTTTCTCCTCAAATCTGACGTATTCCTTTGCTCCTCCCTTTCAGTGCAATGGCAGCTACCTTAAGGCCATCGTGCTTGGGTGGGAGGGCCAATCTGACCTTTGCCTCTAGACATTTTTAATGAGCTTTTGTTGTTCAAAGTCGTTTTAAAATTCTTTACTCCCTTTCGTTTCTACTTGTGGATCAGCCTATTTTCTCCTGAATGCATCTCTTATGATTACTTACTAAAAGCAACCAATTTCAGAAAATACACACCTTCCTTCTGGCTCTTCCCAACCATGTCCCCTCAAGTTCAATGGCAGGCAGACTGCCTTTCGGGTTACCATAGGAACAGTTTTACCACATGTCTACCACGGTCTAATGAGACTCTACAGCCTTCCTTTCTACCCATCACCCAGCCACTAAGTCAATGTCACATATTTTAGGGATTCTTTTTTTTAATATCAGCACTCATTCTTAGAATCAATTTTTGTATCAGTTGAGGTAAGTAGTGTTAGGACCTGTAAAAGATAAACACACAAATCTCAGTGGTTTAACAAAATCAAAATTTATTTATTTTTTATCACTTCGTTGTTCGCTGTAAGTGATAGTAGGGCTTCTGTTTCATTTGGAAACACCAGGCTCTTTCTGTTGTGTGGCCCTGCCCTCATCTAGGTTCTCAATGTTGGGGGAAAAGAGAGAGAATTGCATATATGAATATGTCATGGGCTGGTTGGGCCTGGGAGTGGCATTCAACTTCTGCTCATAATCCATTGGCCAGAACCCACTCCTCTATAACAATAGCCACACCTAAATAAAAGGACTTGAAATGAAGTTTAGCTTCTTGCCTGTGAAGGAGAGGAAAACACAGATGTCAGTGAAGGGTAGCAGTTTCAGCCATAATTTCTCTGTACACATAAAAATAACCTTCCTTCTAAACATTGTGCATAAAAATATGACAGCTTTTACTATATGTTTATTATATCTGTTTATTGGACATATGACATAAAATGTTAGGAGAGATATGTCATAAGCATATTCATTCCCCTTTATTCTGGTATGGTTTCTAGTTGATTGTTCTGAATAAATCTAAATCAATCAATCATAAATAAATAAACACTATAAGCAAATTGCTACTAAAATGAGATTGTCTAAAAGCACTTTGTAAAACTAGAACAGATTGACCATTTTGAGGAATCACAATGAACGTCAATTACCATAGTTTGGGAAAGCGGCAATGGCAAAATGGGCACTGTTGCAGAAATGATGGCACAGTGCTTTTGTGATATTAAGCTTTACATATTTCAGATTCAGTATTTGAGAATTAAATTCAGTGAGATTCCTAGAATCACAGTGAATAAGAGTGGGAAAAAAACAGTAGGAAATAAAGGGTATGCAATGTAAGTACTGGTTACCTCATTAGTTTCTGTTATTTTTTTGAGATAGTACAGATATTCGTTCATTCCGTTATACAGGAGTGTTTTCAGTCAACCAACATTTCTTGATCACACACGATAACCCAGGGGTTGTATCAAACATCAGGGATCAGAAATTAAACCAGGCCTCAATGTGACAAGTGTTATTTGCGGAGGATGTTAGGGAGCACGTGGGAATGGCCTAATAATGTCCATGGGATGGCTCAGAGAAGATGTCCAAGCAGCAGTGAGGCTTGAACTTAGTACTGAAAGAGAACTAGGGATGATGGAAAAGTTCATTCAGGGCAAGGGAAAGAGATGAAGAGGGGCACGGACACTGGAGAGAAGCTGTGGGTTTGAGGTGCTGCAAGGTGTTCTGTAGATTAGAGCTCTGGTGAAAGATGAGTCTGGAGAAATTAGCGAAGAAATACTTGTGTGTCGTGCTAGAGAGTCTGAACTGTATTCTGAAATCAATGAGAACAATGAAGAATTTTAAAGCAAGGGAGTAACATCAGATTTTTGTTTCAGAAAAATTTCTAGCTGTAAGATTTTGGTGAAAGAGTTGAAGTGGGGAAGACTAGAGCAAGGAGATAAAGAGGAGACCATTGACTTTTCTTTTTTCTCACATTGCATTCGTGAATATGCTAAGGAATGCGTTATTCAAGTACCATGCATTTGTGATGCATTTTAGTCACACTGTAATAGAACTGTCTTGAAATTGGTTCAGGTAGTGATAGTAATCAATCAACAGGAGTCATAAAACTGTTTTCATTGTTATTACTTACAGTTTTGATTGAAGAGGATTTTGTTTTCTTTTTAGAGTAGTAGTGACTTTTATTTAGTGGATATGTTCTATGGGCTCCAGTCATTTTAATGTCATATTTTATGGTACTTCCTTATCCATAGGCTTATTTATGTAATCTTTATAGGCTATTTTTTCTTGATTTAACAAATCCAGTAGAATTGCTGTCTCTACATAGCTAGGAGGAAGAAGTACCTTGAAAATAAGCATTACTTTTCTGCTATATATTCATGTATTCTTAAATGGTTAAGGAAAGTAGCTAAATAATAATTGTTATCTCAACTACAGTTGAGGTAACAGAGAACCCCGGTTTTAGGCGTCTGAATAAGTGCCCAGCTTAGCAAATATGTTAATAGTAATGTATGTATGTAATATTAATGTTTGTATTCATACAGTCAACGAATATTTATTGAGCAGTTGAGTACCTGCTCTGTGGTAGGTTCTGGGATGCACAAGAGGTCTCTGCCCTCATGAGATTTCTGTCTCATGGAGATAAAAGGCCCTAAATAAATCATCTCCCCAATCAGATTCAGTCATGCTTGTCTAACTGCTACTCTGATGTGATAACGGTTCAGAATTAATGTTTGCCAAGCTTAGTGAGATCCACGGCTTCCTAGTATGGAATCCAGTTTCTGATGGGGGCACCTTACGGGACGGCTAAGCTCAGAAATGATAGTTTGAGCTACATGGGACAGGTCGGTTGATTGGTTAGACTTAATGGTGTAGTAAACTTGGAATCTGAATTCTGGAGCTGTCACTTACTAGCCTTATGACTAGGGCAAGCAGCCTAATCTTTCTGGACCAGTTTACTCATCTATAAATTACTAAGAATATTAATTTATTCATCGATTGAACAACAGGCATTTATTGGAGGCCTCTGCTGTGCTGGTTTAACCTACCTCACAGGACTACAGTTGTAACTAAAGGAAATATCATATGAAAAGCCCCAGGCACATACTAAGTATTCAAGAAAATTAGTTTCCTCCCACCTCAACTCATTTTTTTTCTTTACTGGGTATTATCTTCCATTTTGTAAGTGAGAAACCCCTGTGCCCAGGAATGGCCACGTTGTAAGAAGAGGTGGCTCATACCACCTAGTCTTATGAAACTACATTGAATAGAATTCAACCAAGACTGATTGTACAAAGTCAAATAAATCATTCCAATAAGAAAAACACTTTTCTAGAAGGAAGGTCTATTTGGAAAGTCCAGGACCAGATGGCTTCACAGGTGAATTCTACCAAACATTCAGAGAAGAGTTAACATGTATCCTTCTCAAACTATTCCAAAAAAATTGCAGAGGAAGGAACACTTCTGAACTCATTCTGTGAGGCCAGACTCTGATACCAAAACCATACAAAGATATAACAACAAAAAAAAAGTTACAGGCCAATATCACTGATAAACATAGATGCAAAAATCCTAAACAAAATACTAGCAAACAGAATCCAACAGTACATTAAAAGGATCATACACCGTGATCAAGTGGGATTTACCCCAGGGATGCAAAGATTTTTCAATATCTGCAAATCAATCAGTGTGATACACCACATTGACAGATTGAAGAATAAAAACCATATGATTATCTCAATAGATGGAGAAAAAGCTTTTGATAAAATTCAACATCCATTTAAGATAAAAAAAACTCTTCAGAAAGTGAACGCGGAGGGAACATACGTCAACATAATAAAGGTCGTATATGACAAACCCACAGCTAACATCGTACTCAACAGTGGAAAGCTGAAAGCTTTTTCATTCAGCTTAATATCAAACAAACAACCCAATCAAAATATGGGCAGAAGACCTAAATAGGCATTTCTCCAAAGAAGACATACAGGTGGCCATCAGGCACATGAAAAGCTGCTCAACATCACTAATTATTAGAGAAATGCAAATCAAAACTACAATGAGGTATCACCTCACACATGTCAGAATGGCCATCATCAAAAAACAGACCACAAATAATAAATGCTGGAGAAGGTGTGGAGAAAAGGGAACCCTCCTACACTGTTGGTGGGAATGTAAATTGGTGCAGCCACTATGGAGAACAGTATGGAGGTTCCTTAAAAATCTGAAAATAGAGTTATCATATAATCCTGCGATCCCACTCCCTTGGCATTTGTCTGGAGAAAACTCTAATTTGAAAAGATACATGCAACCCAGTGTTCATAGCAGAATTATGTACAAAAGCCAAGACATGGATTCAAACTAAAAGTGCATTTACAGATGAATAGATGAAGAAGATGTGATATATATATATTTGAATATTACTCAGCCATAAAAAGAATGAACTAACACCATTTGCAGCAACATAGGTGGACCTAGAGATGATCATACTAAGTGAAGTAAGGCAGACAGAGAAAGAAAAATGTCATATGATGTGACTTATATGTGGAATCTTAAAAAATTATAAAAATGAACTTATTTACAAAACAAATAGACTCACAGACATAGATAACAAACTTATTGTTACCAAAGGGGATAGCAGGGTGTGGGGAGAGATAAATTAGGAATTCGCTATTAACATGTACACACTACTATATATAAAATAGGTAAACAACAAGGACCTACCATATAGCACAGGGAACTATACTCAATATCTTGTAATAACCTATAATGGAAAAGAATCTGAAAAAGAATGTATATATATGTGTGTGTGTGTGTGTGTGTGTGTATATATATATATATATATGTATAACTGAATCACTTTGCTGTATACCTGAAACAAATACACTATAAATTAACTATACTTCAGTTTTTTTAAATCGTTACAAAACTAAAAATAAACAAAAAAAAAACCACTAGAGGAAGCATATACTCTATCAGCCAACTTACCAAAAAAACCCAAAACAAACAAACAAAAAAGGATCTGGAAGTTGCATATGTCACTTTACACATCTTGCGGACTCGGCCACGTGGCCATACCCGTTGCTTGGAAAATAAGGAATTCTTTACTGGAATAATCACATGTCCTGCTAAACTCACAGAGACTCTATTACTAAAATGAAAAAGAGGAGAAATGGATGTAGGGGTTCAGTCTGCCACAGAAGCCAAATTAGGATCAGAAGCCTCCACGGTAAGAGTATAAGATAATAAAAATACACAAACACGTGTGCAAAATCTCCTGGACAAGGAGAGGCTTTGAATACTGACCCTAAGCCAGAGTTCTGGAGCCTGGGTTACCCACAGCAGTGCTTGTGGGTGCAGAAGATGGAGTGAAATGTAGTCCAAGAAGAATCAAGTGCCTTGATTTGTATTTGACAAGAGAGAACTCTGGCAGTGTTCAGAGGATAGATTGGAAGGGAGAAGGAAAACCAAGAAGGCTCTTAGAATAATCTAGACAAGGAATGATGAGACAGTGGTGGCAGAGATGATTTCAAGAGATATTTTAAGAATTAGAATCAGAGGGCTTCGGAACATTTATTGGGTGACATAGGCTAAACTGTGGTTGCAAGTGGAATTTTAATTAGAATTCCCAAGGCTTAGGAATCTTCATCAGTTAGGATAGGCTGAACTGTGATTACAAATACACCCCCAAATTATTTAATGGCTCAAATGTAATAGGAGTTTATTTCTCACCCATGTGATAGTCCAAGGCACGTGCTTCCGGTTGGCAGATAGCTCTCCTCCACACGATGTTTCAGGAAATCAGGCTTCTTACACCTCAGATCGCTTTTAATTTGTTATATTTTAAGAAACACAATTTGTTCACTGGCATATATAGCAATAGAAATAATACTGTTGTTGAGTTTATAACTCTAAATTGAAAGAAATGAAACAAAATAAGAATAAACAGATTATAGGAGTATCCATGGGGGAGCCTCTCTGTGATACAAGGAATATCTCCTGGTTTTTAGCAGCATTCCATTGGGAGTTTCAGAAAATAAAATATTGCTACTCGAGTTTCACTGGTTTTCCACAGAAGATTTAACTTTGCTTTCCTAGAACCTTGATGTTAATTTCCCAGATACATATAATCAGCAAATGATGTTCTGCCCCATTTTTAAAAATTGTATTCATTATTTACCCAAAAAGAAGAAAAATGTAATTTAGAAATATTTCCTTCAAACTTATTAATAAAAATGGTCTTGGTGTTTGACACGGTAATTTTTAGTTTCCTGAAAAATACGCTTATGTGGAATGGCTCATTCTCTGTCAAGGGCATGGAAGTGAAATCTTATAGATCCTTGACTTTTCTCAGAGAAAGTTGAGAAATCCCCTCATTTTAAAGGTTGAAAAACTAT
The DNA here is from genome assembly GCF_964270905.1 of Leucopleurus acutus. NCBI lineage: Eukaryota > Metazoa > Chordata > Mammalia > Artiodactyla > Delphinidae > Leucopleurus > Leucopleurus acutus. Next base: position 99,893,087 of record NC_139145.1, read on the forward strand.
AGACAAGAGCAGTTAAATGACTTTTCTAAGACCACACTGCTTATAAGAAGCAAAAGTGACTTTGGTCAGTATTCTTTCCAGCACAGGACTTACTGTGAGCAGTGTCACAGAATCCACAAAGAAGAAAATTTCGGGGTCAGTGGAGTTAATAACACTCACTGTGACCCACAGATGGAAGGGGCTGCAGTCTAAGAAAAAGCCATTGAAAGCAGTGATGAAAAGTTACTAGTGACTAATACGTTCTTGTTGTATAAAATGATACAGTACAACATATATGGAAGCCAAAAAAAGTTACTAGTGACACTCAAGGCAACAGTCTCAGAAAAGTATTGAGACAGCCAGAAGAAAAAGGATTGAGGAGAGTATAGATATTTAGGGTATAAAATTTTAATATTCTGATATTTTTTACATACGAAAGTTCAGTGCTTAACATTTTTTTTAAAAAATTATATTTTATCTTGTTTGGTTAGGATGGCTGTAAAAACATAGTAACATATTCTAGAAGAATTCCAGAGAAAATTGTTTCTCCTTAGGTAAAAATCATGCTTAAAGGATGAGTATATTTGTACCTCCAAAGTCTGTTCACTGATCACTGGTCACAGAGGGAGCTCCCAGGGGTGGGAGGAGCAGAGCCGTTTGGAAAGAATGACTGTGACATCCAGAACACGCTTCTCTATTGCAGTTGTTCTTATGCCATAGATTAATATACAATTAATTAATATTCACAATTAAAGCAGTATTTATCTAAATCTGTGTGAAAAAAATGTAAGTAACCACCCCCCTTCCATGTTGTAGTTTACCAAAACTTCCAGAAGTTACCAGGAAATTGCTTGTAGATAACACCTATAATTTATGCCGTGTGTGCAGGGGAACTTGAGTGAGCTGTATTTACCCGAAATACGTGTATTATTTTTTCTTACATATTTAGAACTCTGCATTTACAAGAGAAAAATAAGCCAAAAATATTATTCATAAAAATCAATAGTCTGTTCCTGTCATTTACACCTTCTCTATACGGTGTGTCTGGAAGTTTCTTCTACTCCTCAAAGAAAGAAATTTATTTAGTTCAGTCCTATACTGCATTTCATCACAGTATTAGTTTTCATTCACCTCTGTGCTGTATCATGGTAACTTCATTAACCAACAATTTAAAAATCACTGGAATATTTGTATTCCTCATTATGGAAAAAGATTTTAGTTTCCTTTTATTTTATAACATTAAACCATATGTGATTATAAGCTTTTTGCATTTTAATTTTAATACAGTTATTTAGCCCTATGTAATGTTTCCACTGTAGGGCATTATAAATCTCAAAAAAACAAAAAATGAAGAAGGAACAAGACAGTTTAAGGAATAATTTTAATGTATAAATAAGGTACCTGTTTTGAAGATTTTTAAATCATTAATAAAAATAAATGTATATAAAGATACAATCTATTGCTCTGAGTGTGCTTTGAACTTCTCTATTTTTACAGGCCTCTTTCAAGTGTGAAGGACCTTGTTATAGAACAGATATTTTCTCTGTTGTATTTGGTCAACAAAAGTAGCTAGCTTTAAATGTTTGTAGAAGGATTGAATACCTTCAGGAAGATCCACCCTAAATTTGAATTCTTTTTAACTGTTCACACTTAATATTTACATTCACTTCTCTTTTTCTCTTTTGTCTTTTTCGTCTTTCTTTTCATCTTCCTCCTTCTCCTTCTCTTTCTCCATAAGACTGAGTTTCAATTTCGCATTGTTTTTGATTAGGAGTTAGCATTATTGAATAAGTATAAGCCCCTGAAAACAGGAATAGCTGTTTCTGTTTCATTATGTACTAGGTTTGGGATAAGACTGATTTAAACTTGTTAACCAGGAGGCTCATTTATTCTGAAAATGAAAAACAGGACATTCATTACTATATGGCTATTTACATTTTAAAGAGCTTTCATACTATTTTAAGGAAAGGAAGACTGCCATCTTGTGTGTGCTGTGTTTATTGCTGCACAAAAGGGGACCCATTCAGACAAGTTTAGTTCTATGTTGGGCTTAAATTACATTAAAGGCTAAATAGTCACACAAAATGTTGAAATGCTCAGATGTCCTGACTCAAATAAACAAACAAAAACCATAGCTTGGGGACATGTTTTTCTTTACTACATGAAGAAACATTATACAAACCATTTAATTCCTCTTTTTCAAACAATTTGATCCTAGGATTCAGATATATACAATGAAAATTCCCTAGATCTAAAATACTCTAGAATTTTTAAAGCACAGAATTTATAATTATAAGATAAAATAATAATGTTTTAAAATAAATTCTGAAGTTAATGCTATCTGATAAAATGAATGTGTGAAAGGTTGCTCTTGAATATGATAAAATAAATCTGAATTTTATTTTAGGGCTAACACTTCCTAGTTTCTTCTTCTATATTTATTTTCCCTGTTTACATTTTATTATCACCATAAAAAAGATTGTAATGAGGGTCACAGTCCAGCTAGAAAATGCCTGAGAACTGCTAAGGGTGCAGTAGAATGCCTTAACTTTGAAGAGCAGAACCACAGGCCTCACAATAGTAATTTGATAAGTGTTTGTGCCATCTTGTGGTTGAATGCAATATTGCAACAAAACAGCACTGGCACTTGGATTTACTTTTTGAGTTTTTTGAACCAACAAACTAAATCTCTTTTGTGTGTGTGTGTGTGTAATATATTTGTTAAAGGCTAACCACAAGTTAGTGGCTTGGATTTACTTGGAGTTTTATTATAATAAAATGACTTGAATTCACTGGAAAATCTATCACAATAAAAGAACCTCCAAAACATGTGAAACTTCCTCATCTATGAAATATAATGAGGTAGCATTTCCCAAAGAGAGATCAGGGATTATTAGTCCTGAAGGATACACTCAAGATAAATAGGCTCGACGGTCAAAGACCTGTCATATCCCCTTGGAGAGTAAGAGTGCACATTGTCTTATTTAAAAGCTATAGATGGGCTTCCCTGGTGGCACAGTGGTTGAGAGTCCGCCTGCCGATGCAGGGGACACGGGTTCATGCCCCGGTCCAGGAAGATCCCACATGCCGTGGAGCGGCTGGGCCTGTGAGCTATGGCTGCTGAGCCTGCACATACGGAGCCTGTGCTCCACAACGGAAGAGGCCACAACAGTGAGAGGCCCACATACCACAAAAAAAAAAGCTATAGAAAATTAATCTGTTTAATTTTGTATTAAATCAGCATTTTCCAAATATGCTTGACCACAGAATTTCTTTTTAAAAAACAAATAATACCTATTAATATTACCAGGTAATAAAGTGACTACCTTTCACCATAAAAGATTAGAGCATTAGGTACAAGTCTTTTACTGAAACTAAATTAAAAGAATGATGTCTCCAGTTCTGTGTTGGAATCACAAGCTGAAGGTCTTGAACTTTAAATTAAGGACTCTCAGTCCACAAAGGTCCCTCAGTTACAATAATAAGTAAACTATTAGAAATTCCTTAAAGAGTTTTGACTACTAAAAAAGTTATTAAAATTTAATAATAGCACCCAGAAGCCTCTGAATGATAGTTGGAAAGGGAGAAATGTAGCAGATTTTATTCTATGGAGTCAAAACACAGCGGGAAAAGTCAGATGACTGACTCACCATGTGTGTGCATCTGGAGCTGTTTTCCTGTACTTATGACTGTGAAATTTGCTGACATATGTACCATCTCCAATCCAGGTTATCCTGTGGCCAAAGCCACACATTTACAATATATTTCACCATCATAATATCTTTTCAAAGTCCCTTAAAACAGCCTTTCTCTCTTTTTTATACCAATCCCTGAGGTCTTAGTGCCTATCGAAGAGTCAAAACTCTGTCCCTAAACCTTAACTTAACCCTTAGACCAACTCTTGTTATCTGGATTGTTATTTCTCCAGGCCATTGGATATTTACTGCCTCAGGCGGCATCAAGGATACGATACCAAGCGTGAAAAATGTTGTTTGCAGGTGGCCTAATGTAATATTTAATTTCAAGTTCCAGTATCCTAGCTGTGTGACTTTGGGGAATTTACTTACCTGTTCCACACTATATATTTGTATGTAATACCACTTGAGGGTATTCAATAAATGCCAACAGAACAAATGAAACATGGTTTCCTCACCCGTAACCTAGGTAACACTACAACTCACCTCACAGGCTCATTGGGTGGTATGTTATATTTGACATAGTACGTGTTCAGTAAATGTTAACAAGAGTGATCTAGATTCCTTTTCGTAATTTAAGTTCTGCCATCGAGACCTAGAGGATCACCCAGCAGGATTCTAGGAACGAGTTGTCCCTAATTCTAAGGAGATTTTGACAGTTAGCATAGACAGTGGTTGAGGAAAATGTTTCTGGTAAGGAGCAAGAAACAGATTGCTTCCGAAAAAGATTTACATTTGAGTGTATATGCTTCTGTGCTAAATCATAAGTTATGTCAGTTGTTTGCATAATAGCTAAATTAAATAGTGTGAGATGCTAATATCAATAACTGTTAAGAAACACAGTCCAACTTTCTTGAAGTCACTTTTCTTGTAAAAGGCTTATTCATACCTTTTTTGGACCAAAGAGATACAAGATTGTTATACCTTGAAGGGGGTGAACGGTTTATGATGATGTGCCAGAGAGAGAATTAACTGGACTAGGCTCCAGATTTGAATTCTAGTCTGACCTGGAGCAAACCACTTGACCTTTCCTACTTGTCTCATCTGTAAAACGGAGGCAGTAGGTAGACTCACAGAGGCCTTAGGGTGATTAAGACAGATAATAAGTGTGAGAGTTTTTTAAGTGAGAAATAAGTTACTTGTCGATATTGGCACGATTTGTAGTGTCTAAATAATTGTTCAACGTCTTTACATAATACTTCTGTGATGGTGTTTTAGAGTTAAAAAAGGAAAATATGGATGTCCATGTTTCCTAAAAAGCTGCATAGAAGGAACCCTGGACTTGGCATCTGAAGTGTAAATTTGCCTTTCATCCTGTTACTTGTTAGCTTCTTAAGTGATTTGGTGCAAGTCACACTGAATCTCAGGTTGTTTCTCACCTGCAATATAGGTTGACAATATATGCTTTCACCAACTTCACAGAGTCACTTTGAGGATGTATTTAATAGTACTGTGTACACTGTGAACTGTAAGGTCATTCATTTACTCATCCATTGAACAAATCCTTACTGAGTACAGGCTCTGCCCCAGACACTGTGCCACGTGCTGGGGCAGAGTCCTGCCCTCGCGGGGGTTATAGCCAACGGGAAAATTCCTACAGTAAACTGGTAGACATACAAATTAACCTATAAGTAGCATAATGATTAGTGCTACTAAGCAGAAGAGCAAATGTCAGGAGAAAGTGACAAAGAGACCTAATTCAGGTTGGGATGGTTGAGGAAGGCATTCCTGAGCAAATTATATTTAAACTAAGGCCTGGAAGATAAGAAGTGTCAGCCAGGCAAAAGGGGAAGAGAGTGGGAAGGAGGGTCTTTTCAAGCAGAGAGCCTGGCTGGAATATGTGAAGACTGGAAGAAACAGAGGAGAACTTCTAGTAACAGGAAAGCTGGAAGAGAGTAGGGGCCAAAAATGAAGGTGGAGAAACAGCAAGTTCTGTATACCATGTTAGAGATTTTGGATTTTATTATAGGTGTAGTTGAAAGGTGTTGAGAGGTGTTAAGCAAAGAAGGGGGAAGATTAAATTTGCAGGTTTAAAAGGTCAGTCTGGCTGTCATATAGAGAATTAATGGGGGAGGACACGGAAGCGTGGAGAGCCCAGTTAGGAGGCTATCATTGTAGTTGCACAGCACAGAAATCATGGTAGCTGAACTAGAGTGGAGGAGAATTAATCAGACTTGGTGGTGTCCTGGATGGAGAAGGAGGTATGGAAAGTAATTTTCCTGCGTCTTGCTTGAGGAACTGTCAAAGAATGGAGCCTTTAACAACCTGACAAAGCCTGAGGGAGGATCGAGGCCTATGTTAACACTGGAATGTCTATTATGTATCCAAGTGGAGGTGACAAAAGTCAGCAAGAAGAGAGGTCTCCCACCCACATCGTTAAGTCATTAAGTCATTCAATTATTCACCAAATGTTTATTGAGGAACAATATGTCTAATTCTGTACTAAGTGCTGGAGGTTTAAAACACAGTGATACAAATGGTTCTGATCTCATGGAGCATATTGTATTTTAGCAGCTGGTAGTAGCTGCATAGGTGATTTTAAAAATCAGAGACAAAACTGCATGACTGAGGAAATTCAGACGGGTACATGGATGTTAATATCACTCAAATTACGTGCTATAACACTTCCACTTCCCGGGGTGCTCAGCCTGTAGCTGGGGATCAGGGCCTTGAAAAATAGCCATTTTAACTGTTAAATATTTTGGTTCCATTGACTCCCTTAAAGAATGCATTGTAACAGTTTAGTATTAAGCCTACATTTACATTTATAAACATTTTGTAAAGTTTGTCTTGTTATAAAATCAAGCTGTCAAAATGGGAGTTTCACAAAATGGAAAGTCGTTATTTTATTAGACCCAGGTCTAGTCCTACAAAAACAAGGTCTTCAATTTACTAGGGGAATGTGGAGAGTTTTGAGAGAGCCCCCAAATGATTAAATAAGAAAATCCATATCCTATAAGGCAGTCCTTATATTTAGCATAGATATTTAAGTGTCATGGAGGTGAGTGGAGTATTGAGGAGGAATATAGGTAGTGAGTTTAAGTATATCAGCCTCATAATTTTAATACCTAACATTTACATGGTGCTTTACAATTTTCTGAGCCCCACTCATATTTTTCTTTAAATCGTGTAGACCATAGTTATCAACTATAGTTTCAGGTTGGACAAAACAGGAAGAATTACAATTTTATTCTAAGGGAGTCAGGTCATGTGTAAAGAATCATTTTCTGAGGTTGAAGATTGTCACGCACTGGAGTGGTTTCCTTGGGGATGTTCCTGATTCACCTTTTTAGGAATCCTTAACAGCATAGAGTTATGAGGCCAAGATTGATGTTATTCATCGGTCAAAATGAGAAATGGTATAATATAAATGAATGTATATAGAGGCCCTTCCCTCTTGAAGTTGCAGGGAAAAAAAAAAAAAAAAAAGCCCAGGCATTAGAGCTACACAGCCTTGGTTGGAACCTTCACTCCATCTCTTGCTGGCTGTGTACCCAAGAGCAACTGATTTGATTGCTCTTATTCCCTATATCTTCATAGGGAGCTTAGGAGGTATTAATGGATAACATGAAGTACCCAGGTTATTCAACAATCATTTGTGCCCTTCCTCCTGATGCCTTCCTCTGAGGCATCCTTCCCTAGCATTCTAAAATTGAAACCTGTGAACAAAATACGGGACCAAGGATAAAATTGATACCTGTGAAGAAAATATGGGACCAAGGATAAAACTGAAGCTCAATTTAAGACTCACCTTTTCCAAAACCCATTAAACTAGTGTAAATTTTTAGCAGCATATATGTCTAAAACTTGTTAAATCAGCCAAGATCATGGATCATCTTTTTTATAGTTGACCAGATGAAACGTCAGATTAATCTCTATCATTTACAACATGAATTAAATTTATAAATGCAGCATGCAGTAGAGTTTTAAAATAACAGAACAGGGTTACAGTATTAAGATCAGAAGATATAATAATAATAATTTTATTATTATTTACTGTCACTTGAATATTTAAGGGAAAATTTAGGAAAAGGCACTTAATCCTTATTTTTCTCATGTGATAAGGTTTACTTAAATTTTATTCCTTTAAATACTTTCTAATGTTTAGATGAGCTATTCTCTTGCTTCTGTAGAAAAGCACGATTAACATGGATCAATTTGTATCTCTTTAACAGGGACAAGTGATCCATACGTGAAGTTTAAAATTGGAGGAAAAGAAGTTTTTAGAAGTAAAATAATACACAAGAGCCTCAATCCTGTGTGGGAGGAGAAAGCTTGCCTTCTCGTTGAACATCTTAAGGAACCGTTGTACATAAAGGTGAACCATTTATTTGTTTTTCCCTAATGTAATCTGATATAGAAATCCCCGTTTAATGGTTTTTTATAATGTCTGTCTGTCTGATGAGATTTTTCACCAGAGGTATATTCTGCTATGTGCAATTCTAATCTGTTGGTGATGTGATAGAAATGAGCTATAGGGGAGGGGGAGCTGGTGGGAGCATCTTTCTTCTGGACAGTTCTATTTATTGCCAGTTATAGTTAGGAGAATTATGAAGCCTATCTCCTCCTGCTTGGTGCAGTTAACTGATTTAGTGCACTTTGGGAACGTATAAAAACAAGACTCCATATAATCTAGCAGGAAGAGCTTACACAGAACACACCTTTTCTGTTTAAAAATTATAGCAGGGGAGACTTCCCTGGTGGCAGAGCGGTTAAGAATCCACCTGCCAATGAAGGGGACATGGGTTTGAGCCCTGGTCCAGGAAGATCCCACATGCCACGGAGCAACTAAGCCTGTGTGCCACAGCTACTGAGCCTGTGCTCTAGAGCCCACAAGCCACAACTACTGAGCCTGCATGCCACAACTACAGAAGTCCATGCGCCTAGAGCCTGTGCTCCACAACAAGAGAAGCCACCACAATGAGAAGCCCGCGCACCACAATGAAGAGTAACCCCTGCTCGCTGCAACTAGAGAAAAGCCCACGCACAGCAACAAAGACCCAACGCAGCCATAAATAAATAAATAAATATTTTAGAAAGAATTATATCAGGGATCTACCATTCCTGGTTGCAAACAAAATGCTTTACTTGGAAGGTGAGGAGGGTAAACATAATAGAGGAAGGAAAACTCCTGTCTCTATTACATTACCAAAGATGGGGCGGGGGGGGAAGCATTTCCTTTCATTTGATGTAGTTAGAAAAAGAAGAAGAATTTATGGAGTTAACCTTAATTCCTTATTTTACTTTCAAACCTGACTTCCCTTTACTTCATATCTCTAGGTACTTATATTCTTTTTGACTCTTATGTTCTGACTATCCATGCAGTGACCAAACCTTTTTCTGCTTTTACTACATCACATGCCCCATCCTTTTCTCTAAATTGTCACAACTGGCACATGAGCCCCAAAGATCACTTGATCACTCTTTCAGCAATCTCTGGGCATCCTTCTTCCCCTCAAATCTTCATTTGCATTGCTTCCAGTTGTTTCTGTTTTCCACAGAAAGGAAAAAGTAATCAAGATGTTACTAAAATCATAGCAGGGCCATTTATCAAATCGATGAAAAAGAGAACTACAAGTATGTAGTTGATAAGTTTCTAGAAGTCATCATGGGGAGCATAGACCTGTATTTGCTTAAGAAATTGTCTCAAATGGACAATGGCTAAAGGAAATCAGTTAAATAGAATTAGTGAGCTATCTTTTAATGTTCAAAATTCATGACCCGGGCTTCCCTGGTGGCGCAGTGGTTGAGAGTCCGCCTGCCGATGCAGGGGACACGGGTTCATGCCCCGGTCCGGGAAGATCCCACATGCCACGGAGCGGCTGGGCCCATGAGCCATGGCCGCTGAGCCTGCGCGTCTGGAGCCTGTGCTCCGCAATGGAAGAGGCCATAACAGTGAGAGGCCCGCGTATCGCAAAAAAAAAAAAATCATGACCCAAGAATTATTAATGTGAGAGTAGAGAGAAAGAAATGTCTACATGAGAAAAAAGGAAATACCTTCATAATAAAGAATTGAGATAAGGGGAAAAAACGAATTTTTTAAAAGACAAGTAGGATTAAGGAAGCTTATTCCTAGGGAGATTTAGAAGAAATAAGTTAGAGCAGCTGCAACCATGAAGGAAATAGATAGGAAAGGAAAGCAGGGTTAATAAGGATAGCACTGGACCATTGGGATCTCATATAATGTCCCTTAAGAGAAAAATTATGGAAGAAAAGGATTAATTTCTAATTGCGTTTGCTGTGGATCTGTTTCTTGAATGGGATATTACTCTATGACGGAAGCATGTGGATCTCCAGTCTTTAAAGCGGTTACAAATGAATGTTCCAGTGTTACATTAGGTAATGGCTGGGTCCCTCTGCTATTCTTTTGTGTTCAAGAATGACATTCATCTGTGCAGAAATCCAGATGTCAAATGTGTATTTCAAAAGGAATATCATAATAGGCTCAAAAGCAAACAAAAATCTGAAGTACACAGAAAAAAATGGTGGCAAAAATTTTTGTTTTGGTTTAAGAGAGCAAGAATAGATACACTTACATACTGAAAATGGAGACTGTAACACTGCCTATAGACCAAAGGCCTGGTTAATGACACACTGGGAACAAAGAAGTTAGCAGAGAAAACCCGAGGGTGGTTTTTGTTTTTTACCACTTTGAGTTTCCAAAGTACAACATTATGTAGCCACAACTTAACTTCCACCTTACAGAAGAAGATACATAGTGAATTGTAAAAGATTTGACACTTTTTTTTACATTTCGACATAATAAAAAATAAGTTAAACAGAAATCACACTGGCCTCTCAAATACTAGTACAAACATAAAATAACAAAACTTTATTTTTATGAATGCTTTATACTTTTTAATATGCTTTGATCTTTTTCATTTGATTTTCATTTTCTGGACCATGCATAGGGCTTCTTTTGAAAAAAATTTCTAACTTTCACCTTTACTTTTCCCACGTTTTGTGTTATCTACTTTTTGCCTAATGTGGGACACACAAAGACCTAAATAACATACATTGGTGGAAATGATATTTTAAGTTACTAGAATTTCATGAAGATTGCATTATTTTCATCGTCTCTACATAGCTCTGTGTGATTGACTTTTATAGGATGCCCACATCCTCTGTGATAGGAAATTAATCTTGCCTGAAAGATTTCTTAGGGACTAACTGATTCTGTAGTGACAGGTAATATGAAAACGCATCCATGAACTAGATGATTAGAAAATATTGTCTTCAACCCTCCTCTCTATGGTTCAATGAAAAAGAAGTCCACATGCACACTGTAATCTGATTTCTATCAGTGTAAAGATTACCAAGGGAAACAAAATTCAGTTCTAAGCTAAGGTTATAAAATCACACTGAAGTTACAGGACTTGTAACATTTCTAGTAAAAACAAATTTTAAAAAATCTTGGTAGTGTCATTTCTAAATACTACACAAAATAAATAAATACACTTTCCAATTGGTTGGAATTCATATAGCTTTTAATTTTGATAAAAAGAGAATATTCCTTCAGTTATGAATGACTTCACAGTAAGGGCAGGTATAAAAACAAGGCTGCAGGGATGGGCTTGAAACATGTTTATCGTAGGGTAGCAGTAGAATCTGGGATTTAATGCAGTGCTTCTAATTGAGATAAGAGCCCCTGGAGCCTGCTCTGTATCCACAGAGGTGCTCCAGCACACATCTTAAATAATAGAGTAAATTCAGCAACCATTGCAGTTGAATTAAATTCAGATTCTCCATTGTAATTTCACTGACACTATTATTCCAGGTACATGATGAGCACCCAGAATTACAGTGGAAAGAGGTAGAAGTAATCTAAAAGGAGAAATGTAAATTGTTGCTTGTTTGGCCTAATCATGAGCTAGAAGAGCTAAATTGAAAGTGCTCTTCTAAATAACAGAAAGATTTTGATAACTAGAAAAACTATTCTGTTTGGAGCCATAGTACTGATTCTAAGATTGTCATTTTAACAAACTTGATAGTTCCTTAAATAACTCACATCTATCCAAGCTTAAGATTTAAAATTGAAAAGGTACTTAAAGCATGGGTCAAGCTAAGGACCATATAACTGTCTTGTCCAAAATTATTTCTCAGTAGGTTCTAAGGGTCCTAAAAAGAATTTCATATACCAACGACCCTCAACCCTGACTGTACATCACTTTAAATATGCTCTGTGTCTGAAATCCATTACAAAATTTGAATCTGACCTCTTCTTAGCCCGGGCATTTAGGGGCAAGTAACATAAATATTTTAAGCTTTGGATTCCTTATCTGACAAATGGAAACAATACTTTGTTCACTGAGTTGTATAAGAATGAAATTTAAAAATCTATATGATGTGTTTAACACAATGCCTTATATATGGTAAATGTTGAGTAAACATTAATCGTCATTAACTGTGCTTCTTATTGCAGTGGGAGTGCCTCTCCTATTTCATCACTCTTCTATGTTCTATATTTTCTGACACTTCACCTAGAGCAATGCTCCCTCTGACAAATAGTTTATAGAGCTTGGAACCAAATTGCATAGCAAACAATTTCATTAAGGAATGGATTCTGGTGTTTCCATTCTTCCCTGTGTTTATGCCTTTGCTGAGTAATAGGAATTGAGAACTATTGTAAACATCTAGCATTAGGACGGTAGAAAAGACTCTCCCCATGAGAATAAACGGAGTTTGAATGTTGACTCGCCCATTTGGGCTGTCTATGCCGATCAATTCACTGGATTCACAGCCTTCCACTTCATATGTGTAGGTGAATCCCAGGTGTTCTCATGGATTGTATGTCACTGTAGTCACCCCAAGATTTTAATCCTTAAGGCTGATACAATCAGATTGCACAAGAGAAATTTCTCTAATTTTGGTGTAAATTTTATGTTGTAAAATACACTACTGCAGCCACTTGCAAATACCAAGGTGTCAGTTGTATAAGATAGGCCACTGAGCAGATGACTAAAGTTCAGAAGTGTAATTGATCAAGGAGAATATTTACTGCGGGAGTGCTGTGCTTTCTACAACAAATGTACTCCTGAAAGGTTGTAAGTAAATCAAATGACTATAAATTGAATAATTTTAAAGGCATTAGAGGAGCTTATAACTTAAATAAATCCCTTGTGACTCTTCTAATTTAAGAATCCCTTTGTAAAGCAAGGGATTTATTTTTTTTTTAATATCAACTTTTTACATATTAAGTTTGTTTAAATTGCAGTACACCTGTACTAGAGAAAAGAAAACAGTAACTGATACAAGGCTTCTGTACATGCTACTCCCTCAGCTTGGAGCTTTTTTTTTTTTTTTTGCGGTACGCGGGCCTCTCACTGTTGTGGCCTCTCCCGTTGTGGAGCAAAGGCTCCGGATGCGCAGGCTCAGCGGCCATGGCTCACAGGCCCAGCCGCTCTGTGGCATGTGGGATCTTCCCAGACCAGGGCACGAACCTGTGTCCCCTGCATTGGCAGGCAGACCCCCAACCACTGCGCCACCAGGGAAGCCCCAGCTTGGAGCTTTTTAACTGTTGTGTCAAGGATTGGGCAGAGGGATGCTGAGCTATGGGTTCTCTCAGCCCAGTGCATTCTCACCTCCTGGAGAGTCCAGTGGTCTGGGTCATCCTTTCAAGAGCAGACTTACCTGTTTATGCTCATTTACTCCAGTGAGCAATACAATGATTTTCTATTTGAAAAGGTCAGAAATACAACTCTAAACTCCATCTACTAACCCTTTTATCAATCTTAAAAGCTTTCTCTGATCTCCAATGTAATTTTTTTCTTTTTGTACCCTGTTCTTTTCTTTACAACATTGAGTAGAGTTCCCTGTGCTATACAGTAGGGTCTCACTAGTTATCTGTTTTATACATTGTGGTACATATATGTCAATCCCAATCTCCCATTCATTCCACCCTCCCCTTTCCCCCCTTGGTAACCAGTAGTTTATTATATGAAATTATAGAAAAACAAAGCAAATCTATGAAACAGAAAGCAGATTGGTGTTTGCCAAGGGCAGAGCAGGTGAGGAAGAAGAATGTCGAAAAGGATCATGAGGGAACTTTGGGAGTTATGGAATTGTCTTCCACCTTGACTGTGTCAGTGGTTGCCTAGTCATAGACATTTGTCAAAACTCATTGAACTGTACCATTAAAATGGATGTATGTCCACTCCTGGATATATATCCAAAGAAAATGGAAACACTAATTAGAAAAGACACATGTACCCCAATGTTCGTGGCAGCATTATTTATAATTGCCAAGGTATGGAAACAACCTAAGTGTCCATCAGGAGTTGGTTGGATAAAGAAGATATGATGTTCGTGTGTGTGTATGTGTGGGTGTATGTGTGTGTGATGGAATATTACTCAGCCATAAAAAAGAATGAAGTTTTGCCACTTGCAACAACCAGATGGACTTAGAGGGTATTACGCTAAGTGAAATAAGTCAGACAGAGAAGGACAGATTCTGTATGATGTCACTTATATGTGGAATCTAAAAAATACAACAAACTAATAAATGTAACAAGAAAGAAACAGACTCATAGATATAGAGAACAAACTAGTGATTACCAATGGGGAAAGGGAAGGGGGGAGGGGCAAGATAGGAGGAGGGGATTAAGAGGTACAAACTACTATGTATAAAATAAATCAGCTACAGGATATATTGTACAGCACAGGGAATATAGCCAATTTTTATAATAACTATAAATGGAGTATAACCTTTAAAAATTGTGAATCATTGTGTTGTACACCTAAAACTTATATAATATTGTACATCAACTATACCTGAATAAAAAAAATTTTTTTTAATTAATTTAAAAAAATTGGGCTTCCCTGGTGGCGCAGTGGTTGAGAGTCCGCCTGCCGATGCAGGAGACACAGGTTCGTGCCCCGGTCCGGGAAGATCCCACATGCTGCGGAGCAGCTGGGCCCGTGAGCCATGGCCGCTGAGCCTGCGCAAAAAATAAATAAAATAAAATAAAATAAAATATCAGCTCCCAACACATTGCCTTACACTTCTGTCTCCATGGTGCTCCTCACTGAACTGTATATATCTATTTGGGTTTTTATGGACTCTCCCAGCTGTTCAGTGTAGCGTCCAGCAGGTCAAGCACATTGCCTGTCCTGTTCATCATAGTATGAATACAAACCATGAAGGGCGCAAAGAAGATAAATAGTTTTGACAGTAGAAAGAAATACATTCTTTTCTTTTTCTTTCTGTTTTGTTGTTGTTATAACGTCACATTAATATTATGCCCTAATCGTTGCTTGTGATAATAAAAATTTAACCTTAAAATAACTTTATGAAGTACTTTAATCATAATATCTTAATGTTTACTTATTTGTATGTTTAAAATGGCATTGTCCTATAATATCAGAGAATATATCTGATGACCTGAAAAATACAAGAAATTGGAGTCATATCTTTATCACCTACAGCCCAGTATGGAAGACATATTTTTTGAATTTCATACCAACTCACTCTGCCTTTCAGTAATGCTAATAGACCATCTGTAATGAGAGGAAAATATTATAAGCCTGTGGTTCCCACATTTTTGAGGATTCACTATAATTTATTTGATTTTGTTATCACCTTCGATGTTCTACTTTATACAAATCAGTAATTTTAATTATAAAATTAAGTGTAATTTCCTTTGAATGTTTTGTGAGACCTTAGTATTTCAAAACACAAAAACAAATAAAATTTTAAAAATAAATCTTAGCAAATTTTATTGATTTTGGTGACATAGACAACCAGTATTTTATAATGAAGACGTTTTTCACTTAAAGCTTATATTGGAATTGTTTATAATAATGTCTGTGTCTTTGGCTTCATAGGTATTTGACTATGACTTTGGACTACAGGATGACTTTATGGGCTCAGCCTTTCTGGATCTCACACAATTGGAATTAAACAGGTAACTTATGAACTGTTGTAATATCACTACACCTTTTTATGAAACTGGGCCTGTGTAACAGAAAATGTCAACAGATCTGGGTTCTAGTCACTGTTCTGTCATTTATGGTTGTGAGTCTTTGTGCTAGCCAGACTTTCTTAAGTATGTCTTTCTCACTTACCTGGTAGAAATAATACTTAGCATCTTCCCTCACTATCTCATTCGACAACAACTATTCAGCAGAAAAATTCTTTTTTTTTTTTTTTTTTGGCCACGCCATGCAGAATGAGGGATTTTAGTTCCCCAACCAGGGATGGAACCCGTACCCCCTGCAGTGGAAGCACAGAGTCCTAACCACTGGACCTGGACTGCCAGGGAAGTCCCCAGCAGAAAAATGCTTAAGACACTTTCTTTGTCCCCCAGACTGTGCCGAGCACCAGGAATCTAGATTAAGACACGTTCCTTGCTCTCACATTGATGGTATGATTATAGTGGGGCATAAAGAAGATGATACATGTTAATCATAATTATTAATTTAAGAATGAGGCCATCACATAGGAAATAAGATGAGTACACTATGCATCGAAAATAGCAGCACTCTTATCACTTAAGCCGAAGTAGAATCTAATTTTGCCATCATCAGTAATCCTAGGTTACCGAGGAGAAGCCCGAAAGTGGAGGCAGATTGGTTGTATTTACTCAGTTACATTAACTTATCATTGCTTGACTAGTTGTAAAGTAATGATTAGTTATAACTAATGTTATAAATATTAACCATTCCTTGCACCAAATTATGGGCTTTTATTTTTTTAATGTATTTCAACATAGGAGCTAAGAATTGATTAATACTACAGAAGAAAAAATAGGTTTTAAAAGGTTCAGCAGTGGGGCTTCCCTGGTGGCGCAGTGGTTGAGAGTCTGCCTGCCGATGCAGGGGACACGGGTTCGTTCCCCGGTCCGGGAGGATGCCACGTGCCGCGGAGCGGCTGGGCCCGTGAGCCATGGCCGCTGGGCCTGCGCGTCCGGAGCTTGTGCTCCGCAAAGGGAGAGGCCACAACAGTGAGAGGCCCACGTACCGAAAAAACAAAACAAAAAAAGGTCCAGTAGTGCTGGAATGGATTGCAAAGGAGGCTGCCAAATCATCTTTGGTGGTTTTAAAGAGATGGTTTAGATCAGGGGCCCCAACCCCCGTTAGGAACCGGGCTGCAGAGCAGGAGGGGAGCGGCAGGCGAGCGAGCAAAGCTTCATCTGTATTTACAGCCGCTCCTGTCACTCGCATTACCGCCTGAGCTCCGCCTCCTGTCAGATCAGCAGCGTTAGATTCTCATAGGAGCGCGAACCCTACTGTGAACTGCACTTGCGAGGAATCTAGGTTGCACAGTTGCGTGCTCCTTATAAGAATCTAATGCCTGATGATCTGAGGTTGAGCTGTGGCGGTGATGCTAGCTCTGGGGAGTAGCTGCAAATACAGATTATCATTATCAGAGAGGTTTGACTGCACAGAGACCATAATAAATCCATTGCTTGCAGACTCATGAAGCTGCTGTATAGCACAGGGGGATCAGCTCGGTGCTTTTTTTTAAAAAATAAATTTATTTATTTATTTGTTTATTTTTGGCTGTATTGGGTCTTCATTGCTGTGGGCGGGCTTTCTCTAGTTCTGGTGAGTGGAGGCTACTCTTTGTGGTAGTGCACAGGCTTCTCATTGCAGTGGCTTCTCTTGTTGTGAAGCACAGGCTCTAGGTGCACAGGCTTCAGTAGTTGTGGCACATGGGCTCAGTAGTTGTGGCTCACGGACTCTAGAGCACAGGCTCAGTAGTTGTGGCACATGGGCTTAGTTGCTCCGCGGCATGTGGGATCTTCCCGGACTAGGGCTCAAACCTGTGTCCCCTGCATTGGCAGGCAGATTCTTAACAAGTACGCCACCAGGGAAGCCCCTCAGCTTGGTGCTTTGTGACGACCTAAAGGGGTGGGATGGGGAGGGAGAGAGGGAGGCTCATGAGGGAGGGGATATAGGTATACATATAGCTGATTCACTTTGTTGTACAGCAGAAACTAACAGAACATTGTAAAGCGATTATAATCCAGTAAAGATGTAAAAAAAAAACAAAACCTGTCAGTGAGTGGCAAGTGAAAACAAGCTCAGGGCTCCCACCGATTCTGCATTATGGTGAGTTGTATAATTGTTTCAGTATATATTTCAATGTAGTAATAATAGAAATAAAGTGCACAATAAATGTAATGCACTTGAATCATCCTGAAACCATCCCCCACCCCCCAATCCCCGGTCTGTGGAAAAATTGTCTTCCATGAAACTGGTCCCTGGTGTCAAAAACGTTGGGGACCGCTGGTTTAGATGATCATGTTATATCATGTGGCAGGGATAGTGGAAAGCAGAGTAATGGGTCAGATCACAACTTTATATTTTAAATGTAGATGAAATATAAATAGTAGAACTCCTTATATGTTGTAGTCTGAGCACAGTGGCAGCGTATTGGTGGTCTTCCAATGGTCATCTGTGCCTCAGACTGGACAAAAGCTTGGCCTTTTCTATACTTCCTATGTGTTCTTCATTCCAACCCAGAGCCTAGCAGGCCTGACCTCGGGGTGATTGCTTGCTCCCCGCCTCACCATGGCTGAAGGAAGTCCTAGGTGGTGTCGTATGTGGTCCGTTATCATGCAACTGAGCTCCAGCTAGACTGGGCTGTGCTGTTCTTCGTAAAGGCCACGGTTATTTTCTCTGTAGATTCTGCATAAGGGTATGCAAATTACTAGGTTTAATCACAGAGCATAACTTTTTCTTTTTCTCTATTAAAGATAGATTACTGGTGAAAAATAGTTTTAAATGGAAGAAAACATATGAGATGGGTAAAAAACCAAAAGATTATGTATAAGCATTTGGTGTTTATTTTACCACATTACTTATTTTATGTATTTAGCTAACTATACCCTCCCCTCAAAACCACATAAACATCAAATTACCGCTTTTAAAAATCACATATTGGGCTTCCCTGGTGGCGCAGTGGTTGAGAGTCCGCCTGCCGATTCAGGGGACACGGGTTCGTGCCCCGGTCTGGGAAGATCCCACATGCCGCGGAGCGGCTGGGCCCGTGAGCCATGGCCGCTGAGCCTGCGCGTCCGGAGCCTGTGCTCCGCAACAGGAGAGGCCACAACAGTGAGGGGCCCGCATACCGAAAAAAAAAAAAAAAGAAAGAAAATCACATATTTGTGTATGCCATTACATTCTATGTATAGAAATCAACATGGGAATTCCCTGGCAGTCCAGTGGTTAGGACTCCGCACTTTCACTGCCAAGGGCCTGGGTTCTGGGTTCAATCCCTGGTTGGGGAACTAAGATCCCATAAGCCATGCAGTGGGGCCGGAAAAAAAAAAAAAAGAAATCAGTACCCTCTGGATGTAGACAGATGGATAATAATAGTAGCCGTATAAATCCTTATGCTACTATATAATGCATTAAGGTATTGCTTTTAAAAAAATAATAAATAAGCATCATAAAGAATTACAAATTTCTTAAATCTTTATCATGTAATCATTATAAAATGTAATGAAGTTTTGGCTATTAATTTTTTTTTTTTTTTTTTTTTTTTTTTTTTTTTTGCGTTACGGGGGCCTCTCACTGTTGTGGCCTCTCCCGCTGCGGAGCACAGGCTCTGGACGCGCAGGCTCAGCGGCCATGGCTCACAGGCCCAGCTGCTCCGCGGCATGTGGGATCTTCCCGGACCGGGGCACGAACCCGTGTCCCCTGCATCAGCAGGCGGACTCTCAACCACTGCGCCACCACGGAAGCCCCTATTAATTTTTATATGTAATCATTTTTACAGGAAAATTAACCAAATCAAATTGTAACCCCATATAAACACATATGTGTGTATGTGTGTATATATATGCATATGTGTGTATGTACATATATATATACATATATACTATAATGCCTAATATGCATTTGTTAAAATAAAAGGAACAAGTTGTTATCATCAAACCACAATGATTAGTTATAACTAAATTAATATTGGAGCAATTTGCATTCACAACTATTGTAACTTATGTATATTATCAGTTTGATAGGTTACTTATGTTTCAATTAAAACCCCTGACATCAAAAAACTGTTCATATTTTTCATAACACCATTTCTTGAATTGGTAAATTAAGCATCATTTGAAAGAGTGTCCTAGTATTGTAAAATCTTAGCATTGAAGGGTACCTGTGGTTCCCCCAAATTATTTGGGGACCTTTATAAATGTATAGATTTCCAGACACCACCCACATTCTACAGAACCAGAATCATTATGGATAGAGTGCAGGATTATGCACTTTTTAAAAGCTTCCCAGTTGATTCTGAGGTGCAGCCAGGATTGAAAGTTTTTATTTGGACCACTTTCCCCATCAAGCCCTCTCCCCAGTACTAGAATCCAACAGTATCATTTACTAAATGTTAAGCTCCATGAAGACAAGTGTCTTATCTTTGGTTTTGACCGCTGGTTTTTACCCAGAACCTAGTATCACATATGTTCAATTCATGTTTTGTGAATTACATGAATAAATGATTGAACAAGCAAGGGAACATTCCTAATTTGCCAACATTTCAGGATTCAAGTGTGGTGCTGAATGTTCCACAGTCCCTTAGGCTTATGGAGGGCATGAACCCCTATTTGTTCAATATTAATTGAAATATGTAAACAAGATATTACCTACACATTATCAACTGAATGTGTATTTTACATTATTTTCTAAAAGTTACTGTGGGTAATATTGAGCAATACATAATCTCTTCCTCAGAGATACTTATCTAATTCTGAAGCCTTCTAAGTATTGATCACCTCTTCTAAGTGCTGGTTTCCTTGCATTTCTGAATCTAAAAATTTAGGCATAGGTTTAAATAGCCAAAAATAGAAGCATTATTTTAAATAGTAGAAGTTCTTCAAATAACTATACGTTGTTTTTTAAGTA